>NC_054845.1:22020714-22332321 GCF_018345385.1 Vulpes lagopus
CTAGGAATAAATGTGAATATCTTCAACTTGATAAGGAACATTTATTAAATATCTGCAACTAACATCACACTTATTGTTGAAAGACTGGTTTCCCTCTATGATCAAGATAAGGGTGTCCACTCTAGCCACTTCAATTCAACACTGTAATAGAGTTACTAGCCAGGACAATTAGGTAATCAATCAATCAATCAATATAAAAATTAAAAACATCCAGATGGAAAGGAATAAGTAAAACTATCTCTATTCATACAGGCATTATCTTGTGTACAGATAATTATAACAAATCCACAGAAAAACCATTAAATCTAATAAATGGGTTCAACAAGGTTGCAAAATACAAGAGCACTATACAGAAGTCAGTTGTATTTATATACATTAACAATAAAAAATCAAAAAAGGAAGTTAAGAAAAGAATTACATTTCCATAACACTAAAAGGAAAAAAAAAACTACTTAAAAATAAATTTAGAAAAAGATGTGTAAGGCTTGTACTTCCCCCCAAAAAACTATAAAACATCATTGAAGTAAGTTAGAGAAGAACTAAATAAATGAAAGACACATCCCATGTTCATGAATTGGAAGATGTAATATTATTAAGATGAGAACACTCCCCAAACTTATCTGAAGGTTTTATACGATTCTCACCAAAATTCCAGCTATCTTTTTTTGCATAAGTAGACAAGCTGATCCTAAAATTCACATAGGAATATATAAGACACAGAATAGCCAAAGCAGTCTTGAAAAAGAAAAGCAAAGTTGGAGACCTCACACTTTTCAATTTCAAAATTTACTAGAACTCCACAGTAATTAAGATAGTGTGGCTTGCACAGGCTAGCCTTTTAGATTAAGGAATAGAATTAAGAGTCCAAGAATAAATCTTTACATTTATGATCAGTTGATTTTTGATGAGTGTGCCAAGAAATCAATGGGAAAAGAATAATCTTGGGACACCTGGGCGGCTCAGTGCTTTGGTGCCTGCCTTTGATCCAGGGCATGATCCTGGGGTCCCACGTCGGGCTCCCAGCATGGAGCCTGCTTCTCCCTCTGCTTGTGTCTCTGCTTCTCTCTCTCTCTCTCTCTCTCTCTCTCTCTCTCTCTCTCTCGCTGTCTCTCTCTCTCTCTCCCTCTTTCTGTATCTCTCATGAATAAATAAATAAAATCTTTTTTAAAAAAAAGAATAATCTTTCCAACAAATGGTGCTGGAACTGGATATCCACACACATAAGAATGAAGCAGAATACTTATCTAACACCATACATAAAAATCAACTCAATGGATCAAAGACCTAAGTGTAAAAGTAAAAAGTGTAAAACTCTTAAAAGGTAACATAGAAATAAATCTTTATAACTTTGGATTAGGTAATGATTTCTTAGATTCGACAATATAAACACAAGTGGCAAAAGAAAAAAAATAGATTAATCAAATACCATCGGTTGTTTTTGGTTTTTGTTTTTTTTTTTCAAAAGACACCAACAATGAAGTAAAAAGACAATCACAGAATGGAAGAAAATATTTGCAAATTATATATTTGATAAGGGACTTGCATCTAGAAGTTGTAAAAAAAAAAAAAACTCTTACAACTCAATAATAAAAAAGGCAACTGAATAAAAAAATAGACAGACGTAATCAATAAATACTTCTCCAAAGGCAATGTGCAAATAGCCAATAAGGACATGAAAAGATGTTCAGTATCATTAGTAATCAGGGAAATGCCAATCAAAACCCAAATGAGTTTTCATTGTACAGGCCCTAGGATATCTAGAATCAAAAAGTCAGGTAATAACAAGTGTTATAGAGAATGTGGAAACTCAGAACCCTCATGTACTGCTGCTAGCAATGTAAAATGGTACAACCTATATGGGAAACAGTCTACAAGTTCTGAAAATGATTAAACATTGAGCTACCATAACCAGCAATTTCACTCCTAGGTATACCCAAGAGAAATGAAAACATATATCTACTCAAAAACTCATATACAGATATTTATAGCATCATTATTCATAGTAGCCCAAATGGGGAAACAACTGAAATATCCATGTGCTGATGATAAACAAAACATGGTAGATCTGAATAATGGAAATTATTCACCCATAAAAAAGAGTGAAGTACCCATAAATGCTACAGTATGGATAAATGTTGAAAGCATTATGCTAAGTGAAAGAAGCCAGTCACAAAAGGCCACATTATATATTCCACATATATGAAGTGATTAGAATAGGCTAATCTATAGAAACAAAGAGTAGATTAATGTTCCGTAGGGGCAGGAGGTAGAGCTAAATAGGAAATGAAAGGGTTATGTAATGTTTGTAGGGTTATGAAAGTGTTTGGAAATTAGATAGTGGTGATGGTCCCACAACTCTGTGGACATACTAAAACCCAGTGAATTGTACGTTTAAAATAGTGAATTTTGTGGCATATGAATTAAATTTGTCTCAAAAAGTCTGTTATTTTTTTTAAGTAGGCACTATAAGCATAAAAATACAATTCAAATGAAAAAAATAAACTTTCAGGATTGTATTTAAATATTTCTATTGAGAAGGTGCATACAAACTGTTGCTGGCCTTCCAGGGCACCTTCTTCCCAGATTTAATACGGCAACTGCAGTTTGTAAGGGAAATGCTGGCGTCTTCCCTGAACTTTCTGCTCCACCAAAGTCAGTGCCCATAAGACCCCTCCTGCCGGGACCACTTCGTGCTAGAGGTCCCACTGGTGCAAAACTCAACATGATGGTGACCACTGTGCCCTTGCTTCTCCCCAGCAGCCTTCTACTCATCCTAGAGTTTACTCTGGAGTTCAAGACCAAGGGTGTCATCAAGGAGTGCTCTAGGGACGGTTACCAGTTTGGGCACTGGCTTACCTACTGTAAAACAAATCCAATGCACGAGCAGAGAAAGATGTAAGTCCTTTCACTGTAAAATTATGTGTAAAATTGCATCACTCATTGAAGAAAGTACCCCCTTACTGAAAGAAAAATAAAATTTAAACACTGCCTTTGAAAAAAATTCTATTTACATAAAAATATTGCATAATTTTCTTTGTATCAAACATTGATTATATGTTAGTTGTATTTTACTTTCTCTTTAATTTTAGTTAGATGTACTCATTTTCTGCTTGGGACTCTCAGTAGTGCTCTAATATTCAAAACAAAAAATATAAAACAATCAACTTTCTTTGCTATAGTCTTTGGCAAATTATGACTTGGCAAACAACAATCAGAATATTATCTGAGGTCAGCCTTAAAGTTTTCTTAATTTTTCTTGCATATAAATGAGCGTGTATACACACAATGTTTCTTTCATTGCAGTCACCAAACTAGTGCCTGGGCCCAAAAGAAAACAAAAGAAACACACAAAAACACAAGAGTCATGTTCCACATCACCCATAGAAAAGATATTTATCAACATTGACTCAATTTTCATTGAGTTTAAATCTGAGATAGAGGATTTGCTTAGCAGATAAATCAAGTGGGATTAAGCTTGGCTCCTCATAACAACAAAAACAAAAATCTAAGACAGAAGTAGCTTATACAAAAAAATACAAGTTTATCTCGCATAAAAGAAATTCTGCAGTTGGCAGTCCTGAACTGGTGTAGGCTCTCCACAATGTCATCAGGGAGCCAGAGTTGTTTTGGCTTCCCACTTCATGATATCTGGGTATGATCCTTGTCTAGCAAATCTATCCAGTTTGAACAGTAAAATGAAAGTAGACGTGAAGGTTCTTCTTCACTGAACACATCTTGTGACTGACCATTAGCATTTAATCACATAGTTAACTGCACTGGACATCTGGAAATGTAGTCTTTTAGTTAGATTATAAATACAGATTATAAATCTATACTAAAGAATGAGGAGAGAAAGAATAATAGGCAAAAAATGAAAATCTATACGATGATGAGTGGATATAACAATGATCAGGGCAGCCCTGGTGGCCCAGTGGTTTAGCGCCACCTTCAGCCCAGGGCATGATCCTGGAGACCCTGGATCAAGTCCCACATCCGGCTCCCTGCATGGAGCCTGCTTCTCTCTCTGGGTCTCTCATGAATAAATAAATAAAATCTTTAAAAAACAAAACAATGATCAAAATTTATTTTGGCCCATCAAATTTAACCGAACAATGAGCATAAACAATATGTTTTTTCTTCTATTTTTATGTGCTGACCGTAAACGTTCTGCGGCTATTTTACACATATTTTTCCAAAGCTACGTGCCAGATCAAAATGTTTATTTGGAGAGTGCAAGTGAGCGGAGGAGCAGAGGGAGAGGGAGAATCTCGAGCAAACTGTGCTGAGTATGGAGCCTGGCAGCAGGGCTTGATCTCATGACCCTGAGATCAAGATGTGAGTGGAAATCAAGAGTCATATGCTTAACTGACTGAACCACTCAGGCACCCCCCCCAAAAAAAGTCACAATGTTCTATGTATATAATAAACTCTGTCTTGAATCAATAAGCAATGAAGAAGGATGCTTAGAAAAAGCAAGTAATCATCTAAGTAATGGTAGAATCTGAAACTATGTTTAGGGTGTCATGACAATTTCTTACCAAACATGAAGAACTATCTCCCTGCCGTGGATTAAAGATGACTACATTCTCCAATCCATCCTTCCATTGAGATGTGTGCTTTATTTCCACTCCCCTGGACCTGGGCTGACCCTATGATATGCTTCAATCAATAGAATTCATCACAAGTGATAATGTGTAACCACTGAGACCAGGCTTCAAGAGATTTTGGCTCAAAAGCATTTTCATCCTTTGCTGCTTGAAATACGACTCTTTTTTTGGAAGTCCGTTGGAAAGTTCTCAGAAGTCTAACCCAAGTCTAAATTGAGAGGCCCCATGGAGAAGAACCAAGACACAAGGTGGTTGTGTAGCCAATGCCAACTGTCAGTCACATGACCAACATGAATTAAATGACTCAACACAGTCAAATCTACAGATGTCTGCAATCTCAGCTGAATACAATCAAGCCACAGCCTCATGAATCAGATGAATCCAATCAAGCCATAGCTTCATGAAATATGACTCATTTTTAAGCCCATAGTTTTGTTATGGTGATATGTAACTGACACACATACACCCTCCTGTGTTAGATAAGTGATAAAAATATAATTTGGCTTTGTCTTAGATATTAAAATTTAATTTACCTTTTAAAATGATTCTTAAATTTGTTTAAATCAGGAAAATTTAGCCTCATGAATCAAAAACTATGTCTTCTCACCTTGAATTGCACAGAGCCTATATATGACTAGTAGTAGACTTGGTCTTCAGTAAATGTTTACTTAAGAAGCAATGTTTTTTGACAGATACACGTTTATAGTATAAAAAGTAGGGTGTAAAAAGTAAAGACTTTTTGATAAGCAGTGTAAAAATTTCAGAGAGACAAAAGAATAAGTATTTTTTTGAAAATTATTTTGAGCATTTTGAGGATAATGATGTTTATAGATAGGATGATTTCCTCCAATAGAGAATGACAAAGGAAGAGAGAGAGAGAAAGAGAGAGAGAATGAACGAACTAGGAAGGAAAAAAAGAAAAACTTTCTTGGTAATCATCATCTCTTTGTTAGTCATCCTGAATTGACATTTGATTTCTGACTACTTTTTAGAACATATTTCCTGAAATGTTATATAGTTTTGCAAGTTTACAAATTCAGAGCGAAGTTCTGATTTCACGTATTTTTATTTTGCTGTAAAGAACAAAACATCAGACTACAGATATTTTATAGATAACTATTATATGATTACTTTGTGAACTTAATAGTCTATACCACTTAAAGTCCTCTAATTCTTGAAGGAGATACTACTGAATCTATGCATGATTGAAAATCCAATTACAAGATTAATCTTGATTGCAATTTATGATTCTCCTATACCACTAAGATTATGTAATTATGAATAGCTCAAGAAGATATCCTTTATGTTCTTTCTTTAAAAATTATGAGGCTTAGAAATAAAACATTTGCATTGTGCACCCCGATGTTTCTATCAGCAATGGCCACAATAGCCAAACTGTGGAAGGAGCCTCGGTGTCCATCGAAAGATGAATGGATAAAGAAGATGTGGTTTATGTATACAATGGAATATTACTCAGCAATTAGAAACGACAAATACCCACCATTTGCTTCAACGTGGATGGAACTGGAGGGTATTATGCTGAGTGAAATGAGTCAATCGGAGAAGGACAAACAGTGTATATTCTCATTCATTTGGGGAATATGAATAATAGTGAAAGGGAATATAAAGGAAGGGAAAAGAAATGTTGGGAAATATCAGGAAGGGAGACAGAACATAAAGACTCCTAACTCGGGGAAACGAACTAGAGGTGGTGGAAGGGGAGGAGGGCGGGTGTTGGAGGGGAATGGGTGACGGGCACTGAGGGGGACACTTGACGGGATGAGCACTGGGTGTTTTTCTGTATGTTGGTAAATTGAACACCAATAAAAATTAATTAAAAAGAAAAAAAAAGAGAAAAAAAAACATTTGCATTGAATAATACCTACTTACTTAAAAATATAAATAAACTTTTTCAAGAAATAACTCACTAAAAATCATATGAAGGAAGAATAAATAATTTATGCTATTATCAAAACTATGTTATAGTTATATTCTTGGTGTACAAAAGTATCCCACAATTTTAATAGAGTAGAAGGCATCTATTAAAAATATCATTCATTTTATTTACCTTTGATTACATGGCATATATAAAATATTTCAAATTTAGATAAGTTGCAAATAATACAATTGGTGCAATTCTGTATCTCACAACTGGAGAGCTTCTAGAGATGCTATTCACCTCTAAAGTATAAGACTTTTTTTGATGTATAAAACACTTCCGATTTCTCTTGACAGCCAATAACTTTGCCTTGGTCAAGTACATCTATCAGCTATTCCCTCCCCCTCCCCCACCCCGGATAAAATAAGCCCTGAATTTAGAAAAGCTAGTATGTTGTCAGAAGCCTCCAAAATTATCTACGGAGGACCTAACAATTTAAACATGCATTATTACTTGATATACAAAGCCACTGTGGGATAGTAAAAGATTATTATTTTTTGACATGGGTCAAAAAAATGAGACTCTGAAAAGCCTTGTCCTGGTTGATAGTAAATGGTCCAGTGGGAACTCAATCCAGAACTTCCGACTCCTGGTCTCATGCTCTTGCTACTATATCATGCTGCTTCAAACCACACAATATACTTTAACTTGAGGGATTGATAGCAGAACCTACAACTGCTGACTTGAAGAGGAAAGAGTAAATTTATTTTATGTGGTATTAGAAATTACAGAATATTGTAAAGGACAGGGACATAAAGTGTGGTTATTGCCAAAAAGAGCCTTTGCAAAAATAGTGCTCAGAAGAACATATATTTCCTTCCCATGTGTCTTCTGATTCACGTTTGCTTAGTGTACTCAGAAAAAATAAATTTTTTACTACCTCCTCCTCTGCAGAACCAATATTGCTACAGAAGAGCAAAACACATGCTATTCTTTCTCATGAATCAAAAATATTACAAAATTCTGATTTCAGAGTCACCACAGTTGGCAGTGATACACAAGTCGAAAGGAACTCCTTTGTTAAAAAATGTTTTCAAGGCTATGTTCTTAATATATAAAATAAACATAAATATTTGGCAAAGTATCTATTTGAACCCTGATTCAGACATACTTAAATTTGCTCTAATAGAGACAGAAATGCTTGACATCTTCAGTTGTGGATATAAGAGTGTGCTCTGATGTAAGAGCGGCAATCACCAATCTTATTATCAGGAGATGGGTGATTTAATTTAATACATCCTTGACTTTTATGTGGCAGAAATATGTAGCAAAGCTCCAAGAAATTGAGAAACATTGTACTGGCCCAACCATGCCTAGCAGTGATTTGAAATTAGGTAGAGAAGAATTCTTCAAGCCATAGAGTACATCTACATAAATATCAGGAGCTTCTGTATGATTGCATCAGCTCTTATCTTGAAAATAGCAAAAACCCAGCAGCTGAAGCCAGCTAACTCCATCAATGCCACAGTGAAACTGGCTGTACTCATAACTGCAGAAAAAACAAATATGCCTATTTTCCTCCAAGGGCGATGACAACTCAAGCCTATAACATTAAAGACTCAGTTTTGGGTTTTTGGCAAAATCCTGACAGCCCAGCGCTTAAATATTTCTCCAAATTTTTTAATGTTCTTTTTTCACTAGATGGGACAAATTTTGCCTCTTTTGTTACTAGTATATTTTACCTAATAAGCAAGAATCTTCTCTGAAATGACCTATATTAAAAAATGAATTTTATCAGATCAAAGGCAAAAGAAATGTATACAGGCCACTGTCTCTTCTCAAAAGTGGGCATATTAAAATCACATTACTTTCATATTTTAAAGCAGATGGCGGAAAACCATACTTATCTTTTTCAGCCAGACCATTTCCTAGCAGTATAAGAAATTTGCCATTAGCTGTGAACCTGGACATTATTCTACCCGGGCTATATTTCTATCTGTTTCATCCATCTTGCATTGGAACTCTTGAAGATTCTTTTATCACTTAACCTCTCGGAGCCTGCCCCATTTTTAAAATGGGACAAAGATAGTACTGAGGAAATGAAAGCTGTTGTGAGAATTATTTTGCACATATGAAGCAACCAAAGTGATGTCTGGTCATGGTAGGGTATGCAGCAAGAAAGCATTCGCTGCTGTGATCACTACATAGCCCTAGCTTTAAGGAGGTCATATAAATTAGATCACAGTTTCTGTGATAACAGTCAAAGGATTGTTGACTTTCTCCAGTAACAAAATAAAAATTTTGCTAATTGATTGATAGCTACATTGAGTAAATGTTGAAGTAAAAGCAAAATTCTGGGGGGGGGGGGGGGTGTAAAGAAGATAGATTTTTTTTTTTTAAGTAGTATTCCATTTACTGAAGTAGGGGAACTTCTGATGGCTTTACAAAAGTAGACAATTCCAAGAGTCCTGTGAAACATATTTTCCTCTTGGATGACAAAGCTAGAAAATCACTGTAGTGAAGATCAGATATTTGAAACTGAACACCATTGAATAGGCAACAAGGGGTATAAATACAGAGCAAAGTAGAAGAATGGTAGTACCAAGGTAAATGAAAGTCTGGCAGAAGCAAAAAAAAAAAAAAAAAAGGTGTGGGGGGAGAGATGGAGGCAGATAGATAGCTTACAGTAAGAAAAAAACTATTAAAAATATATGGTGACAAAATTGGCAAGAAGAAAATGCCCAAATATAAAATGGGGAAGAAGGAATATCTAATAATTGGGAGGGAAAAACTCTGAGCTTTGGTTCTGTAACCTTTTTGCTTACATGTGACGCAACATTTTAAACAAGACAACTGAAGCAGTATGCTATTTTTGGAGATCCTGAAGATCACCTACAAATGGAAATGATTTATAAAGGAACAACATTTTGGTAAAGGTTCAAAACAAAAGAAGGAAATGGCTCAGGATCAAGATTCTAATTCACGATTTCCCGACACTCAGCACACGCTGATGGTTTTGGTAGAGATGGTCGCATTAAAGACACGTTTAACATTTAAATTCCTCTTTTGTGTTCTATGGATTCCTTTCCTTCAAAAATTATTATATGATATTTAAGGCATTCCACAGAGGTAACCACCTGAATCTGATATTTCTATATATAGAAATAATTCAGATTATTCACTACCCAACGTAGGTTCAGTGGCTTATTGCCTCTAACTTCCCCAAGATATTCAACATATATTGAAATTGAATGACTGTATTTTCTTATAGGTGAAAATCCACAAGATGACAAGCATACCTTTCAGTGAACAGGCTTATTTTAGCTGCCAATTCTTTCTTTTTTAAGAGGTATAATTGACATACATTATATTAGTTTTAGGTGTACAACATGATGATTCGAAACACACACACACACACACACACAAAACACATATATACACACTGAGAAATGATCACCACAGTAAATCAAGTTACCATCCTTCTTCATATGGTTATACCCTTTTTTTTTCTTGTGATGAGAATTTTTAAGATTTACTTTCTGGGCAACTTATAAATATTTACTACAGTATTGTTGACTATAGTCCCTATGCTGCACATTACAAGCCCATGACATTTATTTCATAACTGGAAGTTGTAACCTCTTCACCCGTGTCATCAGCCCCCAAATGCACTCCCCTCTGGCAACCACCATTTTGCTTTCTGTATCCACGAGTTTTGTTTGTTTTCCAACTCCATATATAAGTGAATTCATGCAGTATTTGTCTTTCTGACTTAGTTCACTTAGCAGTGAATACCTTTCAAGGTCCAACCATGTTATCACAAATTGTAAGATGCCATTCTTTTTCATGACTTAAGTTTATATATATAGCCATTGATGTGTCTCTATATCCTAACAATTAGCTATTAGAGAAATTAAGAAAGCAATCTCATTTATAATTATATCAAAGAGAATAAAATGCCTAGGAATAAATTTAATCAAGGAAGTGAAAGACCTGTACACTGTAAATTATAAGACATCAACAGAAGAAATTGAAGAAGATGCAAGAAATTGAAGAAAAGGAAAGACTTTGTACTCATGGATTGGAAATATTAATATTGTTAAGATGTCCATATTGATCAAAGCAATCTATAGATGTAATGCTGCCCATATTGGAATTCCAAAAGCATTTTTCACAGAAATAGAACAAATAATCCTAAAATTTGTATAGAGCCATGAATCACCTCAAATAGCCAAAGCAATCTTGAGAAAGAAAGCTTCAAGGTCCAACCATGTTATCACAAATTGTAAGATGCCATTCTTTTTCATGACTTAAATTTATATATACAGCCATTGATGGACCCTTAGGTTGTTTCCAAATCTTGGCTATTGTAAATAATGCTGCAATGAACTTAGGGGTGCATGTATCTTTCCAAAGATATGTTTTCACTTTCTTTAGATAAATAGCCAAAAGTAGAATTGCTGTATCATATAGTAGTTCTATTTTTAATTCTTTGAGGAATCTCCATATTGTTTTCCATGGTGGCTGCTCTAATTTGCATTCCTACCAACGATGCACAAGGGTTTCTTTTTCTCTACAACACTTGTTATTTCATGTCTTTTTGAGAATAGCCATTCTAACAGATGTGATGGGATATCTCATTGTGGTTTTGATTTGCATTTTCCTGATCATTAGTGATGTTGAATATCTTTTCATGTGCCTGGTGGCCATCTGTAGGTCTTCTTTGGCAGAATGTCTGCTCAGATCCTCTACCTTTTTTTTTTATCTTTTTTTTTTTTTTTTTTTTTTTGGCTTTTTGCTGTTGAGTTGTAGGCGTTCTTTGCATATTTTGGATGTTAACTCCTTATCAGATATATGATTTGTGCTTATTTTCAACCATCTAGTAGGTTGTCTTTTCACTTTGTTGATGGTTTCCTTTGCTGTGCAGACGCTTTTGTTTGATGTAGTCCTGCTTGTTTATTTTTGCTTTTGTCGTCTTTGCTTTTAGAGTTAGATCCAAAGAATCATTGCCAAAGCCAATGTCAAGGAACTCACCACTTATTTTTCGTTTTTATTTTTTTTGAAGAGTTTTATGTTTACAGATCTTGCATTCAAGTTTTTAATCCATTTGGAGGTAATTTTTGTGTATGACATAGTAGTCTAATTTTATTCCGTTGCATATGGCTGCCCAGTTTTTCCGACACCATTTATTAAAGTGACTGTAATTTCCCCATTGTATATTCTTAGTTTCTCTGTCATAAACTTGTTGACCATACATGTGCGGGCTCATTTCTGGACTCTCTTTTCTGTCCATTGACCTATGTGTCTGTTTTTATGCCAAAGCCATACTGTTTTTGATTACTAAGGCTTTCTAGTACAATCTAAAATGAGAGAACACAGATGCCTTTAGCTTTCTTTCAAGATTGCTTTGGCTATTTGAGGTGATTCATGGCTCTATACAAATTTTAGGTTTATTTGTTCTATTTCTGTGAAAAATGCTTTTGGAATTCCAATATGGGCAGCATTACATCTATAGATTGCTTTGATCAATATGGACATCTTAACAATATTAATATTTCCAATCCATGAGTACAAAGTCTTTCCTTTTCTTCAATTTCTTGCATCTTCTTCAATTTCTTCTGTTGATGTCTTATAATTTACAGTGTACAGGTCTTTCACTTCCTTGATTAAATTTATTCCTAGGCAGATTGCTTTCTTAATTTCTCTAATAGCTAATTGTTAGGATATAGAGACACAACAGATTCTTGCATAGTGATTTTGTACTTGGAAAATTTACTAAATTTATTAGTTCTCACAGTTTTGGGAGGAAGTCCTTAAGATTTTCTCTATACAAAAATCATGTCATCTGCAAACATTGACAGTTTTACTTCCTCTCCAATTTGGATGTCTTGTCTTTTTCTTGTCTAAGTGCTCTGACTGGGATTTCCAATACTATGCTAAATACAAGTGGTGAGAATGGACATCCTTGTCTTGTTGCTGATCTTAGAGGAAAAGTTTTCAGCTTGTCACCATTGAGTATGAGTTAGGTGTGGGGCTTGTCATATACGGCCTTTATTATGTTGAGGTACATTCTCTTTATAGTCACATTGTTGAATTTTTATCATAATGTTGATGTAGCTAAGGGACATTTTAAGTACCCTGGGTGTCTTTTTTCTCTAGGACTAGCAGAAAAGGAAATGATGCCTATGTCTTTCTGGAATTTTACTCAACATATTTCCCCTGGTCTCAGTAAAAAGGACTGGGACCCACTGTCAGGGCTTATGTATTTTCCATAACTTTGATGATTTCAACAGGGATGACCTCATCATCACATTCAGAGCTACTTTCCCCTCCAAACCCAAGGGGAAGTCCACCCTTAGTTAAATCCATCCCAGGGACTGCCATAGAACCTTCTGGAGAGCTAAGGAAGGGGATGGGATGGGCTACAAGCTGCTGTATATTATGCAGGCAGGTGTATGGCTTCTCACTGTCTCCCTCTTCCTCCTGTGAAGGGGGCAAAGGAGGAGACTTAGGCAAGACATCCCCCATGCCCCCAGAATGTACCTTCCAGACTACACTGGCACAGTCCTCACATGAGAAATATGACATCTCAAATCCTCCACCTTTTTTCCAAACTGAGAAGCAGCAGTGACAGCCAGGGCACAAGCACATTCCCCTCACTTTCTCCTTATCTAAGAGAGATTGCAGGGGGAAACTGCAGTAAAAGCTCGACTTCCCCTCCAGAGATTTTAAAGTCCTTTTGTATTTCATGAGAAGTTGTTTTTAGGGGGAACAGGAGGTCGGGAAAGCTGCATTTCAGAAATGCTGTCGTAATGGTTTTTAACACCTTTTATTCATCTTACTGGTGCTATTTTGTAGGATAAGGAACAACGTTGACAGGTTTTGCAGGAAATTTTTATACACTTTTTTTTTAAATCACAGACTTCTATTTTTATGTTTTTAACATTTTCATAAATTTTTTTTTTTTGTAACTGGAGCCACGTAACAAGTATGGGGGAAAATTGTGCCTTGTTTCAACAGTTTTTGCTAAATTTTAGACTGAAGATGACAGATGCTTAGAGCTTACCTTATGTTGAATTAAAATCAGTATTTCTCTTTTAAAAATGGGGGAAGGGCACCTGGTGGCTCAGTCAGTCAAGCAACTGCTCTTGACTTCAACTCAGGTCATGATCTCAGTGCTGTGAGACTGAGCCCCAGGTCAGGCTCCACGCTGGGCATGGAGGATGTTTGAGATTCTCTCTCTCCCTCACCTTCTTCTCCTTCTGTCCCTCCTCTCCACTCCTACCGGCATGCACACGTACCCATGTGCGCACGCACACACACACACATACATAAGTAAGGAATTTCATCAATCTTCTTTGCATCTATATAACTTTTATCCTTTATTTTGTTAATGTGGTGCATCACCTTGATTGATTTGTGGGTGTTGAGTCGTCCTTGCATATCTGGAATAAAGTCACTTGATCATGATGTAGGATTCTTTTAGTGTATTGTTGAGCTTAGTGTGCTAACATTCTGTTAAGACTTCTTGTGTCTATGTTCATCAAAAATAATGGCCTGAAATTTTCCTTTTGTTGCAATGTTTTGGTATATGGGTAATGTTGGCCTTGTAAAGTGAGTTTGGGAGAATTCCCCTCTCTTCCATTTTTTGGAAAAATTTGAGGATAGGGATTAAATCTTTGAATGTTTGGTAGAATTTAACAGCAAAGCTGGTCTGGTCCTGGTCATTTGTTTGTTGAGAGGGTTTTGATTACTGATTCAATCTTCTTACAGGTAATTGGTCTATTTACATTTTGTATTTCTTTATGATTCAGTCTTGGACAATTATATGTTTCTAGGAATTTATTTCTAGGTTGTCGGATTTCTGGTATAGAATTGTTGAAAGTAATCTTTTATCATCTTTTGTATTTCTGTGGTTATCAGTTGTAACTTTTCCTCTTTCATCTATTTATTTGAACTCTCTTCTTGGTGAGTTTGGTGAAAGGTTTATTAATTTTATCTTTTCAAAGAACGAGCTCTTAATTTCATTGATCTACTCTACTGCCTTTTAAGTCTCTATTTCACTTATTTCCACTTTGATCTTTGTTATTTCCTTCCTTCTACTAACTTTGGGATTCGTTTGTTCTTTTTATAGTTCCTTTAGGTATAAAGTTAGATTGTTTCATATTTTTTCTTTTTTTGTTTTTGAGATAGATTTGCATCCTGTGAACTTCCCTCTTTGAACTGCTGTTATAGAGATTTCAAACAAAAAAACCTTTGGGTATCCACATCTCATAGATTTTGGTATGTTGTATTTCCATTTTAATTTGTCTTAAGGAATTTTTCTGATTTCTATTTTGATATCTTCATTGACCCATTGGTTGTTCAGTAGCACGTTGTTTAATCTCTACATATTTGTGATTTTTCCAGTTCTCTTATCATTGATTTCTAGCTCCATACCACTGTCGTCAGAAAAAAATGCTTAACATGATCTCAATCTTAAATTTCTTGAGTCTTGTTGTGTGGCCTATCATACAATCTATCCTAGAGAATGTTCCAAGTGCATTTGAGAGGTATGCATATTCTGTTGCTTCTGGATGGAATGTTATGTATGTATGCATTAAGTCCATCTGTCATTTAAGGCAAATGTTTCATTATTGATTTTCAGTCTGCATGACCTATTCATTAAGTGGGGTATTCAAGATCTCTACTATTATTGTATTACTGTCAATTTCTCCCTGTAAGTCTGCTAAAATTTGCTTTATTTGATGCTCTTATGTTTGAATATGTAAATATTTACAAATATCATATCCTCTTGTTTGACCCCTTTATTATTAATGCCTTTGTCTCTTATTATAGTCTGTTTTAAGGTCCACTTTGTCAGGGAGTGCGTGGGTAGCTCAGTTGGTTAAGCATCTGTCTTTGGCTCAGGTCACTCTGCCAAAGTCCTAGAATAGAGTCCCCACATCAGGCTCCTTGCTCAATAGGTGAGTCTGCTTCTCCCTTTCCCTCTGCCCCTGCTCATGTTCTCTCGTTCTGTCTCAAATAAGTAAAATCTTTAAAAAAATAAAATTAAATAAAGTCCAACTTTGTCTTATGTAAGTATAGCTACCTCAGCTTTTTGTCTTCATTTGCATGGAATATTTTTTTCTATCCCTTCACTTTGCCTGTGTTTCCTTACATCTGAAGTGAGTCTTTTACAGGCAACATAAACATGAGTCTTGTTTTTTGGTTTTTTAGCCATTCAGCTACTCTGTGTCTTTGGATCAGAGAATATAGTCCATTTACATTAAAAATAATCATTGATAGGTATGTACTTATTGCCATTTTTATTGTTTTATAGTTCCTCTCTTTTCCTTTCTTCTTCTCTTGTTTTCTTCCCTTCTGGTTTGATTTCTTTAGGGCTATGCTTGGGTTCCTTTCTCATTATCTTTTTTGTATCTGCTATAGGTTTCTGCTTTGTGGTAATCATGAGGCTCACATATAAGAGCCTATCTATACAATAGTCAATAGCAATTTAGTTTTCATGAAGGAGCTGCTCAGCTAGTTTTCAGCTCTTTTTCAGAGGGAACTGACCCATGTGTAGCTGTAGATTCAGTGCGTTCCCAGGAGGAGCTGAGTTCAGGATCTTGCCAGGCTGCCATCTTGGACCACCCCTTCCACATTCTGGATACCTGCCAATTCTTAAGAAATTATCATTGTGTAACATAAGATACAAAGCAATTATTCTAAATACTTTAGAATAATTTAGAAAATATTCTCAATATTTTAATTTGTCCTTTCTTTCTCTTTCCTCAACCATGGTTATAGAAGATTAATAGGTTTTTCACTTGATATTCCACCCTCCAATATGCCCAGTTGGTCATCATTAAATGGCTTTATCTTTTTTTGTGTTATCATTGTAGCTGTTTCTTAGGTTTTTTAAAAAAATCTCCATTATCACCCCTACATCTAGAGGACTTCCATCTGCCTTTTATTTTTTTTCCATCTGCCTTTTAGAAGACCTATCATCAATACTGCCTTTACTTTTAGGTTACAAGATTTATAAATCTCAATAGTTCTACCTAAAGAAAAAAAGTACCTAAGAAATGTTAGAATGAAAGGCTTGTGGCTAAAAAGACTATTCACAATGTACTGATATTTTGCATATAAAATACTACAAATAGAATCAGTGGGCTTATCTGTGCAGGAAATGATTCAATCATTCAAAATTATCATTCAAGGGCTCAAATCTAATTTAGAAAAGAAACTGTTTATACATTGTTAGTAAGTTGCCTAAGCCCTGCATGACTAACCTGTCTTTTTTTGTGAAACATTACTCTCAAAGGGCCAGATTGCACCATTTTAAACAAGAGCATTCCCAATTATTTACAAATGGCAGAAGTAATCCAAAGCATCCTTTTATTAACTATATGTAAAAGGCATAGTTACCTATAAGTATACATAAAAGGTATTTGAAAGAATGAGTACAGACGTTAAAATCTGCTTTATGTTGGTCCATTGCCTACACCCTTCTCTGGCTGAAAACCACTGAATAATTTGACAAAACCCTCAACACAACATATGGTAGGTGAAAATGACTTCTAGATGGGAGGAAGGTCAAAACCAAGTGCCTGCAGATGGTCATAGACAAGAAGGGAGATGCTGATCACTCTTCAAACCCCACTCTGAGGGAAAACAGTTGGCATCTAAGAATTATTTGTCAAAGCAAAGTCACAGGCGATAGCAGAATTAAAACATTTTTCAGCCAATATATGTACAAACTGTATTCTCTCTCAAGTTGTTGGAGGATATGCTTGATTATGATTAAGGTATAAAGCAGTAAACAGGGACTCTCCCCTCCCCCATTATGAAAGAGAAGCAAAGGGGTTTCCTGAGATCTGGGAAAGCAGGAAAGTGACAGGATAAAAGCTTTGCAGTAGATTTCACTGTCAAGCAGTCCACACTGGAGAGAGAAGACAGAAACCTTTAGGAGGTGTTTCCAGGAAAAACAAGCAGTCTGTTACCTCGTTTGGTCTTGGGGAAAAATTACATTGTGCGACTTTTTTTCAAAGACATCAGAAAGTAGTTGAAGTTGTAGACAAAGGTTCAAACCTTTAGATATTTAAAAACTAAAATTTGTAAAAAAAAAAAAAAAAAAAAAAACTAACCTAAAATTTAAGAAAAACAAAAAGGTTTATACAAAGGACATGCAATCACTATAAAAAACTTGGAAGAGCAGGGACTATGTCCATAGTCATCATTGTGAAAGCCTTGAGAAGAAATTTATGAGCTTGGAAAGATTTGAAAAGGAAAAAGGAATCTCAGAATGAAAAAAAAAAATCAGCTACCATAATAGTAAATCACAGATATCTAAAATAGATTACTCAAAATAATGCAGTATTCTACCCATACTTATTTATGTAGAAGGCAAATACCAAGGTAAAGTACTAAACCAGTATAAAGTGATTGTTTCTAAGCAGACAGAAAGAGATATAGGAGACATGCATTTTGGTCTAAATATTTTAGCACTATTTCACTTTTTAAACTACGTACACAAATGACTTTGCTATACAATGGAAAATTGCAAAATACTAACAATTCACTTAAAAACATTAAAAAAAAGTCTTCCAACATCTGAATTCATAGAAAACCAGGATGAATATTAAAATCATGCATTTTTTTGAAAAGGTAAATGAAATAAATCTGGATAGCTTTAACTACAATTTAAATTATCTTGAGATTAAACTTGCTAACTTAGCAAATAAAACACTCAGAGAAAAAAAAAAAACCTCATTTCCTATTCATGGCTTCAGCAAGCCGCATTTCCTATTTCTGACGCATCTTCCTAATTAAAAGAAAAAATAAACATAAATAAAATCCCCTAATAAAATATTGATAAAATGTCATTCTCTTCTCTTGCAAAAGACAAGAAGTATCACTCAAGGGGAATCAAAAAAATGCTTAGTGACTATCATGGTAAATATTAAGTCATCTGATCCTAAGAATGAGTCCCAGGTATCCTTCCAAATATTATGTCCAGAGCAAACATGGGTTTGCTTCTTCTGTCAAGGGGGCAAGGAAGACTTCTAGAAGTATGTCGTGACGCATTAAAAGGCCATCAGCATTCAGGTCTCCATCAACACGTCCCTCTTGCACAGGTCAGGGTCTGCCTCACCGAGAACAATGCCTGTGCAATCTTTACTTTCTCCTTTACTTGCTTGGCTTTCCTGCTAGAGCACGAGTTCCTTGAGGACTGTAGCCATTGGCTTTTATTCACCTTAGTTATTCCAAGTGACCCATACAGCTTCTATCTAGTAGTTTCCCAATAAATACCCAATGAGTCAATGTACACATTTGTAAGTCAGGATCAGACTCCTTTGAAAATGTGAAACCAGATCTATATATTTCTTAAAAAAAAAAAAAAAGACAAAACTCATAGGTTTAACTGCTAGGGCATCTTTGCGTAGCTCTTTAAATGTGGGGATACTTACTGAAAGTCAATTGCCTACGCTTGTGCTTCTGTCAGTCTGCAAAAGGAAGATCAATAGGAAAAAATCTTTAGGCTTCATTTACTTTTCAGAATGTAATAATTCCCTTTTAAAATAAACATCACACTTGCTAATTGTTACTTCTCCTGCCCAGAAAAATAATCTGAACTTACTACCAGGTATCAGAACTTCAGTGCTCACAGCAAGGAAATGATTATTACAATGGGATTGTTGATGTTAAGGCACATGTGTCGCCACGTTCTACCTCAAACTCCACATGCCTCAGCCTCAGAAATGTAGGTCTTGAGGAATCAGACACATTATATACAAAATATATGGTCGCATTTAGACACACACACACACACACACACACACACACACACACACACACTGCATTGCACTAGGTGCCTGAATCAGAAATACAATTTCACAAGGAAATTTCCAACAATAAATGGTGCCAAGCAGTACCTTGCAAGTGCGGTTAAGTGCAGGCATAACAATCACCCAGAAAGCGTTTTCAAATATTTTTCTCCTTCCTTACACTCTCCTTATCTTGGAGGGTTTTTTTCCTATTGTTTTTTGGGGTATTTTTTAGCCCCTTTAACTCCCAACTAGGAGGACATGGCCTGCCAGTTGAAAATCATCTCTGTCCTGAGCCACCATTATTGACTAGGTTATGTCCTATACTTCTGGCACGTTGTGGGGAAAGCAACAAACATAAAATGATCACTTAAGTTTTTAACGTGGTTCGCTTTGAGGACAGTAAATACATCCTAGCTAATAAACCAAATTCACCAATTGGTTGTGGCTGCCTGAAACAAAAGCTGAAAAAGACTTTAAGACCCTCTTTGGTCTCAGAAACAGATGCAGTAATTAGTAATGTCTGCCGAGATAAAGTGGAGGCTACAGCAGTTTTGGGATGGATGCCACCTTCCCTTCTAGATGTCACAGGCCAGCCCAATATGTTCTTTCATAAGTAAAAGGTCACAGGCTCCTTTTAATAGCAGATGCTTCCAATTCACTTAAAGAAGCTATGTAGCTTGGGAGGTGGTATGGCGGGAGGAAAGAACTCACGTGCTTTGTCTGGGCCTTGCCAATAACAAGCTGCATGTTCTAGAGTTCTCTGGGCCGGTTTCCTCATCTTAACACAGGCAAGGTGATTTCCAAGGTCTCTACTGAAAGGCCAGAGTCCTTTCTTTCCCTTCCTTTTCCTGGTTAGTTTCTAACCCAGAAAGCAGAAGAGTTTTGAACCTTACAAGCAGTCTCATCGATTCATGAAAGTCATAGCAATCACTTAAGGCTCATTTTCGAATTTTTGTATTTTAAGAATAAATAGAGGTCTTAATTTAAATATGTGGGGTATGCACTGCATTTTGTAGAGATGGTAACAACGACTTAGTTTAAAAAAAAAAAAAAAAACCCAATGACTTAGTTTGACATTTTTTTAAAAAACTACCTCCTTTCCCCAGGACCAAAATTTATCATAAGAATATTAATACAGATTTATCTGTGACTGAAATAATCCAAATACAAAATAGCGGGGATTTAGTTAAATTATCATACATCTTGTGATAGGCTACCATATGAACAGGGAAATCACATTCAAGAATATTTAATTACATGGGAAAACAGGCAAAGTAAAAATATATTAGGGGTTTAATTACTTAGTTACAAAAGCTCCATGTGTGTGCACTTCAAGAGAGAAAAAAAAAAAAATAATGTCAATAGCTGTTTTTCTGGGTTGTAGATGAACTCTGTAATGTTCCAAGCCCAAGTAAATGAATATAGGGGTTTGTATTTCAAGTGTGTAGGCCTAAACAGGCCCGGTATCCAAAATAAATGTATTCATGAACCAAATGTTAGCTGAATGGGGACACTGCACTCAGAGATGGGGAGAGAAGTCAGAGGTGAGAAATTAGACAGGCTGGGTCCTAGCTGTTGTTAAGACCAAGCCCAGCAAAGTGAAGACAGGACAGCCTGAAGTTGAGCAGGGGTTGGGGACAACAGCCAGGACTCTTCAGGACTGAGATGAGCTGTGCCACCAAAAGTCACCTTTGAATAAGCTGCTTTCAGAGAGGTCTCATCCATATTGCTGACCAAGGTTTTGGAAGGTGATCCTGTGAATACCAAAAACAAGGTGTTCGATGCTTTAATCCATCTTTACGCCCATGTGAGATGGACAGTGTTTATCCCACTTTATAACTGTAGACATAGGTTAGCAAAATGAGTAAAGAGATGATAAACAAACCCAGGTACAACTGAATCCAAAACCTGCACATCCTGCCACTCTCCTCCTCCTTCCCCCCCACGTATTTAATCCAATCTCCAAGTCTGACTGGCTTACTGACCTTCTGGACCTGGCCTACACAGGCACATAGGGAGTCAGTCAACCACCTTTGAAGCCAGTTCAGGGGAAAAAAAGGTCTAGTGCCTTCCCCAACTTCTCCTACATTGCTATTCTAATAACAACATCCAGTTACCCAACGGTATAGTATATGTGCCTTAGAAAGCTACACAATCAACAATCCTTAATTCATAAGGTAGTATTCAACTAAGCAGCCACAGTATGTATTAAGTTGACTGAAGAAACATTGGAAATGCTTAGTTTTCATTTATTAGGTGATTTGATTATAAAAACATACATGAGGGACACCTGGGTGGCTTAGTCAGTTAAATGTCTGCCTTAGGCTCAGGTCATGATCCCAGGATCCTGGGATTGGGGAGGACCGCATCAGGCTCTCCCCACCCTGCTCAGGCTCTCTCCCTCTCTCAAATAAATAAAATCTTTAAAAATATATATATACATTAAATTCACAATTTGTAGTTCAAACGAAATAGTGGCTTGTACTTATTAAAATAAGCACAATTTCCCGCCATTTTTATGTGTTTAGGTTGGCGAACAGAATACACATTCGTGGTTGTGATGAGATCCATGAACCTTCAGATCACAACTGACTTTTCTGCCCCAACCAAGGAGGTAATTACAGCTAATGTGTGATGTGACTGCCCTGCATGCACTTCCCTGCATTTTCTTATTCCCACAGAAACATTAAACCTCACAAAACATACTCTTCACCTATGCAGGGGTCAATCACCAAACTCACAGAGCAGGCTCAGAAGAAATCAAGACAGGTAAAATAAATGGTAAATATTTTCTACAAAAATGTTAAGCATCTCTTAGGTGAATCACCAAAACCCTCACACGTTGCTTATTTATCCTCATAATTCAAAAATGGTTCGTGCCTGGTTTTTATTCCTTAGCAAGTCAAAAGAAAAAAAAAGTAATTAGGGTAAAATATTAATGGAAATAGATAAGTAGGGGGCACCTACTTATATAGGTGGCTCAGTCGGTTAAGTAGCTGCCTTGGGCTCAGGTCATGATCTCAGGGTCCTGGGAAGGAGTCCTGAATGGGGCTCCCTGCTCAGTGGGGGGTCTGCTTCTCCCTCTGCCCCCTCCCCCTGCCCATTGCTCTCTCTCACTCAATACTTTCTCTCTCAAATAAATAACATTAAAAAAAAATTTTTTTTTTTTAAGGAAATAGATAAGTAGCTGCAAAGTAGTGGCTGCCAAGGGAATAAACTACAAAAATGAAGGCAGAAGTAGAAAGCAGCCCTGGGTGATACTACAGACAAGCTGCTGACCCTCTGGCTTTAATGGAACCATGAAGGAGTCACTGTGTCATCGATTAATGACCCTCCTAATGACAATTTCAAACAATCAAGGTTACCCTCTGTTCAGACGTATTTATTTAAGGTAATAAAGCATCTAATATACTTTAGAGAGATTTCTATCCAAAGTTAATTATATGTGTTAGTGTTCCAAAAGACAGGCTTTGTTCGCTGAAAGGTTTCCTCCCAGGTCTTGCGGAGTCTCACGCTTCAAGAGCACGCAGTAAGTAAGCTACTTCTAGAAGATATAGAGATACAGATACACAAATAACTTTAATGACTTATACTCAATAAAAAGGAAGCTTGAATCTATGATTGAAAAATGAAACATTACAAGTATTATCTATGCAGAAATTGCAAGGCTTAGAAGCTTAACATCAACCAACTTCTATCAAGATAAATACTTAAAAGAACCAAAAATAAAACCGCTTAATAGTGGGGGACAAAATATGACAAAGAGGGAGGGTGGGTGGGGACAAACCAAGAAAATGAATGAAGCAGAGTGGGCAACCCCCAAAGTGGTTTTACAAAAAGGGATTCAAATCCGAAGGAGACACAAAGCTGTCTAGGAATGTGACCGATGAGGCAATAGAAAGTGACCACAAGTCCGTCATAAATCAAAAATGACAAGTGAAATCCCAGAGTGTCCCAAATTATTTAATCCAGACATTATCTAACCCCTCAGATTTGCGTGGTGCTGTGCTCTTCATCATTCTCCATAACAATAAAATGTGGGATAAGCACATGGCTGGTCGGACAGCGCTGCGGAGCTAATTCATCCGTGAAGGTCAGGGTCCGCAGTGTATCACCGCGTTTACATAATGTGTTTCTTTATATGGAAAAGTGCCGTGTCAAAGAGGGAATTACAATAAGATTTATTTTGAAATAATCAGCAGAATCTCAAACACACAAATAAATGCATCTTAGTATGTTCGTTCGCTTCAGACTCTCAGTATTGTCATCCACAGCTTGACCATCTCCAGCGCATCAGAGACCAAACCTGGCAGGTCCCACAGTGTCTCCTTTCCCCTGTCTTTCGTATTAGAAGTATGTTCAGTTTCTAGGAAGACTTACTAAAGAATTCTGCTTCTTACAAATAATCCCCAACTTCTGCCTCCACAGCAATCTAAAAGGGGTAAATAAAAAATCTTACAAAAGAAATTAAGACCTTCAAAACAATTATTTTAGCAATATGTAGTGAGGTCTACCAGAAGAAGAACTGGCTCCTAATTTAATTTATTAACATTTGATTGACAATTCACTCATCTGGTGAGACTAAATGTGTGAGAGAAAATGCTCTACGTATATACACATACACTGTAGTCACAGTCGCAAATTGATAGTTAGCAATAAGCAAGTATATATAATAAAAATACGTACCAGGTGCCCAATGTTGATTTTCACCACCAAAGAATGCTGCTATGGTTTAAATCATGATTTCTTGATGAATACATAAGATAAAAGAAGGGATAAAAACAGAGGAACTGACAATCCCCATGAATTATAAGAAATGAAACGTAAGATGAAGACAATTGTAAACAGAAGAATTTAACACCTATGGTGGTACATTCAGACCAGGTACTGTATTACAATAAAGCCAGAATCAATTATTTGACAATATTTTTCGTTTACTAAGCATGGGAAGCATTTTTGCTGGTGGCAAAGTGTGGATTTTTTTCATCAAAGAACATTAAAAGGCTGAGATAATAACCATACTGCTTGTATATTTAACCAATAGTTCTGATACTCTCTCATTAATCTTTGATAGCTGATAATTTGAATAAAAAGACATGATGAATCAAAGCATACACCAGATTTAAAAAGGAAAAATCCATCAAAACAATCTCAGCATCTAAATGGTAAACACCAAATGAGTTCCTAATCTGGCATAAGGTGTTTTTTTTGTTTGTTTGTTTGTTTTTTAAATTTAAGGAAAAAATACGTATGAATGAGTCTACCTATTTTTAAAAATGTGAATGATCACAACAGTGCAATGGCTGGGTTCTCACACCGTGTAAGTTCAATCTGTAAGTTCAATCTGAAATGTTCATCTGGTGTAATATTCAGCTGTCAAGAGGGAGCAACTCAAAGGACATCACACAATCTATAAACCAGCTGGAAGGAGCCATCCAGACTTTGCCCTGCCGAACCCTCTTTGAGTGATGATTAGACAAATCTTCGTAGATGATATACTGTGTGCAGAAGCGCTGATCGGAATCTGGTCTCGCGTGGTACGCAACCGTATTGATGGTCTGAGTCACGTCACTGTCTGGCTTGGGCTTTCGACTGAGGACCTGGCCCCCAGCAGCAGTGACAAGCTTAATAAGGTTGTCCTTGGGATGGTGTTTGAAGGTTCCCCCAAAATAGAAGTAGCATCCGTCAAACAGCTTTGGCAGCTGAAATAACAAGAAAAAGCTTGTTAAAAGCAGATCAAAATATTTTAAAACACTGCATATGAATGAGGAAAATAAAGATAAATAGTCATGAGCAGTTAAGAAGCTGCTTAAATGAAGTGCTAGGATAAGCTGTATTTCAAGTAAGCTATTTGGGTCAAGAAATATACTTATGTATTTATAGGTTTCCTATTTACAATTTTTTCCTAAAACTCAGTCACCATCTAAGGAACCTCATTCTCCTCAGATTAGGTGTGCTTTGTGTGTATGCATGTGTCTCTGTACACACACACATACATGTTTTAAAAAAGCAAACAGGGATCCCTGGGTGGCTCAGCGGTTTAGCGCCTGCTTTTGGCCCAGGGCATGATCCTGGAATCCCAGGATCGAGTCCCACATCGAGCTTCCTGCATGGGGCCTGCTTTTCCCTCTGCCTGTGTCCCTGCCTCTCTCTCTCTCTGTGTTTCTCATGAATAAATAAATAAAATCTTAAAAAAAAAAAAGCAAACAAAAACTGCTCAGCGAACTTCTTTTATCAGAATGTTATTTACATTTGGTGGGACTTAAAGTCCCAAGAACTCCCAACGGTATCTGAAATGTGCTTCAGGGATACCAGGTTATGCTTTAAAAAAAAATTATACAATAACATCATTTCTGTGGATCTTGACTCAGTTCCCTATGTTACCAACCTTGGGTCTCTAGAACAGCCTCGGTGGGAGTGTGGCCTCCAGGGTTCCAGATACATATTCCTTGGGGCACGATACATTATGAAGCTATGGCTAGGCATCCATTTAGCTCTGAAACACACCTCTCCTTGTGCATTATGAAAAAAAAAATTTCACAATTGCCCTCTATGAAAATTTTTCTTTGTCACTTCTAATATATACATACACAGGATAATGGAATATTATCCATTAAAACTGCAATACGTGGCAATAAAGACATATGGGAACTAAATCCGAGCAGCGGCCATAAGTCTTCTTTCAAGTTACTCTGTCTCTGAGACTAACCTCAGATTCTGAAAGGTTTATGGGAATGTTCAAGATGCCAACAATCCATTAACAGTATGAAATTATCACCTTCTGGGTTTTACTGCTCATTGTGATCATCTCTCAGAATGCAGTGCTTGAAACAAGCGCAATTAAAATTTTAATCAGTCACCTGTACTTGTTGAAAGGGCAAGAGAAGTTTTTCCTGATGGTGATAATATTAAGTTATAATAAGAACAATGAAAGTGGTATCAAAAGACAAATACCAGCTGTTCCTTGTTGAGCCTGCTTCGATGGGGTCCCTCAGGTATCTCATATTTTTCCTCTTGTTCACATGCTTTTCTCTGTAGACATGCTTTCACCCCTAACAAAAAACAAGGATAACAGCAAAATAAGTATCGAGTATTTATTTCTCACTGAAACAAGTAGTTTATCTATGTGCTTTTTCTTCTCCCTCGTTGTTTTAAGTATTGTTCTGAAACAGAAATAGAAACCTTACTTAGGTAAAACAAAATGTAATAAAAATGGTTTTCCATATAAAGAAAATAGAAGAAATCTTTCCCTCAGAGAACTGAGCAATGAAGTGTACTGAACACTAATTTTAGTTTCTTTTCTGAAAAACCTAAATCAATACACTATTTCACATGCAATTATAAAAACCTGAATTTTTATTCATAGCAATTACCAAAATGAAGGTGGATAAAAAGTCCCTGATCATGATTTGAACTTGAGGGCTTTTCACCTGCACTGCTCATTTCTACAGTCCTATGTTTAACCTCCTGTTAGACTCTTAGATGATCTGGTATTAAGGAAAGTGCTTTTGTCCACAGCACGTAGGTCAGATGGCCACCCAGCAGAAGCATGACAGCACTTGTCACAAGGTAAGCAGAACTTGGCAAATGTTGGGAATTTGACAGGTACACAACTGAAGTCCCCAGTCTAAAGATAACTTGGTGAATATTTCAAATGCTTTAGAGCTGCTTCAATAGCGATGTCCTAAGATACTGCTTAATATATAAAAGTCAGAGGATTTTAACAACTGGATTCTCCAACTCTCCAAAAGCAGAGTTTTGTTAAGAAACTGGATTTTTTTAACTTGGGACTGTCAGTGAATATTGATATTCAACACTCAACCTTGGAATATCTATAATTCCCTATCATGTGATTCTTAATTTGTTAATTTTGCTTATGCTGGGTCCCCTGGCTGGCTCAGTCGGTTAAGTGCCTGCCTTCGGCCCCAAGTCATAATATAATCCCAGCATCCTGGGATTGAGCCCCATGTTGAGCCTTCCTGCTCAGTGTGGAGCCTGCTCCTCCCCACCCTGTGCTCTTGTGCTCTCTCTCACTCACTCACTCTCTCTCTCTCTCTCTCTCTCCAGCCCAAATAAATAAAATCTCTGAAGGAAAAAAAAAAAAAGGAAATGAGTCTCAATATTTTTGACTAGGTCAAAGTATCATAGAAATAACGCCAGTGTGCTTAAATTATATCACATACTGTTTCTATATTAAAAACTAACCTAAATAACGTGAGCAATCTACCTAAATCATGGACTTACCTTAAACTCATTATTCTACATGTAAGTTATTTTCTTTTTATCACTTAAGCATGTATTCCTCTTCTTAAATCTCCTTTCCTAATGACACTTGCAGAGCAGTCAGACCAGTATCTTTAGATGAATGAACATGAGAGCATATAAAGCCAACAACTGAATACTCCTAGAATAACTACTGGTACAAGTGAAAAGTAAATGTCTTAAATACAGAAATAAATAAATGGACTGTGCCTATGCTTGCTATTTATCCATTTTACAAATTCATTTAGTTGATTATTTAAATGGTCAAAAAAGCATATTAAAATGGTTATCTATTGATCCTGGCAACATGCTGGTATTAGTTTCAATCACCAGATATGAGAATGAGGGAAGTGTAGCATCTAGCGGTCACAAATAGGGCAGCACAGCAGTTCAGTGGGAAGACACCAGTGCTTCTAGAGTATGAAAACGCCTTAAGCCATAAAATTTACAGCTTTAGAGCAGTTGCTCAATAAATTTCTACAGAGTAAGAGAGAGGAAATCCAATGCTCTAATTAGTGAGTTGAATCAAGAGTACATTCTTCTGACATTCTCTTATTCTAAGCAACAATCTGCCAATTCTCTGTATCACTTAATTATCAAGAAGAAAGAAAATAAAGCACTCCCCGCACCCCCCCCCCCGAAAATTGAGGAATAGCATATAGGTCTTTAATAATATGCTTGCATGGTGACTAAGTATTCTGTTAGTTGCGGTCATAGCATAGAAAACATCAAGAATTTTTTGAAAATTAAGAATGACATCTAGCCTAAGGGTTGCAACTTGACCACCTACAAAGGCCAATCAGACTACGTAAAGTTTTAAGGAATAATGTAACGGCATTAAGGGGCAGGAAGTTGTGGAGACTGTAACCAATAGGAAAGTGGATATCATACATCAAGATGCAAAACTTAAATGGTTATGCTGGACTGAGTTGTTCACTCAGTCTACTTTGGCCCTTAGACTGACAATCTGAAATGCATGATGCTTTGTCTAATCAATCTTTTCATTTCAGATAGACAAATTTAAGCCTTTTTTTTTTTTAAGGTTTTATTTCTTTATGAGAGAGTAGGTGAGTGCACGAGCCGAGCAAGTGGCAGAGGAAGAGGGAGAAGCATACTCCCCACTGAGCAGGGAGCCCAATTCCGCTCTATCCCAGGATCCTGAGATCATGACCTGAACCAAAAACGGACTGAGACACCCAGGCACCCTGATGCTTAAGTCTTAAGAGATTTAAGCAGTTTCTCAGAGACATAACCAAGAATGAGAACTCAGAGATCTTCCAACTCCTAGATCAGTTGTTTAATTTTTATCACTTAATTAAAAAATAAAGTATCTAAGGAAATGCCAGGCATTCTCTACACAGATTTAACATACTTCTCTTAAAGTAAGTCATAAAACCTCTTAATGGATGTCTACATAGGACGATCTTCATTTTTAAGAGATTAGCAAAAAAGTAAACCAAATGGCAAAAACTGCTACTACCCTGGGAGTGGGGGTGTAGGGAGACCATGCATTTGGCTTTGTCTTTAGTGAATCAATGAGTTATTTGACTGATGCCAAAGCTGCTACTCTTTCTCAACATTTACTTACCGACATTTAAGATAATTACATACCAATTTGTATCAATTTTCTAGTAAACCTCTTTTGAGATAAACCAACTAACCTGATTTACTAACAAGTAAAAAATAAATAAATAAGGTACTTTAAAATAAACTTTCAGCAATTTAAATAGTGACATATTAATCATCAATAAAATGGAAGAATCTACCAGCCTAAATACTACCTAATTAACAAGTAGAGACATTGGATAATATTTTAAGATTATTTATTTATTTATTTATTTATTTATGATAGTCAGAGAGAGAGAGAGAGAGAGAGAGAGGGGGCAGAGACACAGGCAGAGGGAGAAGCAGGCTCCATGCACTGGGAGCCCGACGTGGGACTCGATCCCGGGTCTCCAGGATCGCGCCCTGAGCCAAAGGCAGGCGCTAAACCGCTGCGCCACCCAGGGATCCCTATTTTAAGATTTTATTTACTCAATGAAAGTTAAGCAAACTGGAGCAAGAATTCCTAAACCTATCCTCCATGTTAAACAAAATATCAGACCTTTCGTAACATTCACTGGCATAAAGTCATCCTAAGTACAATATATACTGTAATCCTTATTATCTATATATACATCAAGATTTTAAAATAGGCCATTTTCCATTCATTAAAAGATATTTCTAAAAACTTAACTAAAAGAGGTTTTATTTTCGTAACATGTACTTAGTAAAGTTGGTATTATTCCATCATCTGACACTAAAAGAGTTTAGCAGAAAGATGGATACTTAGCCTTTTTTTTTTTTTTAAGATTTTATTTATTTATTCATGGGAGACACAGAGAGAGAGGCAGAGACATAGGTAGAGGGAGAAGCAGGCTCCCTGCAGAGAGCCCGATGCGAAACTCGATCCCAGGACCCTGGGACCACAACCTGAGCCGAAGGTAGATGCTCAACCGCTAAGTCTTCCAGGCATCTCACTTAGACTTTTTTTTGAAGAAATAAGACGTATACGTAAGACCACTTATTAGCTTTCTCAGCTAACAATTTCCAAACTGAAATGATTTTACATGAACAAGCTGTTTTATTTATATAAACAGATTTCTAAATATGCCAAAATGATATATGTAGCTTAAAATGTGTGAGCCCAATATCCTCAAAAAAAGTTTATATCCTTTCCTTCTTTATACATGTTCCATTATGTTTCAAGATGTGACTAAAGCTATCATTTTGCATAAATATAGGAATGAATTACTTATTTTATTATAATTCAGATTTTTTTAGCCCACATATATTCCTGATCCTGTTTACCATTTCAGGTAAGCTTTCCTTTGGCCCAGACTTACTACTTCTTTACATATAGGTAAGCAGCCCAATTCCCAAAGTACTACTTAATTCAAAGTCATTAACTCAAAATCATTAAGGTAGCTCTGGCTACCTTAGCAAAGCCTGGAACCTTTGCAGACTAATGCAGCTTATGAATTCTGTGCTATAATAAGTTTTTTAAAAGAAGTCTGTACTATATACGAAAGGTATTCCTTTATCTTAAATCTCTAGTAACCACTCTTATCTCCTATACCTCATAACAGCACATAATGAATGTACATTTTTATGAACTGCTGATGATGTTTGCAAATCTATACTAAACTTAATCATTTTCCTAGTTTTAGAAAGGAAAAATCTAGCTTTAAATCATGGAAGTGGGAAGGAGTAAGAAAAAAGGGGAGGGAGCTGTTCCTGAATCCACAGCTATATGCAAGTGATTATAGAATACAACAAAGATGGAATAAACAAATTATTTTATTTGTACAGCTTTTCTACTAGGCTTTTTAGGCAAGAGGCTATGATATCGCTAAACTTTAGAAAAAAGGAAATCATCACTGGAAACCTTTCACAACAGTGACAAAAAAAAAAAAAAAGGAAGAACAACATCCATTCTCTCTGCAATTTCTGAAAACCTGCATGCTTGGTACAAGAAGAAATAAGCTCAGTACTATGAAATGTCACAGAATAGGGTGGAAGGACAATGAAATGAAGGCTGAAAATATAAAATAAAAGCTAAATGTTCCACTCATGCCATCATAAACATCTAGACTTGGGATATCACAGAAAATGGTACCACAGATCATTAGATTTTGTAATTCTACATAAATACCATTTAACAACTTATTTCTGGCCCTTTTTAAGCTAGTATTCCAATTACAAAAACATATTTATACATGAAAACATTTTTCTTCATAGGACAGTATGCTGAATTTGTTTCACATGTGTATTGAAAAGCAGGTCAAATTCTATCACAAAAATATATCACATGCTGTACTGGGGTGCCTGGGTGGCTCAGCTGATTGAGCCTGATTCTTGGTTTCAACTCAGGTCATGATCTCAGGGTCAGGAGATCAAGCCCTGCCTTGGGCTCTGTGCTCAGCAGGAGTCTGCTTGAGATTCTCTCTCCCTCTCCCTTTCCCCTGGCTCACACTCTCTAAAATAAATATATCTTTGTATCTTTATATTTATATATATATATATATACAAATATATATATATATATATAAATATATATATATATATAAAATCATGCTACATGCTGTATCACAAAATTTTATTAGGCAAAATTTGCGTATCATTTCTAAAACCTTGTATTATTAATATCAAAATAATCCCCTTTTTAGAGCTGTGGTTAAAAACCAAGCTTTTTTCTTTTTTCAAACATCTAAAATTTTTTCTAAATAATTCATACCTGGTATTCTTTTTTAGTCATATAGTTTAAATATGTACATAAGAATTTCCATTTTGACTGGCAGGTCTACAGAACTGATATAAGAGATCTGGTATATCTAACTGCAGCAATATACACACACAAGTTCTAATTTCCCTGATTAAGACTGAAGCCCGCCCTTTCCTGCCCAATTAATCTTTGGAAAGCTGAAAAAGAAGATAAACTTTCTAATTGTCATGAGAACTTAAGAAGCTGAATTTCTTCTGACAGCACTTGGATTTCATCTAAAAGACACATATTGGATTTGGTTTTTTTGTTTTTCAGAGAGAGAGAATGACCATGTATGCACGGGGCAGGGAGGGAGTTGGAGGGCGAAAGAATCCCAAGTAGGCTCCACACTCAAGCCAAAATCAAAAGTCAGATGTTTAACTGACAAAGCCACCCAGACACATATTGTTTTTAGAACTGTTACCAACAGGCCTCCACCTACGGATTCACCAATGTTTCCTTTTGATTGTTTCTTTGCCTGTATGTATTTACACATTTATATATTGTTAAAAGTGAAGATGTAATTGTTTTATGCTTTTTTTAACACTTCAACAATCCTGTTCTTTATAATACTTTGTCTTAATAATAATCACATAAAATACGAACTTTTTCAGAGAATTTATTTAACCTTTTCTTAATTATTTCATATTTAATGCTATTCCCCTTAGGCCTTGTTATTGGAAATAACAATGAAAGTAAGTTTTTCTTTCTTCTGTATTTCTTGCTAAGGACAAATTCTCAGAAGTGGGACTATCAGATCAAAAGATTTTTTTAAATAATTCTTACAGAATCTCTGGTGGATGATTTCTGTGAAGCATGAAGCTGCCTACCAATTTTAGTTGATAGAAATGCTTTGGTTTGTTTATTTTTGGAAATTAGCAAAGTTTAAATAGAACTAAATAGATTCCATTCTATTTTATTGAATAGAATAAAATTTGAAGAGACAAATTTTAAATAGAAAAGTTTATTAAACTGATTGTGAGGTCATTTATAATATGATGGTATAATGATCATCTTTTAGGTTCCATCCTCCTCAACTAAAACACCCTTTTCGGTGCCTCCTCACCTGACAGACACCAGTCTAGGGTAAAAGGTTTGGTACATTCCCATAGCAATGCCCTCAGGTGCTAAGGACTTTCAAAACTTCTCCTGCAACTAAACTTAGAGGACAGGGAGAGGGAGAGTTTATTAAAGAAAAGATGACAGCCATCTGCTCTCTTCACATTGAGAGGAGACATGAAAAGGCAGAATTAATTTTTTTGAAAAAAGTTCGGTCTAGAGGAAATTTTGAAAGAAGTGTACTCAAAAGACAAGTCAATAAAAGATATTTCCTCTTTTTGAAGACTAGTTTACATCTTTAGGATGTAGCTCCATCTTACAGCCTATATGGTGAATAAAAATCACTTATTCATGCATTTTATATTTTTTTATTCTAGTCATGTCTTTAATTACCAAAATCCACCCTCGTACGATAATGGCTCTGAGTTGCCTATAAAGAATTTGCCAGAACCAAGACTTGAGCAGGAGTTTAGCCATAAATATAATCTTAAAGGAATTTTCCTATATGTATCTCCCATTTCTGCAAAATATCTACAAAACAAATATGATGAGACAAATGGCTGACACAATAGTATAACTTTGGCCTAGTCTCAGAATCTCTGTCAGTATAGTCATTAACTGTGGCACTGTAATATACTCTACATACATAAAGTGGGAAAATAAGATCATAATCAATTAAGACAAAATATAGTTAAATAGGAAATTTTCAATAGCTAAATTTGGAGAGTTAGAATTTTTTTTGTTAATTTGTTTAAATTCATTTAATCTGTTACATTATTTTGGTAATTATCTAGAGAAAAGTTCAGATAGAATTTCCTCTTGAATCTAGTCAGTTTATGGAAAATCCCATAAAGATAATATTGAAGTTTCCATACATTAAAGAAGATTTTGTTTACCAGCAAGTTCATGGATATCTTCAACCACAAGACCTACTTTTCATAAGTCATAAATCTCTACAATTAATTTTGAAAGCTTTGGTCCATCTCCTCTTTCTCCAATATACATGTTTGTTTCAGAGAGTTTTCAACATATTTGAACATTTTAAAAAATCAAATTGATAGATATGTCTGACACAAAAAAACAATGTAGTGAGAAATATATATATTAGTACAGAAGGTATTTGCAGTTTCTTGACTTCTCTTGAGAAACTCAGTGACTGTTTACAATAATTGTCCCAAACCCTGACCCTATTTCTCTTTGACTCTTTGTTAGAAAGTACAAGGATATAAACTTCAGTTAAGAGGTTCCATGCAATCAGGGTGCCTAAGTGGCTCATTGCATTAAACATCTGCCTTCAGTTCAGGCTGTTATCTCAGGGTCCTGTGATAAAGCCCTGCATCAGGCTCCCCGCTCAGCAGCGAGTCTGCTTCTCCCTCTCTGAATGCCCCTCCTCCCATCCCTACTTGTATTCTCTCTCAAATAAATAAATATAATCGTAAATAACTGATTCCATACATCCTTTATCCTACAGAACCATTGACATTCAAGTGTGTTATTCACCACTATGAGACTCACCAAATAACACACTATTGAGTCAGCTTGAGTCCATTGTGATTCCTTTATAAAAATGACATGACCAAGTCATTAAAATTATACAACTTCCATTTCTTAAAGAAGGCAGATTTTATGGAAATGAATCATGTAGCCTGTTTATTTAACCAGAAGCAAGTTGAGAATATTCACAAGAAAAAGACTTAAACCAGCAATGCCTTTTCAAAATTTCACATGGTTTATTATCAAGACCTTGTTATTACAAAACTCTGTTCCTTCCTATAACCACTGGCAAAGCTTCTGGAGCAGGTTCAGTAAAACAGCATCTACAATCATGAAACCAAATGTTTTAAACACTATGGTCCATTAAGACTTGCCACAGATTTAAAAGGGAAAAGAAGTTCAAAAATAAAAGTGAGGCAGAAAGAGAAATTTTTTTTTCTATGTACATTATCAATCAGTCCAACTGCTTATCATACTTCTTAAACTGGTCATACCCAGGACAGAGAATAACAGATATGGATGAGAATAGACGAGTCACAGTGCTGGTCATAGCCTTAGCCGGATCTGACCTATCAGTGGAGACTATGATCACAAGGACAATGGGAGCTGCATTTAAAAAGGACATGAATACCAATTGCTAAAGAGAAACTGTTCTACAAACCAAATTAATTTCAAACTACAGATTAAATTAATAATAATCCAGATCTTGATAAATCAAGATTCCTACTATAAAATCTTCAAAGCACAAAGCTATAACAAAGTTTTTTAAAACAAATTCTAATCCATAATTTGCTTCATAAAAAGAAAGTTTCATTAAAAATACTATCTTTTTAAAACTTTTTAATCTGAAATAATTACAGATTCATTGAGGATACACAGAAATGTACAGTGGAGCTCCATGAGTCCTAAGGGAATCCAAGAGTAAGAAAACGAACAAGTGCAAGCAGGGAAGGTGAAAGGCAATTCTGAAGGCGGTGTGCTTGACCACCAACAAGAAGCAGATAAGGATGATACTTCTTCATCAGAGGTTTGGGTAATAGCTGGTATTAATTGCCTCAAATCAGGTAGTACAAGGCAGTCTAAAGTTCTCATAGCTCCCAAAAATATACTGGATCAGCTAAGAAAGCATACATAGTTTTTAGACATCTTAATATGAGGGGCGCCTGGTGGCTCATCAATTAAGCATCTGACTCGTGCTTTCAGCTCAGGTTATGATCTCAGGGTTGTGAGGTCGAGCCCCATGTCTAGCTCCACACTGGGTATGGAGCCTGCTTAAAATTCTCTCCCCATCACCCCCTGTCCCTCCCCAACCCCTAAAGAAAATCATAAAACAAAAGCAATAAATTATTTAATGTCATGGTAGTATATTTAAAACAGGTGTTTATTATAAAGTTAAATATACCATGAGAGTGATATGGATAACTTAAGCTTAAAATTCTACCATATATTCATTCACTCTTCATTAAAATATTTCATAGTGTAGAAAAAAAGAAATTAAAAAAAGACTAAAATAAACACTTCTGTGGACATTCATCAAGAACATCTAAATGATATCATTAATATAAGAAGCTTTGTTTAAAAAAAAAAAAAAGCATTAAGTTCCTTAAATAATTATTGGCAGTAGAGCACCATAAAAAATGAAATTCGTCAACTTAATTCATTTTGTAGTTCTCCCACATCCAGTACTTACATTCAAATTTTAAGATCCAACATCCATTGAGAATCCCAAGCATACATTTCAGGGTACTTTGAACTGTATCCCCAGGAACAATGACATGAGTTACTAGAATATAAAAAAAAAGAGGAGAAACAGAGATTTAAACCAAAATAATTCTTTAACTATTATACCAGCTAGTCTGTGCTTCATAACCGGAATCTTCTTCAAAAGAAACAATTTTGGGGACACCTGGGTGGCTCAGTCGGTTAAAAGTCTGCCTTCGGCTCGGGCTGTGATCCCAGGGTACCAGGATCAGGCTCCCTGCCCAGGGGGGGATCCGCTTGTCCCTCTCCCTTTGCCCTTCAACCCTGCTTATAATCTCTCTCTCCTTGTGCTCTCTCTCAAATAAATAAAATTTTTAAAAGACAAAAAGCAACACTTTTTACACTTAAATATTAGACTTTTTTAAAGTTAGTATCATTCTCCATCCTGGTCAACAACATGAAAAATCAGACCATAAACCCTGTATCTGAAAGCCACATTAGCAAACATTATTTTTATTTTCAAACTATAACTAAAGAATTAAAGCACTACATTGCACACAATTTATTTGTCATTAGTGAACTCTTAAGTTTGCCCTTCTGACAACTATTCAGTCCTAAAACATGTGCAAAGCTTTAAACTTAACATTTCCTGACTAAATTAGGCCTGCAAGTAGTTTATAAACACATTTTCAATGTATTACAAAATTCAAAGTATACTGCTAATCCCCAATGGTTAAAACATAAATTATCAAGGGAGGTCTACAAAGGGATTATCTATTTAAAAAATTTTTTGAACCAAAAATAAATATATAAAAATCCTCACCTGTATTGTCAAATTCAGCACATTTTTTAGCCTTAAGAATTGCTGCAAGCTCACTGAGCATTTTCTGTTGTTCTGAAGAAAGCCCACTGCCTATAAGCACAAGAGGTCCATCCCTACGCTGACCAGTGTTTGGCTATTAAGAAAGGGGAGATACAACAGTGTTAAAATCACTTAAAGACTAGAAAAAGATATAAATTGGCTTTCACTTGATAGAAGCTTAAGTCTCAGTATTTAGCTTCCTCTCTACCTAGTAATTCCCCACCATCTCCACTGAATCGTCACTCAAAGCCTTAATGTTCAATGCATTTAAAGAGTTATTTTATTAGTCCTTTATTTTCCCCCCAATAAAACACTATTTGGAATAGCAATCTAAACCCAGAGCTCTTGTTTCCTTGATTCTAAATTGGATCTCTCTAGGATTTTACAACTTAATTCTGTCACCAGTAAGCTTTTTTTTTTTTTTTTTAAGTAACCCAAAACATCCATTTAAAAAAAATAATTATCAATTCCCTATGTCCCCTCTACTAACTTACTTCACAAAAGTTAAATCCAGTTTGGCCTTATTTTAAACTGAGGTTATGTGAAAAATGAACACTAAAGCTTCTAACAGCACTCAGCTCAAAAATAGAAAACAAACTCAACATCAAAACAGCTACCTATCAAAACCAAGAAAATTAAAAAAGACAAGAGAATACAAAACTTAGATCCACTAACAGTAATAACTCAATGTAGCTCATGAAAAGGAAAGAATTGCTTTAACAAAGACCAGTATTTTCACTTGAAGAGAAAGACACAGAACTTACAGAAGATCAAAACAAAATAAAGAGAAGACACGAATGGATAGCATTCGAGATTACAAATGAAAGATTCAAAGAAACAATAAAATAATGCCTCCAACAGCAGCCAACAGAACTTCACAAATAGAATTGGAATGAGTTAGCTACAAGCTACCTGATAAAAGATAAACAATGACCCAGCAAAAAAAAAGAAGGAAAAAAAGCAAATCGGCATCACTGTATAAAGGACACTGTATTAGAGGACAAAATTAGAGGACAAAAATTACCAAACACAGTATGGTAATTTCCAAATATAAGACACAGGGCCCTCTGACATGTGACTTTATATGCAGAGGATTTCTGGGTTCTCAAAAGCCCCAAAGAACACAAGTAAAACACTGAAAGTATGATCACCAGTACAGTTCAGCACTAGATTCGAGAAAGTTAGTATTTAAATATTCACTTCATATATCAGAGTAGTGATAATTCAAACAGTCTGATACCTGACAATGTAACATCTAAATTGTTAGCTACATCTATAAACAGAGCTCATTCATTCAAATCTACTGAATGGATTCTACTATGTATTAAACAAGTATATATACAAGATTTTTTTAAAAAAAGATTTCTATAAAAAGTTTTTTAATCACAATATACAGCAGTTAAAATCAGTTTCCTAAATTATTCATCTAAGGTTCAAACTGCAAAGGTTTTCCTGGACAAGCTACACACATCACATACACATTTATATCACATTTCTATATATGTGTCTTTCCTATTCACTAAGTTATAAGGTGATGTAACCATGTCTAACCTAAACAGTGTAAATATTCTGTAAAATGAAAATAATGCAGGATACTTTATGATCAATTACTAAATAATAGTAAAAAACAGTCATTCAAAAATTACTGTGTTATACAAATAAGTGCCACAAAAATAGCTCTAAATGGAACACATTACTTTCCAATTTATATAACTCCACTTCAGCTAAATGAGTTCTCTGCACAAAATACAAGAGTGAAAAGATATCAATTCTAAATATAGCATATGATACTATTTCCATCAACCCAAGAAAAGCACCAAAGTGGGTCAAGCATTTTCCTATCATAGTTTTAAAATTTGAATAAAGAATAGAAACTGGCACTAATTTCTCATAGTTAAGGAATACTATTTAAAAAGAAAAAAGATAAAGCAAACAGCCACCAAAGCTATACATTTGATTTGGAACAGGAGGTGAGGGGTAGGGGAGGCATTTGGTTTGAATAAGCAGAGGTCTTAAAATCATGAAGTTCAAAAAATGTTCAGAAAACATCCCAAGGGTTCAATATCCTGATTTTATAGGTATGAGTCACTGTATGTACAACAGCATTAAACTTATTTAAAGAGTTAATCAGACATGAAAATTTGTCTTAAACAAATTATTCTTAATTAATGAGTTTATTTAAAAAAATAGGGTTTAAAAACTACGAAAAGAAGAAAAAGGGTAAATGCGCTGCTTGAAGGGATCATGGGCAGAGAAGTAACAAAATAAAGAAGGCAAGCAGCTTTTCAAGTCATTAGAGACAGCTTTTCAATTTTAAAACTGTGTTTTCCAACAACCAGGAAACAAAAGTTCTAAATGGGAAGTAGAGACACTCAAACCCCACCCACTTCTCACCTCTTTCCCCCAACATGATGCTCTTCCTGAAGCAGCTCCTGGGACAGCTTGGAAACCGCATACTTAGCACACACTATTTGCACACACTGTTCAAAAACTGGGATTACTACAGTAACAAAAGAGGCAAGTCCCTGACCTCACAGTTTACATTCTAGTTGGGAGGAGGGTAAAAACCCGATAAAATAAAAATATATTTTGGCAAATGATTAGTGGTACAGGAAAATAAAGCTGGGTTTGGGGGCTAGGAAGCACTAGAAGGTTGCTATGTTCAGATCCCATAGTACGGAGCCCTCTCGGATAGGACTACACCAGAGCGGGACTTGAAGGGGGTGACGCAGCCCCCTACAACTGCTCCTGGCAGAGAAAATTGCCAGTGCAGAGGATCTGAAATGGGAGCACGTTTGGTGGATTCAAGGAACAGTAGGCAGCCCAATGTGGCTAAAGAAGAAGGAGTAAAAAGGGAGTCTGGCAGCAGCTGAGAAGCCAGATTCCAGAAAGAGACAACCATTTCAACCTCGAACTTAGATCTAAGGCTCTTTTCCTTAGCCAAAAATCTACCACTAAGATAAGTAAATAATGACATTCTGAGGCCATGTCCATGTGACATGCAGAAAGTGTAAGTTTCTCACATTTAATAAAAATAAACGGGAAACGGACAGCAGAATTGAGAGGAGAATAACCGATGCCCTCTTCTCTGACGGACAGCACCACTTTCACACTCCAAGAATACCGTAAACGCAGCCTTATTTTTGACACATTTAAAACACCCTGTCTCCAGCTTGGAGGAACACTGGCAAATGACCACTTGGTTCTTAGTTCTGTGTTCTGCTGGGAGGGTTCAAGTCCAAACGAATAAGATAAATGGCAATTCATAGTTCGTAAGTATGGTGGGACTGAAGGAGTACTGACCTAAGATCTAAGAAATTCAAGTTCTAATTGATCTCTTAAAATAAAAAAAAAATTAAAAAAAAAAAAAAACCCTGACTTCCCTCCCCTTTTTTTGGTAATTGCTCCTTAACCATAAGCAAATCATACTACGTTTCAGCTTTCTCATTTGTGAACCAAGAAAATTAAACTGCTGATTTCTACTTTTCCCTTCATTATCAAAATTACAGCTTGGGGCACACTTGCCGGGCTGACGTCCAGAAGGCAGGAGATAGAGTTCTCAGAGCCCAAGAGTAACTAACCCGTGACAGCACCTATGACCCTCTCAAGTGCCTTAGGTCACCTCCTCATCTTCAGCAAGAGATCAATCACCGTGCCGCTGCCCTCACTAGACAAGAAGGGCAGGACCTCTGGTCGTAGACCTCAACTCATCTCTTTCTCTCCTCCTCCTCCACCTGGGCAGTTGCAATGTGTCCACCACACTCCTCTTCTCTCCCTGCCCACACACCCCACCATTTCACATCAGAGCTCGGTCTACCACATGGTCTCTCAAACAGTCTCTGGTCTCAGCCCACTCTGAGCTGTCCTCTGTACTAACAGCACTGACGATGCCCCCTTGAGTAGGGCAGTAATGTCTACACTCCTCCTCAGGGGATTCAAAGCCCTTACAATCTGATTCCAATCTCACTCCTGACCTCTGGTTTCTCTCTAATAATAATACACTCTGCACTCCACCCACATTAAACTTAGTTTTTCAGATTTCGAAAGTTCTTTGCACCTCCTCGCCTTTGAGCTATTGTTCCCTAGATTTGGGCTTCCGTTCCCATTCTGTATACCTTGGGGGGCGGGGGGGGGGAGAGCGGCAATGCTCACTGAATCCACGCCTTACTTCCTCCACACTAAGAGATCCCAATTTTTACAGTTACCCACTCTTTGAGGACTGATAGTGTCTTCAACCACAAGGTATGTCAATACCAATTGTGTGACCAGTTCTGACCAGTAAGACATAGGGCGAAGTTCACTGGAAAGCTTCTGGGAAAGGTTTTAGCCCCTCTTTTAACACTGGACACTGTCACATCGACAATTGTAGCAATCATCCTACAACCATGCAGGGGAGATGAGGGAGGACAGAGCCAACAAGTCAAGGATGGAATTGTACAAAAACAAAGAATTTGGGTTTCTGGTGCAGCCATTTAATTGCTGAACTCACCAACGAAATCCATCTATACTGAGATGATCTTTATATAAAATAATATACTGCCTTTAGGCATTCAGCTAAATATCTTGTTATTTGCAGCCAACAGCATTCTATTAGGTATCTTGCTAAAACTTTTACCTTATAAGTTTACATGACTTCTTTGTCACCCTCTCTGTGAAGCTCTGCTGATCAGTCCTGAAGTTGGCTTCTTCCTTCCCTATGAATCTACTGTACATTTTTATGGCTTCTATTATAAATTTATTATAGTATGTAATTAACTTTTTAACATCTATATTTTTCACTAAACCATGAATTCCTAAAGAATAAGCATTCTTTCCACTTTCTCTAGCTTATAGCTCTTTCCTAAGCTACAGGTTCAACAGGTTTCCTGCCTTACAGATACAAAATTGGCAGAGAATTAATTATTTCCTTCTCCATATCAGGAAATGGTACCACCATTTACCTCCACATTGCTAAAGTCACACTAATTCTAGTATGTGTCCACACTTCATATATAATCCATCAGAAAGTTTGTTGCCATTAACTCAAAAATATCACTAATCATTATTTCTTATAATCTCCACTGCTATTACTTTAATCCAGGTGATCATACCTGGATGAAACCTCCTCAGTAATCTCCCTGCTTCTGTTTTTGTCCCACCCCTCTCTATTACAAAGCAGCCGGAGTGAACTTTCTAGAACACAAATCATGTTATTCCCTTAATTTAAATCCTTTCAGTGGTTACCACTATTCTTAGATTAGACACTGACATCGCCAGCAAGTATGACCTTCTTCTCTATACCCTTCAAGCATGCCAAGCTCATCCACTGAAAGACCCACACAACATTTGCTATTTCCTCTGCTTAGAACACTTGTCCTCCAGATAATGGATGCCTACTCGTCCTCCTCATTCAAGTTTCTTTTTTTTTTCTTTAAGATTTTTTATTTATTTATTCATAGAGACACAGAGAGAATGAGAGGCAGAGACACAGGCAGAGGTAGAAGCAGGCTCCATGCAGAGAGCCCGACGGGAGACTCGATCCAGGGTCTCCAGGATCACGCCCTGGGCTGCAGGCGGCACTAAACCCGCTGCGACGGGTTAGCTGGCACCCTCATTCCAAGTTTTCATTAACTAACCATACAGTTCTTTGTTGAGCCCCTCCTCAATGACACAGCTAGAGTGATGTGCATTTCTAGGAGATTTCCCAACTGCCCACCTCAATCACATACTACAAAATCTTTAAACCACAGTATTGTATAGAATTCCTGAAATTTATTTTCCATTTGATAATTAGTTTTACATATTTAAATTTCTCTTTCCTACTCTCATTAATAGCTCTTGAAAATAAGAGTTCACCTGTCACATTGATTGCAGAATGAAACATCCATGCCAAACAAATATAATGGGGGAATTAAAAAAAAAACCCCACTTGTTGTTAGACTTATTCTAACAGTCTTTGAATTAACAATACCTAATACAAAGGAATTGTGTCCAATATTGCCCTCATTGTGTAAATTGAAATATAATTATTGCTAACTGGAAATATTATCAAAAAAGTTCTATATTCCTTTCAATAAAAGACAGAAATTCCCCAAAGCCTAATCCATACTTACTACTAGGAGCAAAGGAAGAGAGGCTAAGTTATGAATGATTTCATTTTCTGGGAAGTGGTAGCAAGCAAATAGTGCATTGACCCATATTTTCATTCTGCATATCTCAGGTTCAGGCCGCAAACCAAAATTTACTGGTGAATAGTGCAGAGGGGTCTGTGATTTAGAATGGATGCATGATTTTGGGTGATTTTTTAAGTAAATGCAGGTAGGGAAGATTTTTTTTTCCAACTTCCTTCAATAAGTATACAATAGGAAAATAAATGATTAGGTCTTCACATAAGTAAGGATCAAGTACACACTTCAGATTCAATGAAAAAAAAGCAAATTCAATTGAACATAAACAATATATTTACTAGGATTTTGTTTTGAATTGAAATTTGTTACTTACACATATTTTTTTCCAACACCTTTTTGGTGGGTAAAATGAAAAACCAGTAATAGACATGCAAAAAAAAGAAGGGAATCCCAGTGTACGAAGGAAAACCATGAGAGAAGAAAGCAAGAGAAAAAAGGAGGCAGAAAATGTATTTCAAGAAATAATTGCTGAAAACCTCCCTATTGTGGCAAAGGAAAACAGATATTAGATCAAGAGTCACAGAGATTTTCCAACACACCAAGATACATAGTAATTAAAATGGCTGAAAGTGGGTGCCTGGGTGGCTTAGTCAGTGAAGCAGCTGAACCCTACTCTTATTTTCACCTTAGTTCGTCATCTTAGGGATGTGAGATTGAGCACCCAGTCTAGCTTGGGACTCAGTGAGGAGTCTGAGATTCTCTCCCTCTCTCTAAAATACATAAATCTTTAAATAAATACATAAATAAAATGTACAGTTAGATATATCTTCTTTTTGAAAAAAAAAAAAAAAAAAAAAAAAAAAAAAAAAAAAAAAAAAAAAATGAGAATAATCTAAGGGAAGCTCAGCAACTCCAACACATCAAGTGTGATAATATTTGTATTATAAACACTTTAAAAGAAAAAGAGAAAAAAGGAGGCAGAAAATGTATTTCAAGAAATAATTGCTGAAAACCTCCCTATTGTGGCAAAGTAAACAGATATTAAGATCCAAGAGTCACAGAGATTTTCCAACACACCAAGATACATAGTAATTAAAATGGCTGAAAGTGGGTGCCTGGGTGGCTTAGTCAGTGAAGCAGCTGAACCCTACTCTTATTTTCACCTTAGTTCGTCATCTTAGGGATGTGAGATTGAGCACCCAGTCTAGCTTGGGACTCAGTGAGGAGTCTGAGATTCTCTCCCTCTCTCTAAAATACATAAATCTTTAAATAAATACATAAATAAAATGTACAGTTAGATATATCTTCTTTTTGAAAAAAAAAAAAAAATGAGAATAATCTAAGGGAAGCTCAGCAACTCCAACACATCAAGTGTGATAATATTTGTATTATAAACACTTTAAAAGAAAAAGAGAAAAAAGGAGGCAGAAAATGTATTTCAAGAAATAATTGCTGAAAACCTCCCTATTGTGGCAAAGTAAACAGATATTAAGATCCAAGAGTCACAGAGATTTTCCAACACACCAAGATACATAGTAATTAAAATGGCTGAAAGTGGGTGCCTGGGTGGCTTAGTCAGTGAAGCAGCTGAACCCTACTCTTATTTTCATAACCCTAGGAAATCGTCATCTTAGGGATGTGAGATTGAGCACCCAGTCTAGCTTGGGACTCAGTGAGGAGTCTGAGATTCTCTCCCTCTCTCTAAAATACATAAATCTTTAAATAAATACATAAATAAAATGTACAGTTAGATATATCTTCTTTTTGAAAAAAAAAAAAAAATGAGAATAATCTAAGGGAAGCTCAGCAACTCCAACACATCAAGTGTGATAATATTTGTATTATAAACACTTTAAAAGAAAAAGAGAAAAAAGGAGGCAGAAAATGTATTTCAAGAAATAATTGCTGAAAACCTCCCTATTGTGGCAAAGTAAACAGATATTAAGATCCAAGAGTCACAGAGATTTTCCAACACACCAAGATACATAGTAATTAAAATGGCTGAAAGTGGGTGCCTGGGTGGCTTAGTCAGTGAAGCAGCTGAACCCTACTCTTATTTTCATAACCCTAGGAAATCGTCATCTTAGGGATGTGAGATTGAGCACCCAGTCTAGCTTGGGACTCAGTGAGGAGTCTGAGATTCTCTCCCTCTCCTACTGCCCTCTCCCCTTGCTTGTGCTAAATAAATAAATACAATCTTTAAAATAAAATAAAATGGCAAAAAGTAGAGAAATTTTGAAAAGCATCAAGAGAAAAAGAAGAGATTCCTAGACAAATGAAAGGTAAAGGAGTTCCTAACCAATAAACCAGCCCTATAAAAAATGTTAAAGGGAATCTTTTGAGTGGAAAGGAAAGACCATAAGTAAGGGTAAGAAAAGTAGGAAGCACAAAAAGCTTGAGATATTTTAGAAAGGATGATGGAAATTCAAAGTAAAAATATAAAGAGACTATGGTTGGGTGGCGGAGGTTTAGCGCCCTTAACAAAAACGATAGAAAGATCAATCAACGTGAGGTTTAAGATGAAGTGAAAAATACCCTAGGTGGAATTGCCTTTTCAGATGAATCTTTAGCAACTGTGACATGATAAATAATAAAGCTTAAAAAAAAAATTTTAAATGAGAATAATCTAAGGGAAGCTCAGCAACTCCAACACATCAAGTGTGATAACATTTGTATTATAAACACTTTAAAAGAAAAAGAGAAAAAAGGAGGCAGAAAATGTATTTCAAGAAATAATTGCTGAAAACCTCCCTATTGTGGCAAAGGAAACAGATATTAAGATCCAAGAGTCACAGAGATTTTCCAACACACCAAGATACATAGTAATTAAAATGGCTGAAAGTGGGGTGCCTGGGTGGCTTAGTCAGTGAAGCAGCTGAACCCTACTCTTATTTTCACCTTAAGTCGTCATCTTAGGGATGTGAGATTGAGCACCCAGTCTAGCTTGGGACTCAGTGAGGAGTCTGAGATTCTCTCCCTCTCCTACTGCCCTCTCCCCTTGCTTGTGCTAAATAAATAAATACAATCTTTAAAATAAAATAAAATGGCAAAAAGTAGAGAAATTTTGAAAAGCAGCAAGAGAAAAGAAGATAGTTACATACAAGAGAAAACCCCATATGGCATCAGCAGATTTTTTTTTTTTTGGCAGAAACCTTGCAGGCTAGAAAAGAATGGCATGATAAATTCAAAGTGCTGAAAGACAAAAACTTTGAAGCCGAGAAGACTCTATCCAGCAAGGCTATTATTCAGAATAGGAGAGAAAAGAAGAGATTCCTAGACAAATGAAAGGTAAAGGAGTTCCTAACCAATAAACCAGCCCTATAAAAAATGTTAAAGGGAATCTTTTGAGTGGAAAGGAAAGACCATAAGTAAGGGTAAGAAAAGTAGGAAGCACAAAAGCAGTAAAAATAAATCAGTCAAGGGAATTAGGAAAATATAAAGTATGACACCATATACCCAAATGTTGGTGGGGAGAGGAGTAAAGAACAGATTCAAATTTAAATGACCATCAACTTCATACAGATTGTTATTTACAGAAGATGTTATTTACAAACCTAATGGTAGCTACAAATGAAAAACCAGTAATAGACATGCAAAATAAAGAAGGGAATCCCAGTGTACGAAGGAAAACCATGAGAGAAGAAAGCAAGAGAAAAAAGGATCAGAAAAGAACTACAAAAACAACCACAAACAAGTAATACAATGGCAATAATATATATGTGCCTATCAATAATTAGAATATAAATGGAAAATAAACTAAATTCTCCAATCAAAAGACATAGGATGATAATGGAATAGTTAAAAAAACAAGACCCATCTATATGCTGCTGACAAAGAGTCACTTCAAACCTAAAGACACATGCAGATTGAAAGTGAGGGGAGAGAAACATTTATCATGTAAATGGATATCAAAAGAAAGCTGGGGCAGCAATACTTGTATCAAAATAGACTCTGAAACAAAGACTGTAACAAAAGACAACCCTGTATAGTCATTAAGGGGATAATCCAACAAGAAGATACAACAATTTTAAGTATTTATGCACCCAACATGGGAGTACCCAAATACATAAAACAGTTAATAACTCTAAAGGAACTAATCAATAGTGATATAATACTAGGGGACTTTAACACCTCACTTACATAAATGGACACATGATCGAAACAGAAAGTCAACAAAGAAACAAGGAGTGACACGCTGAACCAGATGGACTTAAGATATTTCATCCTAAAGCAGAATACTCATTCCTATCAAGTGCACAAGGAACATTCCCAGAATAGATCACATAGGTCACAAGCCTCAACAAATTCAAAAGAATCAAAGTTTTACCATGCATCTTTTCTGACTGTAACACAATGAAACTAGAAATCAACCATAAGAAAAAAATCAAGCGTAAATACAAGGAATTAAATAACATGCTACTACTAAACAATGACTATGTCAACCAAGAAATCAAACAAGGAATCAAAATGCAAACGGAGACAAATGACAATGAAAACACAATAGTCCAAATCTTTCTGATACAGCAAAAGTAGTTCTAGGATAGAAGTTTCTAAGCAACACATGACTACCTCCAGAAGTAAGAAAAATCTCAAATAAAGAACCTAACACCTTACACCTAAAGGAGCTAGAAAAAGAAGGATAGATAAAATACAAACCAGCAGAAGGAAAGAAATCATATAAAAATTAAGCAGAAATAAATGACACAGAAACAAAAACAAAAGAGAAAGAAAAATAGAAAAAAAAGATGAGGCCAATGAAACCAAAATGGTTCTTCAAAAAGATCAACAAAGCTAATAAACTTCTAGGCAGACTCATCAAGAAAAAAAAAAGGACTCCAAAAAACAAAATCAATAGTGAAAGAGGAGAAATAACAAAGGATACCACAGAGATACTAAGGATTATAAGAGAATATTGTGGAAAATCATATGCCAACCTAGAAGAAATGAATAAATTCCTAGAAACATATAATGTACAAAACTAAAGCAGGAGGAAATATAAAATCTGAACTTGGGGCACCTGGGTGACTCAGTCACTTAAGCATCTCTACCTTCAGCTCAGGCCATGATCCCAGGGTCATGAGATCAAGGCTGGTATTGGGCTCCCTGCTCAGCAGGAAGTCTCCTTCTCCCTCTGCCCCTTCCCTAACCCCACTCATGTGCGTGCGCGCGCACTCTTTCTTTCTCTCTCTCTCAAATAAATAAAATCTTTAAAATATCTATATATTTATGTGTATATACATACACATATGTGTACGTGTATATACACACATATATATTTTAAAGATTTTATGTGCATATACACTTATACATATATACATATATATATAATCTAAACAGACCAATTTACCAGCAACAACATTGAATAAGTAATCCATCAACTCCAAACAAAAGTCTAGGATCAATAAGTTTCACAGATGAACTCTACCAAATATTTAAAGAAGAGTTAATACCTATTATTTTCAAATTTTTCCAAAAAATAAGAGAAAAACTTCCATTTTCATTCTATGAGGCCAGCATTACCCTAATACCAAAGCCAGATAAAAATATCACAAAAAGGGGTGCCTGGGTGGCTAAGTCAGTTAAGCATCTACCTTCAACTCAAGTCATGATCCCAGGGTTCTGGGATCAAGCCCCATGTCGGGCTCCATGCTCAGTGGAGAGCCTGCTTCTCCCTCTCCTGCTCCCCCTTCCTGTGTGCTCTTTCTCTGTCAAATAAATAAATATTAAAAAAAAAAAGAAAGAAAAGAAATGAAATGAAACGAAACACCACAAAAAATAAAGAGAACTACATGCTGCTATCTCTCATGAACACAGATGCGAAAATCCTCAACAAAATATTAGCTAACTGAATCCACAATAAACAAATCATTCACCACAATCATGTAGGATTATTATGGGGATGCAAGGGTGGTTCAATAATCACGAATCAATCAATGTGATACATCACACATATCACATCAAAAAAGAAAGGATAAAAATCATATGATCGTTTCAATAGACTCACAAAAATCACGTGAAAAAGTACAACATCCATTTATGATAAAAACCATCAACAAAGTATGGTTAGAGGAAACATACCTCAACATAATAAAGGCCTTACATGAAGGGAGAAGAAATGTGTGGGAAATATCAGAAAGGGAGACAGAACATAAAGACTCCTAACTCTGGGAAACGAACTAGGGGTGGTGGAAGGGGAGGAGGGCAGGGGGTGGGGGTGAATGGGTGACGGGCACTGAGGGGGACACTTGATGGGATGAGCACTGGGTGTTATTCTGTATGTTTAAACTGAACACCAATAAAAAATAAATTTATTATAAAAAACACAAAAAAAAAACAAAAAAAATAAAGTGGAGAGTGGTAATTAAAAAAAATAAAATATGGGGATCCCTGGGTGGCGCAGTGGTTTGGCGCCTGCCTTTGGCCCAGGGCGCGATCCTGGAGACCCGGGATCGAATCCCACATCGGGCTCCCTGCATGGAGCCTGCTTCTCCCTCTGCCTGTGTCTCTGCCTCTCTCTCTCTCTCTGTGTGACTATCATAAATAAAAAAAATAAATAAATAAATAAATAAATAAAATAAAATAAAATAAAATAAAGGACTTACATGAAAAACCCATAGTGAACATCATATTCAGTGGGAGAGAAACAGAGCTTTTCCCCTAAAATCAGGAATAAGCTAAGCATGCCTACTCTCCCCACTTGTATTCAACACAGTACTAGAAGTCCGAGCCTCAGCAGACAACAGAAAGAAATAAAAGGCATCCACATTGGTAAAGAAGAAGTGAAACTTTCACTATTTGCATACAACATGATACTACATACAGAAAACCCAAAAGAATCCACCGGAAAAACTACCAGAACTGATAAATGAATTAAGTAAGGTCAAAGGATACAAAAGCAATGTGCAGAAATCTGCTACATTTCTATACACTAATAATGAAGCAGCAGAAAGGGAAATTAAGAAAACAATCCCATTTATAATTGCACCCAAAATAGTAAGATACCTAGGAATAAACCTAACCAAAGAGGTGAAAGACATGTACTCTGAAAACTCTAAATGTTGATAAAAAAAATTGATGACACAAATGCACAGTAAGACATTCCATGCTCACAGATTGAAAGAATAAATATTCTTAAATTAAAATGTCTATACTAGCTACCCAAAGTAATCTGTAGATTTAATGCAATCCCTATCAAAATACCAACAGTATTTTTCACAGAACTAAAACAAACAATCCTAAAATCTGTATGGAACCATAAAAGACCCAAATAGCCAAAGCAACCTTGAAAAGAAAAAACTAAGCTGAAGGCATCACAATTCCAGACTTCAAGTTATAGGACAAAGCTGTAGTGATCAAGAGTATGGTACTGGCACAAAATCTATGTGTCATAGATCAATGGAATAAAATATGTAAAATAAATAAATAAATCCACAATTATATGGTCAATCTTAAAATAAACAAAGCAGGAAAGAATATGCAATGAGAAAAAGTCTCTTCAACAAACGGTGTTGGGAAAAGAGGACAGCCACATGCAGAAGATGAAACTGGACCACTTTCTTTCACCATATACAAAACTGAACTCAAAATGGATTAACGATGTAAATGTGAGACCTGAAACCATAAAAATTCCTTAAGAAACCACAGGCAATAATGTCTCTGACATTGGCCAGAGCAACGTATTTCTAAATATGTCTCCTGAGGCAAGGGAAACAAAAGCAAAAATAAACTATTGGGACTACATAAAAATAAAAATCTTCTACATAGCAAAGGAAACAATCAACAAAACTAAAATACATTCTACTGAATGGGAGAAGATAATTTGCAAATAACATATCTGATGCAGGGTTAGTATCCAAAATATATAAAGAACTTATACAATTCAACACCAAAAAATTCCAAATAATCCCATTAAATATGGGCAGAAGACACGAACAGACATTTCTCCAACGAAGATATACAGATATCCAACAGACACATGAAAAGATGATCACCATCAATCACCTGGGAAATGCAAAAATACTAAATAAAATCCTAGCAAACCGATGTAAAGCATTTGTTTAAAAAATAGCACACTACATTAAATCAAGTTTATTACAAGAATATAATATGGTTTAGTATTTTTAAATGTATTAATGACACAACAAGCAAAAGGTTTAAGATCATCTCAGTACAAACTAAGATTCATTTAATAAATAGTAAAAATAGTAAAATAACAAGATGTTTATTTTTCATATTGATTTTAACACTGGCTCTAAACCTACAGTAAATTATTTTTTTTAAATGACAATAAAATAAGGATGCCAGCTATCACATTATTTTACAATACTGTCCTAGAAAATCAGATAAATGCGGTAAGAAGTTAAAGTTAATAAATGATAATCAGATCCTTAGAATTAGGTGTTGGCTAGATATAAGAGAAATGTACTAAAATGAACAGTTTCCTATATATCAAAGTAAAAAGTTGTATTTATTAACAGAACATCCAGTTCACCAGAATAAAAAAAGAATCAAATATCTAGGGAACCTCAATAAATATCAAGTGCACACATAAACATACATATGTAAGATCACATATGTGTAACAGATGAAAAACTTTACTAAGATATGTAGCAGAAGGCTTAAATAAATGGAGAAACATGCTATGTTCCTGAATGAAAAATCAAGCTTATTAAATCCATTATAATCCATACCCTTAGTCAATTTCAACGTCAACTCTAGTAAGATTACTTCTTAACACAGTGTATTAGACTTTGAGTGACCTAAGAAGCTGATAAAGAGAGAGAAATCCATCGGTCCTTCCCCTGCCCCTGCCACCACTGTCCCGGTCACTACTTTAGCTCAGACTCACCTCCCTGGGTTATTGGACAGAGTTCTCCGCTGAGCTCCCAGCCGTGTGCAGAAAGAAGTTTTCAATGTAAAATTTGAACCCTCTGGCACACAAGGTCTCGTTCTGCCTCTATCAACTTCTCCAGCCTCTTATGCGGTCATCCTCCTCCCCTTCATACTAGCTGACATCACTAACCAAAAGCTCCTAGAACTGAATTGATAAGACGACGTCTTGACGGCAATGTCCCTTAGTACCCATCAGCCCCTTCTAAAAAGCCCATCCTCCTACTCCTCTTCTTTAAAAGTCAATGGAAGTGCTCCTTCCTCTAGAAAGGCTTTTATGAGTTCCTCTAGTCATAAAATTACAGCCCCTAATCTAGATTTTCACAGAATCTTGTGAAGTGACCCATGAAGGCATGTGTCACACAGCTCTGTAATCACTGGCCTGTCTATTCACTCCACTAAAACACAGCAAGCAGATAAAATGATTGGAGGATGAGGAAGTAAAGTAGCAGTGGCAAGAATATGAGAAAACCTAACAGGATGTTACTGAAGACCCAGGAAATGAAGGCATTCGAGTAAGAAAACTTCAATCTCAAAAGAATGAAGAAGACTGCCAAAATGTCTGTTATAGAGCTGAAGATTGCCATTCAGAAACTCAGAAAAAGCAGATAGACCCTACCTACCTACAGCTTCGCTTAGTCAAAGTACCAAGGCATAAAAAGGGAAGGACACTGGTTCCAACCCTCTTCCTTCTTCCAGGGATAGAAAAGTCTAGTCCCGGTTATCGAGAGAAGAGTTCCATTAAGAGCAAAAGAGACATAATAAATATACATAAAAATATAAGCAGAGAAAATAAAAGTAATACGCCTGCCAACTCAGAGCCAGAGATATTAATGGTTTAAGGAACAAGAGCTTTAGGCTAAAAAAAAAAGGGTAGTAAAAACTCCATCTAGTCCCCATGGTCCCCCTCCCCATGCTCTAAATGGAGAAAGTCAAGGAATGAATTCTCATCTATGGTCACTTGTCAGTACATAACTCAAAAAGACAATATACAGAACACTGGCAGAAAAAAAACAGATCTTAAAAATGTCAAGGCAATAGATTCCTATTGGGAAGCCACGAACCTACAAAAGGTAACATACTATGGATGCCCACCAATGGAGAAGAGACTAAGAATTCCCCCAGGGAGCACACATCATGTCCACTAACATCTACCAGGAACCAGTTCCACGACCCCAGAAAAGGGGCAGCTTATAGAAACTAGGTTTTAGACTTTTCACACCACACTTAAAGTCAATCTGGGAGCAGAGAGGCAATTGCTATTGTCATCAGATCTCTTTTTCAAAAGAGAGGAAAAAATATATCATCTTCTCATGCATTCAAATACTTACTCATTTCTACTACAAATAAATGAGGGTATAGACTATGTTAAGCACTTGGCAGGACCAGAACAGGCATGATTTAGAAAGGCTGGTATAAAAAATGCAGAAGAGAAAAAAAAAAAAAGCTGAAGGCAAAGGGAACAGGAGGAAGATTATTAGCAAGAGGAGGCTGGAGAGGTAAGTGGTGCCACACAATCCAGGGCCTTATGAACCATATCTTGAAGTTTATTTTAAAAACATTAAGAGGTACCAGTGAAGGATTTTAAGCAAGTAAAGTGATTTGGCCAGACTTCTACTTTTATTTAAAAGTTCTCGGGCTACAGTGTGAGGAATGAACGAAGAAAAGTAATCTGAAAAGGAGGAGACCAGTTAGGAAACTGATAAACCCAATCAGGTGAACAAGAACTACTATGAAAACATCCCGAGATGAGCACTGGCTGGTATTCTATACATTGGCAAATTGAATTTAAATAAAATATAAAAAATTTAAAAACTAAAAACAAAATAAAACAAAATAAAACAAAATAAAATAAAATAAAATAAAATAAAATAAAATAAAATAAAATAAAATAAAATAAAATAAAATAAAATAGAAAAGCAAAAAACATAGCAAATACTAAAGTATGATGACCACCAGTCTGGAAAAAAAGAAATAACAATCAATATTTAGAAATAGCTACCACACACTTATACCCTAGATGAATCTACCACTGTATTTGCACCATAGCTGACTTACCGTCCTCTACTCAACGTTATCCTCACCTCTCTCACCAAATAAATCTTGCCTCTATCCTAACTGTATCAACCACTGTCCAATCCAGTAGTTACTTGGCCCACGTGGCTATTTAAATTAATTAAAATACATTTTCAAATTTAGTTTCTCGAAATAAATCTTTAAAAAGGGGGGGGATCCCTGGGTGGCTCAGCGGTTTGGCGCCTGCCTTTGGCCCAGGGCACGATCCTGGAGTCCTGGGATCGAGTCCCACATCAGCTTCCCGGCATGGAGCCTGCTTCTCCCTCCTCCCGTGTCTCTGCCTCTCTCTCTCTCTCTCTCTCTCTCTCTCATAAATAAATAAATAAATAAATAAATAAATAAATAAATAAATAAATCTTTTTTTTTTTTTTTAAATTGGTTTCTCGGTGGCAACAGCCACATTTCAAGTCTTCAACAGCAGCAGATGACTACTGGCTACTGCGTGCCCGGCACAGACATAGAGCACTTCCATCACTGCAGAAAGATCTATCAGATAGTGCTGGGCTACAGATATACCTACATCTGCCACTTCACTAGGTAAGCCTATTTAAAAACAACACATTTATCTGAGAGGCACCTGTGAAGGCAGACTCAGCTCACTGTCTCATGCCCACACCTTGTATATTAATAAGCTTCACCGTGTAGTGAAGAATCATGGTGTACAAACCACCAGACAGGCCCTGTGTTTTGGCTCATTAATCCTCACTATGCTCTGAAGAAATAGAAAAGCAGCAGGCATCACCCATGTTTTATAGGTGAGGACACCAAGGCACAGAAATTAACCTGCCTGAGGCTATAAAGTCAATAATGGAGTCGCAAATAAAAGCTGAATTCCCTAACGCCCTGACCAGTGCTCCATTCATTAAAGTAGTCATGGCTGATTTAAGAACCCAAGGATGGAAACTATTCAGTTTCACCTGACCCAAGCAACCATTTGCTTTATCAAATGGCTGGCTATACCCACAGGAGGGTCATATCTGTTAGGACCACGTATTTGTGTGTGTGCACGCACACGCGTGTGCACATGCACACCAAAAAAATAAAAGTACATAAAAATAGGTATCCCTTGAGCTTGCCTTAACTATCTCATCACATGTGACAAAAAATAAAGGATATTAGACACACTTACTGAAACTAAAACCTCAAGGTATGGTACACTCTTGCATTATTAATTTTTTTTTAATTATGCTATAAAAAATGACAACTTAGAAGCTCTGCATTTTGTAATTCTTGTTTGCCTCTGTAGCCAAAGTAAGCGTGACTTTTGTGTGCTCTTTCTAAACCTATACAAGCAATGGGGATAGGAAGAGGCAGTTCTTCTATTTCCATTTCAACTCCTCATTAACTGAAAAGAGTAAAATAATATATAGGGGGACACGAACCAAGTTATAGATTAAAGATATAAAATCCACATATGGCAATTGCTTGTGACACTCTTGACAATAGCAATTTGAAAATGCAGCCGCCAGCATTCACTAATGCATCTCTGTGCCCTGACACTGCAAAACAATTTACCGAGAGCTTCATTTGAATGATGTGAAAAGTCTAAGAAATAACTCAACAGCACTTGCCCAACATCTAAATTCTTATCTATTTTAACTAAATATGCAGAAAAAGTGTAACATAATAGAATTTTCAAAACAAATCCTGAAGGACCGGGAAGCATCCAAAATTGCTATTTCTACGTTTCTAATTCCTTTCTAATTAATAAGTATGACCCAACCTACAGAAGGTAACTATGTGAACTTAACCAGGAAAGTCAAAGCTTCTGAAATTAATTTGGCAATCGCTTCTGAATTAAAGGAGCAAACCTCCCTCAAATATGTAAGTGTCACAAAAGGAAGAGGGCACGAATGCTGATATTAAATACAGAATATAATGGTCACGTCTAACCTCGGTTGTGAAAGACAAGAAAGGGAGCCATCAGCTGGGGTCTCATAGTGTGTGCTCCATCAGTCTGGACTCAGGAATACAAGTAAAACAACAGTGTTGAACTACTCACACGGCATCCCTGGAGGCTCCAGAGGCGAGTAAGAGCTTGACTATCTCCAAGTGCCCATTCCTGGCAGCATCGTGAAGCGGGGAGTCGTTCTGATAGCCAGGAGTGTTCACCAACGCCTGGTGCTGCAGCAACAACTCCACTACCTTCAGGTGCCCGTGATTGCAGGCTTCGTGCTAAGTGATAAGAGAAGAAGGGAGAAAAGTGATGATGCATAACAACACAGTGCATCATATTGTAGTGAAATTGCACCTTAGGAAAATAAATGTGAACTTTAGTCAGTAAAATGGTTCTTAACCTACTCACATAGACCTTAAGTACTGACCCAGAGTAAAGCCCTGTTAATAATTCACGATTATTAACATGATGATCAAGATCTATGCAATTCATGGAAAAAGAAGTTATTTACCTGAGCCTTTGATCAACTACTCTTTTTTTAAGAAAAATGTAGTTGACCAATTCTACATATGGTATAAACCAACTCCAGCTCCTCAACTGTTCCACCGTAAAAAAAAAAAAAATCACAAACAACAAAAATTCAGAGTATTTAACAACTAGATCATGCATAAAAAGTGAAATTCCCCACGGCTGAAGAGAATTCACTAAATCAGGTTCTTAGTGCACATATACTTAAGTGGTGCACCCACATATACACAATCACCCCACAAAATGAATATCCCTGAGAGAGTATTTAAAAGACAAACCTCTTTTTTTGGTGAAGTTACAAGTTGCTGTACAGCTGGTGTTGATGGTAACAAATATAAATAATATATATAATATATAATATATATAAAGGTAAGTGCTCAAAAAGAATGAATGATTTAACAATGCAATGTTCAAAGATGCAAATCTTTCCTTATGTGGAATGAACTGTTAACAATGCCACTATGTTTAACTCCAATAAATCTCTGTGGCATACACTGTTTTTTGAGTACATCTATTCAATTTATAAGCAATATCACACTAAATGTCTGTGGGTCTATTTCTAAGAGAAAGGAAGCCAAATTAGACATCAGGTCCTCTAATAAATCACTTACCAAACTTTACTACAATTTGCCTTACTGGCTTTAAAAAAAATTTTTTTTGACCTTTTTCACCTTTCTTTGAAAAGGTTAGCTAGCCTACGGAGTCAAAACAACAAAGTGACTCCGATCCAGGCTAACCCTTTCCCAGCTTAAAAACTTGGTGAGAATTATATATCACTTTAAACCTTTTTTATACCTGGCCTAATGAGAATCTCCTAATTTCTGTGATAACTTTCCAGCTCACAGGATAAGGGCTTCCACTTTCTTTGTTGATACCTCTACGGCTATCAGGCAGTCCATACAGCGCTTGTTACCATGTATTTGTGCCATTCCTTTTCCAGGCTATACTTCACATTGCATTTTTAGTAATAATAATAAAGATTTTTTTTAATTGTGTAATGTCTGCCAAGATCTTCTACTACTTCTACACATTTGCAATTAGGTAGGGTTTAAATGAGGCTATAATAGACCCTCAGTAAGAAGCACTGCCTTGTGATAGAATCCTATACCCTGTTCCTCTGCATGTTCCAAGAAATCTGGTTCTAATGACATGCAATGTGGCAAAAGGGAGCCTGATGTACATTGTAGTAGGTACCTGCACACAGTGGCTATATTCAGCAACATAGTAGATAGCAATAACTAGATTCCTAAATCTAAAGGTAGTCAGTGAAAAGGTAGCCAATTTCTTGCCTGTCACAATTGGAAAGTCAGATGAAAAAAATCATTTTCCCTTACTTGGTGAAAATACAAGTTCTTCAGGTTAAAAGGAGAGTGTATATTGCAGAGAATAATATAGATGACTATATAACATAAAAGTATAGTAACTATAAAACATAAACAAAATGAGAATAAAAAACAAATAAAAAACTACCAATGGTGTCCATCCAGCATGGTCTTTAACATTTGGGTCGCTTCCATTTTGTAAGAGGTACTCAACAGAAGGTACGTCACCCTAGTAGTAGAACAATGAAAAAATAAAAAGAAATTAAAAATCATCAAGAAAAGAAGATAATTAGGTTTTCGTTTTCTTTTTTTTTAATTCTGTCTCCTCAAAGATAGAATCAAATTTACGTCTTTTCTTTAAAGCCTACTGCTCATGAATAATAAATAAGTAATGTATAGATGAACTGTGGTGAGGTACCAAGTCATGAAGTTATATTGTCCATCCCTGAATATCAAGCACAAAATGCCTGAGATTAGCAACCCTTATCAAAAGTCATTTCAAAATACCAAATAAAGGGCACTAGCCCAAAATCAACTGGTGATAATGAAGTATTTAAAGTCATCGCTTCATTTGTGAAAAACATCCTTTTCAAGCATGCATTAAAATGAATTCCAAGTACCATTAAAGGCAAAATTAATGCTAAGAAGGCTGCTAAGTTAAAACTGCCAAAAAATTGGGGTGCCTGGGTGACTCAGACTGTTGAGTGTCTGCCTTGGGCTAGAGTCATGATCCCAGGGTCCTCTGGGCTCTCTGCTCAGTGGAGAGTTGGCCTCTCCCTCTCTGTCTCTCCCCCAGTTCATGCTCTACCTCTCTCTCTCTCTCTCTCTCTCTTTCAAATAAATAAAAATCTAAAACAAAAAAAAACTTACCAAAAATTGCTTTCTTTTTGACAGTTATCCACTTATCCCTTAATACATTAATTTACTCTATATTTACCTTATTTGCTCTAAGATTTTTTTTTTTTTTTTAGGCAAAAGCAAGGCTTATTTTCTCCAAATAATTACTGACAGAGCTCACTCTGAAAAAGGCTGAATAAATAAAAGTTACATATGGCAAAAGTACCTATGAAAAAGTTGTGTTCAACTGGTTTTGTGAAGAGCTTCTTTAGGGAGAAGGAAGCCTCTCCTCTCCCACGCCCAACCCCAATATTCTGAAAGGAGTTTTTCCCCTATTGGTTTGATTATGTAGGAGTCACTAAGTTTCCCAATACTTGCATTTATTTGCTTGTTTTGAGGCACCTCTCAAACACAGCAAATCTTAAGGTGGTACCTTACTTAGCTTTCTTAAAAAAAAAAAAAAATACTGCAACATACATCTTTATGCTCCTGAAATAACAAAATGACCCAATCAAATCAATTGTCCCAGTTCCAATTTAAAAAAAAAAAAAAATTCCCATAGTTACTTAAGGGTGCAAACTCTATACCTCTAGTACAAGTTAACATTTATTTAGCAACATTTGCTCTATATTCAAGTCAGTTCCAAATAAAACCAGGAACATCTGTCGAGATACAAATTTGAATTTTTTAAAACAATCCCATGAATACTGAAGGCAGATGAACTGCCAGAACCACATACATTTCCAACCTTCAACATGAAAGTATCTAAAATAAACAAACCAAACCACCACTACAAAAAGCCTTCTGAAAGACTCCCTCATTCTAATTCTACATAGTAATCTCAGACATATTCACCTAACGCAGCCCATAAAATAATATAAACATAACTGGAATGAAGAGTCACACAGGAACAGCTAGAAACATAGAAACAGTGACATAGAAACAGTGACATAGAAACAGTGACAATCTAAAGACGAAAAGCAGACTCTCTTGTAAGGTTGCTAGACGGTGGTATTTTTCTTTCACGTCACCTCATTAGACTATCAAAGTGTCTTCTGGTAACAAACCATCCCTAGACTTCCCCAAAATACATACCCAATTTGCAAAGTGCTTGTTTTTTATACTAAATCTACTTTCTCCTCCTTCCCTAGTCCTTAAAAGTTTGCCATAATTTCATTGTTCTACTTTATGTAAATTTAATGTCATGCACATAAATAAAATTATGAAAATTAGAGTCCACAGTAACTGAGTAAACTTGAACCAATATGGAGTTTCTGGGAAATAAATTAATTTCTGCTTCTCATTTCTTTAAATTACATTCTTTACTAACAATATTTTCTGAGTAATAAGCACTCACTTTTAGACTCCCCACAACTTAAAAGATTGAAATTTTCTAAAACCACAGCAAGAAAATAAAAACAGTCTAAGCAAAGTTTTTACCAAGGCTTATACGAAATCTTAAATGGATGATATTTTCAAGTAATACCTAAAAGGCTGAAAATAAAGGGAGCATGTGTACCACACAATGAATTTTCTTATTGCTAATCTTTCATTCAAAAAGATTCTTTACACATCCACGTTTCAGCAGTATAAATTAACTTCCCAAACACACACACTTTTCCCTTATTATAAATATTAGCTTTTCTAAAATATAAGAATATTATTTGATAAATATGGTACAAACATTATAATAATGACTTACCTAAATGGTTAAGCTTTTCCACATAAATGAACTAATCAGCTACCTAAAACGGTTTTACTCTTTTGGCAACTAGATATTGTTAAATTCTTTTTTTTTAGTTATCCAGAATGAAGCTCTAAAATAGATTAAACACTTCCCTGGCTTCTCAGACTTGACTGAATACAATAGTTTCACAGATGATTCTGGTATTAAGAAGGTTCAGTATTATAAAAGTGGTGGGTGACAGAGGGAAAAATGGATACTGAGTCCACGAGTTGTTCTAGAAATTAAAATCTTGAAGATATCATAGATGCTAGTTTGCTCCGCTACTTTCTCAGGAAGCTACTATGAAGGACATGTAGTAACATAACTTTACACACATGACCACCTTAAACTATAATGAATTACAAAGTCAAACCCTAAAGGAGACTCCTCACAAGGGATGTTCTCTCCACCCAGGAGATTCCCATCACCTTTGTTACGTTAAGTACATCAAGCTTTGTAAGTTGTCTTCAAAATACGATTTATTATGTCTGCATCAAATGCATCTCATGACATGCCAAGCTCAGGTCTTTCTTCTATTTCATGATACGTTCAATGCTGTGGCATGAATTACGAGTAATCATTACCATTTTAAGAATCTGTGCTAGAAATTTGAGGACGTTTATTCCAGCAACTACGAATCTTCAAGCAAAGGTAACATAATAAGTAACAAATCAAAATTTTCTGTCTAAATAAGTATCAAACTAAGCTAAATTTTTAAAAATTACATCAGAAGAATAGATAGTGAGTATTTATCTTAGTTTTTAATTAGGTATAACGCTTTCTCATAAAATTTCACATTTATAACATAATGTTCTCAGTAGCATTTTAACCATAGGTGACCTTCACATCCAAATACAAATAGAAACATGGGCAATAAAGAGAACCAACTGGATCTCAATTTTTGATCTGGTTAAATGAGAATATGCACAACATCCAAGACATCATATTAATGAATATTCTGCTTGAAATTCCACAGTGTAATAAAATGAAAGTATAAGTAAGGAATTCAAGAATAATCCTGTGTAGGGTTTGCATTCAAATAGTGCTGAATGTTCAAAACCTAGATGGCTCATCTGTAAATCCATGATCCTGAGGGAAAAAAGGATTTGAGAACTGAGAATACAAACAATATCTGCCAGTGATACAGTAGCTGTTTACATTCAGGCAGCCTGAATTTAGGTAGTGTGGATATTTAATACGACCCTTCTATTGTCAAGTATGGAGGTTATCAAGATAAATAAGGTAACAGATGCTTTACATTAACCCAGAAGTCCACTTCTAGGAATTTATCCTCAAGATACACCTGCTCAGATATGAAACAAAGATTGCTTACTACAGCACTGCTTATAAAAGCAAAAGAATAGAAACAAAAAGGCATCCACCAGTAAGGGACTAGTTAAATAATGAAAATTCATGGAAAGCAATACTACTATGAAAATATACAGAAAGCTGTGTGCCAATATAAAAGCATTTGCTTATAAATACATAAAGAAATTCACAAGGGACACACAAGGAAGGAAGGTGGTTAGCAAAAAGGGCTTGTCAGTAATAGGGTAGCAAGGGGCAGAAATGGGAGTGAGGTTTTCTACGATAAATACTATTATTCTTATTTTTGAAACATGCAGTTATTACTCAAATTTCAAAATTAAATTTTAAATGAAAAATATACTCTGGATAACCACAATATCTAACTGAGAAATGTAATAAACAAAAATCTAAATGAATATAAATGCAAACAAAATAATGTCATCATAGAGAAGAAACTATCTCTGGGAATTCTGAGAAAGATTTACTAAGAAGGTAGGATGTAAACTGGATTCTGAAGGTTAGGTACAAAGAGCCAGGAAGGAAGACAGAAGCATGGAGAGGAAAGAATTTCAGAGTCAGAAAAAAGAACACATGAAAAGTATTGGCAGCATTAATGAACGTACCTGAGTAAGTCATAATATTAAATCTCAGTGTGACAGGAGAATGGGGTTCAGCCCATGACCGAGTAGAAAATTTGCTCATTTATTCATCAAATTCATCTGTTATGTTCCAGGCAATGTTCTACATCCTGAAGACATGACAGTGAACAAACAGAATTCTTGCTCTCATTCTAAAGAGAGGCAAGAAACTAAGAGATCTACACTCATAATGTCAGGAAATAAAAGGAAGAAAAACAAAACAAGCAGGGCTGCTAGTTCAGGTAAGCTAGGAAGTCTCTCTGAAGAAGTGGCATCTGAGCAGAAGCCTCAAGGGAAAGGATCACATCAGGCTGTGTAGACCATGAGAAGCACTGTGGATTTTACTTTAAGTGGGCCAGGAAGTTACTGGTAGGGGAGCAGAGAATGACAAATTCTAACTTAGGTCAGATTACTCTGGCTGCCATGTAGAGAACTGATTGCAGGAAGTGTGTAGAAAAGCAGGGTGAGAACTTAGGGAGCTACCTCAGGGCTTGTTGTTAGAATACTCACCCTGTCCCCCAAAATGTCTGTGCCCTAATCCCCAGAACTTGTGACTATGTTATGCCTTATATGACAAAAGGGATTTTGTAATGTGCTACGGTTTCTACTACACTTTAGGGTACTGAGCTTCGATGGGGAGATTATCCTGCGTTGACCAGGTGGCCCCAGTCTAATCATGGGAGTCTTTAAAAGCATCTGCTGCTGCAAGTTTAAAGACAGGGCCATCAACTAAAGAACATGAGAATGGGAGCGCCTGGCTGGCTGGCACAGTCAATGGAGCATCCAACTCTTGATCTCGGGGTTGTGAGTTTGGGCCCATGCTGGGTGTAGAGATTACTTAAAAATAAAATCTTTAAAAAAACAAATATGAAAATGGCCCTCAGTAGAAGGTCAGCCAGAAAACAGGATCTCAGTCCTCCAACCACAAGGAACTATCCAGTTCTGTGCAACATCCCAGATAAGCAAGGAAACAGGTTCTCTCTTAGAGCATAAGAGCTGTAACACAGCTGACAAACTGCTTTTAGTCCAGTGAGACCCATACTGGCCTTCTAACCTATAGAACTGTAAAAAATAATAATAATAATAATTTGTCTTAAGTCACTACATTTATGGTGACTTGCTATGGCAGCAACAGGAAACTAACACATAGGGTCAGGGCAAGAAAAGGTAAGGAACTTCCACCTGGATAGTAGCTATGGAAAAGTTATGGCCAAGAAAGACGCCATGGGCTAGGTGTGCAGCAATATATTAAAGAATTTTGCTAATACCATTACCAAGATCGGAGATCATTCTGTAAAGCCGTAACTGCAGTAAGAGAAGCTGAAGAGAACTAGCCCAATGTAACTGCTGGGTGGGGGGTGGAATCTCTACCCTCAGAGCCCACACACCAAGCATGTATGGTGCAACCATGCACTCTCAAAAGCCGATTGGACAATGGAAATGGCAAGTCTACCAAGTCACTTTGGGGAAAAACAAGCACAACAAAAATCTACCTTTGACGACAGAAAACCTGGTACTTCCCCTTTCTCTCTCTTTCCCTGCTCCCTGTTCCATTTTTAGTATTTTAAATTCAGAGCCACCTCAAATCTTTTTCTAAACTGGGTGGGCACAAAACATAAATTAAGATAGCAGAATCACAATATTTGGTTTTCTAGTACACACAGATTATTCACTGTTGACCGCAAATGAGAATATTAGGGCAGAAAACAAAACGAATACTATTCATAAAAAGATAAATCTCCTGATAAATCTACTGCTTTTGTTTTCTCAAGTATTGGTTCTACTAAAATCAACCTGGGTGAAGGGTTTCATTCAACTCATAACAAATATTTAAAAGAGTGCATTTTTGTTAAATAGTGATTTAAAAAAACTACAGAAATCAATTAGCTTTTCTTAAATGTACTATGTATCAGAATCTGCCAACTAATGACAATAACAGTATTTAATAAGTTCAAGAGAGTCAAATGGGCAATTTTAATACTGACAAGACTCTTCCTAGGTAAACTAACAATCTGACAAAACTTGTATGAAGCAATTTTCAATGGAGAAAATTCACAGGGCAGTATATTGTTTTCCTGGTCTTAAGATTGTGTCTTTTTTCCCACTGACGAGGTTAAGGGTTGGCAAACGATGGCCCACAGGCCAGGTGCATGATGTGATATGTCAAATTTTATTGATTTACATAACTGTCAATGGCTGCTTTTGAGCTACAAGCAGACATGAATAGTTGTAGAGACAATATGGCCTGCGAAGCTGAAAATACTTGCTCCTTTAAAAGTTGGTCAAACCATGGCCTAGCTCTTAGAATCTTTATTAGTAAAGATAAATTATTATTATGGTTAAAAGAAAAATTCTCTACCAACGTAAACAAAGGCTTGCCTGGTGGTCTGAAAGTAATTACCAGAAAGGAAAGTGTAGAAACTACAGCAGGCCTCGTTCCCATGTATTAGTCAGAAAAACAAACAAAAAAATTATTATTATGCTAGCTACTTAAGTTTAATGAAACATTTATAACATTATAAGGTTAGATTATGTGCATGTATATTAAAAATATAACAAATAGGACAAAAAATAAAAAAATAAACAAATAGGACAAAAAAATATGGTCTGCTTTTTTTAAACCAATGCTTTGCAAAAAATAAACTAAAATATAACCAGGACAAACTCTGAACATTCAAGTTGTTCAAAGGATGTGTATGTAGAAACTAGCATGTCATCATGTTGCAGTTTCCCTCCTCCCTGGAATCAGACATAGAGTATTCTACATTCATCATTTAATAGAAGACAAAACAAGAAAAAAAATAAAAATAAAACCCTAACAGTTGGGGAAACTCATTTTTGTGCTTTTCCCTTTCTCTATACAAAAATACAGGAATGCCTGGACTCAATGTCTACTCCCTGTTCTTCCCAAATATTTCATGTTGCTCACCAAGCCCTGTGTCTGAGGGCCTCCAATGGCTCCCAGATCTCCCAAAGTTCTCCATTCACGTAAAAGACCATAAGAGCTATCCTAATTTCATCCTAAGCATGCCTATATTTTATTTTGATAACACTCACATGAAATCAGAATCTTTAAAGCTGTGATGCTAAGTGCTCCCTATATGTGCCGTTCTTGAGTCAATTGCAAAGATTAACCCTTGCAAGTACAACTCATGCTTGACAAATAGGCTAGGTTCCAAAAAACTTACACTGCCACACCCCCAGTGTTGAGCAGTAAACAAAGAGAGGTAACTTTAATCACAGCTAGTAAAAGAAACGGCTGGCCTTAGGATATAGACAAGCTCCTTCATGGTCTGTCATGGGAGCCATTTCTGATAATCACATTTCCAGGTCATTGGAAAGATGTACAGACCACATCTTTCAACCCTGCAAATTCTGGCAGTGCCCACTACAAGTGACCAACATACAGAAGCCTGTCCCCTCCCACACTGTCCCTAGCTCTTTGGCCAGGTAAAGACATACTGCCTGCAGTAACCTGGCAATTGTCTGTATTCATAAAGCATGAGAAAAACTGAACAAAACTCTCATGGAACAAACTAAAGCCCCTGGCAAAGTAGAAGCTGGAATATTGAAATATTAGTTTTCTCCTGCAAGATCATGCTCCTCGGGCCCAGGGGCCACGGCTCTAACTGAGGTGGGGATGCAGTCCCTATGAATTTTCTTCTCTAGTTCACAGGAACTATGACATGGGGTATGCTAATTATCTAAGCCATCTTATGTCATTGTTCATAAGCACCACAGAAACTGTTTTATATATGGTTGGTCTCATTCCAAAATTGTGTTTCAGAGTAAGCATCCTACCTTAATTGAAGCAATATGGAGCAGAGTCTCTCCTCTATGATTTCTCTTCACAGCCGTAAGGCTATTGGGTGACAGCTTTGTTGCTGAGGGGCTAGACATCATCCGTCTGTAACTTGGGCTATTCAGCGCAGAAGGCGGTGTACCTGGTGAAAGGGTCATGGACTCAACTGACAGATTACTGTTTTTCCTCCTTAATGTGTCACCAATTTTAAGTTTGCTTGAAGGTGGTGAAGAGCAGCCAGGCAATGGCTTGTTTTCTGAAAGCACTATGTGCTGGCTACTGGTGCCAGGAATGCTGCTTCTGCATCTCTTAGAAATGGGACTGGACCGGCCGCTGCACTGCCCACGCCGCCCACGCCGTCCACTGTGACCTGATGGCAAGGGCTGCTTAGGTGGAAGAGGATTCTCACAGAGATTCTTCTGGGGAGTCAATTCTTCATTCCTGCTCTCCAATTCTGGAGACTCTATTTGCTCAGCTAATGGTAAAGAGACTTCAGCTAAGCTGCTAAAACACTGTGATTCTGTGACAGAGCCACTTGCAAGTAAGTCTATTTCACCATTTGCCTGAGGACTAGGGTTAACAGACGGTTGGCTACAGAAAGACACCAGCTTCTCCTTAAATTCCTCTTTGGAGTCAAGTTCATCATCTTCTTTTTCTGCTTCTAAATTCCATTTTTGGTTGATTTCGGTTAAAGTTTTCTTTTTTTGCTTTTTTCTAGATCTTGTACGAGCCTTTTTAGCCCTCTCCGAAACATTTGTTGGAGGACTTGTAGAAACAAATTCGTACATTGAAGCCTGCCGAGCATTCTCATCACTTATGACTTGAGGATGGGTTTGCACTGAAACTTTACTCACAACATATCTGACCTTCTTACTTCGAGGACTGAACCACATTTTTATTGAATTCTTCTTATTTTCTACATCATTAAATAAATTTACCCTAGATGTGTCTTCTTTCAAATCTGACAGAGAAAAGGAAAAGAAATCTGTTACATGAACTTAATCTCCCCCATCGTGAGCTCTCAAAGAATTGTGCTTGTAGTTCTCCTAAGTTGAATCACATTTCATTTCTGTACCTCTTTTTCCTCTTCTGGACTATGATCTCCTTGAGAGCAGATATTTACTTACTGAACAAATACTTATAGAATCCTACTTTAATTCCAGACAACATTCTACAGACTGGAGATACAACAGAGAACAAAAAATGGAACTTAATTTCCACTGGAGATGGACAGAATATTCAAATAAATAAGCAGAACACAGAGCATCCTGACAATAATAAGAGCCATGGAGAAAGATATACTAGATCGACCAATCAATGGATAGACAGGCAGGCAAATATGGGATTTAATAAGCAGTAGTCAAAAAAGTAAGACTTGTTACACAATGCTTAATTTTTAAAAAAGATTTCTGAAAAACAATCAATACACTACAATAATCAATAATTAGGGGATCCCTGGGGCAGCCTGGGTGGCTCAGCGGTTTAGCGCCGCCTTCAGCCCAGGGTGTGTGATCCTGGAGACCCGGGATCGAGTCCCACGTTGGGCTCCCTGCATGGAGCATGCTTCTCCCTCTGCCAGTGTCTTTGCCTCTCTTTCTGTCTGTGTCTCTTATGAATGGATAAATAAAATCTTAAAAAAAAAAAAAAATTAGGGGATCCCTAGGTGGCTCAGCGGTTTAGCACCTGCCTTTGGCCCAGGGCGTGATCCTGGAGTCCCGGGATTGAGTCCCACATCGGGCTCCCTGCATGGAGCCTGCTTCTCCCTCTGCCTGTGTCTCTGCCTCTCTCTCTCTTTCTCTCTCTCATGAATAAATAAATAAAATCTTTAAAAAAAAAAAAAAATTCACCTCAACAATTCACTGCATGGCCAAACTGAAGGAAAACCATATGATTTTGTCAACAGACACAGGAAGCAAAATGACAAAATCCAATATCCATTTATGATTTTTTTTTAATTTTTTTAAAGATTTTATTTATTTATTCATGAGAGAGAGGGGGCGGGGCAGAGACCCAGGCAGAGGGAGAAGCAGGCTCCACGCAGGGGGCCTGATGTGGGACTCGATCCCGGGTCTCCAGCATCAGGCCCTGAGCCCAAGGCAAGCACCAAACCGCTGAGCCACCCCAGGGATCCCCTCCATTTATGATTTTAAAAAGGAATCAGCAAATTAGGGATAGAAAGTAACTTCTTCAACCTGATGAAGGCATCTACAAAAATATACACAGCTAATATCCTCCTTAATGGTAAAAGACTCGGGATCCCTGGGTGGCGCAGCGGTTTAGCGCCTGCCTTTGGCCCAGGGCGCGATCCTGGAGACCCGGGATCGAGTCCCACATCGGGCTCCCGGTGCATGGAGCCTGCTTCTCCCTCTGCCTGTGTCTCTGCCTCTCTCTCTCTCCCTGTGTGACTATCATAAATAAATAAAAATTAAAAAAAAAAATGGTAAAAGACTCGAACTGCCATTTTATTCCTATTAGGGACAAGGCAAAAATGTCTGTTCTCACCACTCTGATTCAGCGTCATACTGAAAGGTTTAGATAGCACAGCAAGGTAAGATATAAAAGGCACACAGATTATACAAGATATAAAACTGTATCTATTTACAATTGACTTAAATCACTATATAGAATATGCCAAAGAATTTTTTTAAAAAAATTGATGAAACTAACAACTTTAACTTACCAAGACCGTAGAAAACAAGGTCAACATACCAAGTCAACTCCAAATATATTTCTATGTAATAACAATGGACAAATGTAGAATAAAATTTTTAAAAATTTGGTATTTCTAATACTATAAAAAAAATACTTAAGGTAAATCTAGCGAAGTATGTACAAGGTCTCAAAATTATAAAATACTTATGAAAGAAATCCGTACAAATGGAAAAACATACCATGTTCATGAATAGCAAGACTCAAAAACTGTTAAGATGTCAATTCTTCCCAGTAGGTCTACAGACTATAATATAATCCAATGAAAATTCCAGGCTTTTTTGTAAAGATAGACAAGTGGATCCTAAAATTTACATGAGAAAGCAAAGGAACTAATATAGAAAGGCAAAAGGCCTACAATGGCCAAATCAACACTGAAGAACAAAATTGGAGGACTCACACTACCTGACTTCAATTTACTTCAGACAAAATGAATGTAGGGATTAAAGATCATAGTCAGAACTCTTTAGGTGCCATGTAATATAACCTCAAGCTACGTATGCCAGAAACTAATGCAAGTGAGTGAACTACAGAAGTCAGACACAAAAGAATACATAATAACAGCCAAAACTAATCTGATGTGTTAAGTCAAAATAGTGATTATCCAATAATTCTGGAGAACAGAGTTAGTGACTGAAAAGGGGCAACAAGTGGAGCTTCTAGAATAGAATACTTCTATTCTTCTGGGTGAGTTCATTTGTGAAAAGTCATCAAGCTATATAAGTATAATGTGTATACTATAAGAATTTTCTTAACTTTTTATTAATAGTCAGATTTTAAAGACGAAGATTCAGTAGAGTTTAAAAAAGAAAAGAATCACTGTCACTAAGTAGATCAGGTGCCACAGTCTGTGGGTGAGTACTCTGGTACAAACACCTTGCTTCGTTAGCTAAGGTCATTAAGGAAGGTCTCCCTGGGAAGCTCACTTTTGATTTGAGACCTCGTGACAAATGACAAAATGGAAGCAGCCATGTAAGTATGTAGGAAAGTGGAGCCCAAGAAGGAAGAGCAGGTGCCAAGTTCCTACACTGGAAATGAGTTTAGCACATTCAATGGATTGAAAGCCGCGATGGCTGGAGCTTGGAGAAGGAGCAGAAAATTAAGCAGACAGGGACGCAGAAGTATTCTATGGAGCAGAGCACTCTTGAGCTCAGCCTCAAGTTTAACTGCTGGTATTCCTCATTCCATCAATCTCTGAAGTGGGAGGGCTTGGGACTTCTTCATCTGCAATCAGTCCCTTGGTAACCTTATATCTATCTACCTACCTACCTACCTACCTACCTATCTTTCCATCCACTAGCAACCTCAAATGTGTATGTACAGCCCAGGCCTCTTCCATGAACTCCAGACTAATGTTTGCCTACTAAACAGCTCTTATAAGCAAGTCTACTTCTAATAAGTATCTCACGTTGAACATGACTAAAACTGAACTCCTGATCCAAATCCTCCCAAACCTGTTCCTCCTACAGTTGCCCCCATCTCAGTAATGAAACATCATCAATCCAGTAGCTCAGAACAAACATTTTAGAATCAAACCTGCCTCTATCTCTTTCGTATCCTATATGCAAAATACAAGTTCTATAATTCCTGCAAAATACATACAAAATCTGACCACTTCTTACTGCCTCCATGCCTGCCAGTATGGTATAAAACACCATTTTGCACTAGATTATAATAACCTCCTAAATCATCTCCCTGATTATGTACTTGCTTCCTCCCCCATGAGTGTATGTATGTATGTATTCTCAACACAGCAGTCAGCGATCCTTTTATAACTGGTCAAACTATATCACTAACACCCTTCAGACTTCCGTTCTGGGCTCTGAATCTTCATAAGTCATCTAACAGGTGAGGAACAGCCTGATCTTCCATTACCTTCCTCATCTCCTCTCCTGTTCTCTCCTTACTCTCTCCAGCCACTGGGTCTCCTTGGTGTTGTTCCTCAAACCAATAAAATGTTTTATAAAAGTCAGAAAGCAGGACTACATCTGTGTTTTATAAAATCAGTCCTAGCTGGAGAGAAAACAGATTCGAAGAAGGCAATGCTTATGAGGTCAAAGTAGAAGTACAAGTAGAAGGTAACAGACTGGGGAGGTGGTGAAAGGGGAAAAAATAAAAAGAGAACTCTTTGAAAAGTATTTAGGAGATAAAATTTACGGAATTTGGTGAAGTGAATACAAGAAGGCAGCAACAAGGATGATTCACATGTTTGTGGCTTACACCACTGAAGGCACCTAGAAACACGGATGTGGGAGGACATAAGCTGCCAGGGATCCTCCGCATCCTGCAGGAAGGCAAGGCCCTGGCTGCTCTCTACCCAGACCATTTCTGAGGACTGGGTTCATGGCAATCATCTCTGAGGGATGTGGTAGGGTCTCCTTGTGGTGAAAAAAAAAAAAGGCAGGCCTATTTCTGCTTACTATGAAAAGTCTATTCCCCAAGCTTAGGGTTCATTTCCTATATTGCAACCCACTGTGTGTGTGAGAATCCATGATGAGGCCTTTGCCAGTTATGCTCAAAGATGCAAAACTGCTAAATACAACATAAGCCTATCAAATCCAGAATTTCAAAGGCAATATGGTAAAATATTTGCAAATTTCAAATGTATACACCCTCTCACAAAGCAATTTCACCTCTAGTCATCTTTCTTACCAAATATAGAAAAATCCATGCAGGTACCTGCAAACATGAATGTATAAGAATGTTAACTGCAGCAGTATTTGGAATAGCATAAATTAAGGAAAAAAGAAAATCAGTGTTCAGCGATCAGCCAACTTTGAAAGATTTGGACTACAAAGTCTTATGTGGTCACTACATACATCAATGGACATGCAAAGATCTTCAAGTCACTTGTAAGTGTAGCACAATCCCATTTATGTCCTAAAAGTTCTATTGCATTTACATCCAAATATTTTCAAAAATTCACAAAAGATAAAGTAGAAAACAGTGCCTCTGTAAAAGAAAGGGATTTTCTACTTTTCAGCTGAGAGAAAGGATAGAGGATGACTTTCACGCTTTATACAATTTTATGTAGCTTAATTGGTTGTAGAAAAGAATGCTTTCTTATATTTCTTATACAAATTAAACAAACAGAAAGCCAAATTTAAGGTTATAAGCCTAGTTGTCGAAACACCTGGCATTTGAACTCATACCTGACTTTACTAAATAAAACGACAACTTTTCACCAAGTACACACTTTATGCAATACTGTAATTTAAGAAAACATATATGGTGTCTTCATCTGTTGTTCCTAGTACATAAGTTCAAAAACCCTTGTGATTTAGATTTTTAAAAAATTGATCTAAATGAGAAAACTAAAAAAAAGAAAAGAAAAGAATGCATAGGGGCATCTTTTGTTATAAATATTTAGTCATGTTTCCAGTTCCAAAAACAGTTCCTGAGTTATAAAGAGGAAATGGGCATCTCCTGTTATTCATCACTTCTCTCAACCACACCTGAACATGTTAATGCAGTGACTTTGGAGTCCCTCTAAGAATGGGGGCCGGTTGCCAGGGGAACCAATCAAGATTAGAGTTAGAACTCACAGTCTCACCCATAAACTTCAAGAGGGGAGAGGAGCTACACATTGCATCAATCCCCAATGGCCAAAGACTTAGTTGTGTCAATGTAATGAAGCCTTTAAAAGAATAACCTAAAAGGAAGGGTTTGGAGAGCTTCCAAACTGGTGAACACATGGAGGTCTTAGGAGAGTGGCACACCCAGAGAGGGCATACAAGCTTCACACCTCTTCCCACGCTCCTTGGCCTATGTGAATCTCTTCTCTCTGGCTGTTTGTGAGTTATATCCATTTATAATGAACAGTCATCTAGTAAGTAAAACATCTTCCTGAGTTCTGTGAGTCACTTTAGCAAATTAATAGAGCCCAAGGAGGTCATGGGAACCTCTAATGTTCATAGCCAGTCAGGCTCTGAAGGCCAGTAGGTTGGGGCAGACTTGTAGGACTAAGCTCTTAGCCTGTGGCTCTGATGTTATCTGCAGGCAGACAGTGTCAGAAAGAATTGAGTGAAAGAAACTGTAGGATGCCCACCCGGTGTCACAGAATGGCTTAATGTGTGGAAAACCTACTCTTCTGCTATCAGAGTGAAACAGAGAAAAACACACAGGCAAAATGAGTTTTTCTTCATACTATATATATATAATTCTAGTATTAAAAATAGTATTATGGTATTATATATTATAGTATTACAGTATATATATATATACACACTGTACTACAGTATATGTATACTATATATTATCTATGTATAATGTATTTTTTTAGACCTATCAATCTTGCTCATTAACAGATGCTTAAGACCTAGTCAGTGGGTAAGACATATAGTGATCTACTTTCCGACTCTGTCATGATCCCTCTTCAAGTTGTCTTATTTTGTTTTTTGCCTTTAAGCCCACTCATTTTTCCTTAAAAAGCATTCCCTCAAAAATCTTTCCTTTAATCCTACGCAGACAGGTAAAGGCAACCGAGGTCAGCCCGGCACAGGGGTGAGCACCCTCAATGGTGCTCAAAAACATACGGATAAATAAATTATTTGATACCTGCTCTTAAATCTTCACAAGTATTTATACAAGAGGTTAGAATCTAAGGGCTAGAAGATAACTTGAGAGCCACACATCCAATTCTCTCATGTAAAGACGAGGAATTAAAGTTAAAAAGAAAGGCAAAGGAGGGAGGTCGCCCAGTGCAGCACTCTTCTCCACTGAGAACAGGATTACCGAGAGGCTGCTTCAGGTAAAAGAACCCAGGAAAGGCAGGGAAAATGGAAAATCATCACCACCAACAGACAGGTTTCAGTGCCTCACAAATCAGTTCGTACTGCCTGATACTCATTCTCCAAATTAACAGAGACGTAATCTCCTAAGACCAACCAGAGTACTTGGACTATGTTTGATTTGTCCTATTTTTAAAAAGAAGAAAGAAGGAAAGCTCTCTGATTACGTGTCTCTCCTCAGAAGTCACTCTTCATTCAAGATGAGAATTCTTCATAAGCCTTCTCTTACATTACAGAATCTAAAGCAAAGTTTTAACAAACTGAGTTCTAAAACTAAGTTACTTTATGAAGAAAACCAATGGCATCTTACTTCTAAGAACCGGTAGCATCTGCTGTGTAGGAAATAAATGTCTGATGCTACTAAGGTGTTATACAAAATTGCCAAGTGTGCCTATTCCTGAAAAGCTTTAATACTTAAGAGAGAAAACATAATTTTAGTTTCATTTTTCTTATTTGTTTCTGAGAATACATTTCTTCTCAACATTCTCATGTCTTAAAATACAAGCAAGGAAAAAGGAAATTATTAAATATTATTTTTGAATTCCTTTTAGATATTTTTATTCACAGAACACTATTATTTTATCCATTTAAAATTATTGATACACCAGAGGATTAGTAAACTAAAATCTCTCAAATCTCTTAAGTTCAAAATTGATTCTTCTATTCCTCTTTCACCTCATATTTCTGGAGTATAAAACTCCTTTATAAATAGATCTGCCAAGATAGCACTTTAACAGGTAAGAAAAAAATGAAAAACAGTGGATTATAAAAAACAAATAATTCATATTTAACCATGTAGAAATTTCACAGACCCTCTCTCTGCCTACCAAAGAAATTCAGTCCAACTCCATTCTACTCCAAAGAAGCCATCCCTTCCTCCTCATGCAAATGGAAGCATCCCAACTGTGGAGACAGAAAGACAACAAACCCAGCTGGAAGCAGGAGGGTGTATCTGAATAACATCAGACTCTCTGGCACCCTTCTTACATCCCAGCTGAATATCAGTTGATCCAAAGTGTTATTTTGGTCAGGATCTTGGAAATAAAAACAATCAGAATGAGGTATCCACTCAACACAGAGACTGTACGTCTAATTTCTAACAAGGTCTTTTCTCTGCAGTAATAGGCAGATTTCAAAAAACAAGTCATTTGCGATATAATCTCAAGTCTAGAGGAAAGGTCAACATGAAATGTTATCAAGGATTGCTTTTTTAAGACTCAGGATTACAAAGACTGAAAGGTTAATCCTCTGGTAGTCTGTAAAAACTTGTATTTGATGTGCTAAAATTTATTTTAAAGATAGGGGATGACATTTTCAATTAAAAATAAGTCAAATGCTAAAGTCCTTAATACTTACAAAATTTACAAAATTAGGCACTTAAGGGAAAATTAAGGCTGGTAAGTAGTAACAACACACTCAACTGACCAAAAAAAAAAAAAAATCTACATCTAAGATTTAAGACAACAATTTCATACTCAGGTGTACCTATCCCTTAATTTATAAAGAAGTAAATGAAAAGAGTCTATGTGCATGTAATTTATATGTACACAATAATTTAATAATCATCCAGTAACAATACATACACTCAGGAAGATTTCATGTTGATCTTTCCTCTAGACTTGAGATTTTATCACAAATGACTTGCTTTTGAAATTATACATCTTGTCCTAAGTAAGGACCACAATAGCAAACGTGACTGTAAATCCTGGATTTTATACAGCATATCTAAGTTAAGACTGTAAAAAGCAAAGCCACCACCCCTGCTGGAACATAAATCATATTACTAACAGCAACAACAATTTTTATGAGTGAATGCTTCTAAGCATGATAAATTGTCATACTCATTTCATGAAGAAAAATACTGGTCCCTTCCTCTACATAGTAAATTTCTTAATGATGACGTTTTTAAAAATTCTATTCTCTGAATATAAATATTTCTGAGAAAACCACAAAATATCGAGGAACAGAGATGCACATGTTGGTAAGGAGCAGCTTACGCAAGTTTTTTCTTAAAATTTAATAATAAACTATAGAAAAAGGAGGCAATTAGAAAATGTGATTTAGCTATCATTAATCTACATCAAAGGATTATAATGATGTACATTGTGTGCCTTTCAAATTATTCTCTATTATAGGTTTCACAACAGAAGTTGAGAAATCTCTTTGACAAACTAGTCCCTTATTAAAAATCAAAGGAAAGTACTTTGCTACCATCTGTGCAACATTAACGCCTTCACTAAAGAATGATTATTTTGGAAGTTAAGAAGTATTCAGTTCCATTTAAAAAAAACAACAGCAACACAGCTATTCAAATGTTCATCTTCATCTATTATAAAAAGTCATAACATATATGAAACACTATGTAATTCACTCCAGAAAGACAAGCATCTATCTCTCTGGAAGCCATTTCTGGAGAGAAAAGGAAATTGTGATCAACTGAAAGCATAATCAAAGTGCTTTTTTTTTTTTATTTTTATTTTTTTGGTGGCACCACCAACACCAACAAATGCTTCACAGAGCCTGACCAGCACCTGCAAGGTCTGATTTAATATGATGGGAAGCAATATAAAAGACAAACTCTTAAATTTAACTCTATTAGTAGAAAGCAGATTATGTTATAAAGAATAAGGTAAAATTAATCCATAAATGGTTGTCAGAAAAATTTGTGACACACCATCTTTTCTCTTTAAAGTACACTGAACCGAGGAAAATCTGTTCGAGTATTTAGAAGCTCATTTTAAAAAGTATTACTATAAATCAGGCTTCTTTATCTCCAGCATATCATATACCATGTCCATGATTTGACAAGTTCTTCCTAATTACCCACCTTAATTATGGTAATTATATATTTTATAGTAAATGAAAGTAACAAGGTTCATTTGAAAGATAAATCGTGAACTACAGGGTTTAAAAAAAAATACAGATGTAGGAGATATCCAACCATCCTGCTTAATTCATCATCCTCAACACTAATTTAACAGAACCATATAATTTTCAAGCTAGACCTTATGGATCACTTAATTAATACCCTTATTTTATGAGATCCATTTCCAATTTCTTCATTATAAAAAAGATAAACCATTATTTGTCCCCAACTGTTTGCTCCCTCTACCTGTTCATCTAGTACATCTTATACAGCATGAGTTTTGGAAGTACTTGCTACATAAACTAACACAAATTCTACACAAGACATTCAATGCACTATAAAGAAAGAGAAATACCCTCAAACTCAAATACCCTCTGAGGCTAGTTTATTTTGGAAACCTCAGGAGGAAAAGGTGATGACAATGCAACTGCTAAGTAGAAAAGGCTCAGCACCATGTAATTTATATATCTGGACAGAGATTTTTATTTCAATACGCTTATACTCTAGATTTATCATTTTCTATAAAGGGAGCAAAGGAGGATGATAATCCGTTATAAAATGAATTGCTGAAACCAAAACCGAAGAATCTGTTTTAAAACTGTTTAAGTCTTTGGGATATGAATTAATAATAGGACTCGCAATTTGTCTCCAATTCAATTCAACAAATATAATGAAGACCTACACTCCTCCTGACAGCACTGAGCTAAATGATAAAACAGTAAACAAGAAAACTTACAGCATGACCTCCTTGCATAACCTAAGGCCTCAATTTCCTCACCCACAGAATAAGGAATTCAAGATGACCTTCCTGCTCCTAATATTCTGATTGTATGTTATCCAAACTGAAATTTCAACTCCTCTTAAAATAAGTAATGTTGAAGCCAGCACTGCTCAGTCTAGTCAGGACAAAAGTAGTTATTACTATAATAAGGAAAATGAACACAAAATGGCTTTCAAAAAATTAATCAACAGAATTCTCTCCCCAAACTCCACATCTACTTTTTGATGAGATTCTGAAAGACCTCAGACCCCACACAAAAACTGTTCTAAACTCAATGATTTTCCTAAATATCTTTAGTAATAATAAAATGTGGAGGCACTTCATAGAGTCCACAAATATGAAAACCATACTAAAGACTCAAACACTACCAACCACAGTAAAATTTCAGAAGAAGTACGCTAGCTTATTCTTCTCAGCACCCTAAAGAACCATACCAATACCACCATTATGCCATAGTTCACTACCCATCAAGAGTTCCCTTTTTATCAACATTAAAAACGTCACATTAAAAAAAAAAAAAAATAGGGATCCCTGGGTGGCGCAGCGGTTTGGCACCTGCCTTTGGCCCAGGGCACGATCCTAGAGACCCGGGATCGAATCCCACGTCGGGCTCCCAGTGCATGGAGCCTGCTTCTCCCTCTGCCTGTGTCTCTGCCCCTCTCTCTCTCTCTCTCTCTCTCTCTCTCTCTCTCTGTGACTATCATAAATAAATTAAAAATAAAAATAAAAATAAAAATAAAAATAAAAATAAAATAGTCACGTTCCTGTCCCAGGTTAAATTGTTTCCCTCACAAATTCATATATCCAAGTCCTACTCCCAGTACCTCAGGAGATGACCTTACTTTTGTAAAGAGTCATTATAAATATAATTAGTAAAAATGAGTAGAGTGGGACTCTGTAATGCAATACATCTTACAACCTTATAAAAAGGGGAAATCTGGGACGCCTGGGTGGCTCAGTGGTTGAGTGTCTGGTCTGCCTTTGGTTCAAGGGCGAGATCCTGAAGACCCGGGATGAATGAGTCCCACATCAGGCTCCCTGCAGGGAGCCTGCTTCTCTCTCTGCCTGTCTCTGCCTTTCTCTCTCATGAATAAATAAAATCTTTAAAAAAAAGGGGGGGGGGGGATCTGACACAAGCACTCAGACAGGGAGAACACCACAGGAACACAAAGACAAACCAAGCAGAGAGGCCCTTCCTTCACAGACATCTTTCCCTCACAGTCCTTGAAAGCACCAACCATACCAACACCTCAATTTAAAACTCCTAGACTCCCAAACTGGAAGAAAATACACTTGTATTTCTTAAGCCATCAGCTTACTACCACAGCCTGAGTATGCTAATATATCACCATACAGCTGGAGACTGGACTTGGATATATGAATTTGTGAGGGACTGGAGAATCAAATCAAAACCTCCTGACGGAATTCTCAGAGTAGCACCCAAATGGCACGGCCAATAATCCTAACAGACCACATGTCTTTAAGAATCTGATGAAGGCCACTTTGATTCAGACATGAACATTTTTCATACTGTACACTTAAGAGTTTAGGGGCACCTGGCTGGCTCAGTTGGTGGAACATGTGACTCGTGATCTTGGGATTTTAAGTTTGTGCCCCACATTAGGTGCAGAAATTACTTAAAAATAAAAAATATTAAAAATTTAATCCTCCCCCTCCACCCCGAACATGGCCAAAGATACATGGACTCTCTCTAATCAGCAATAGCTGTAGGGGTGGGGCGGGGGGGGGGGGGGAGGCAGCTCATACACTAATCTTTTTAATTAGAAAATTAACACTATCAGCCCTACCTCTGAGTAAGAAAGAAAAAAAAGACGGATGGACTAATCATGAAACTTTTCCTCACTCTTAAAAACATTTACAAACACAGAATTATTTTTTCAAAAAGGGAAGTACTTTTTGAAATCTGTATCTGTGTATAATTACATCTGCAAATAAGTAAAACTTAATTACTACAGCACATTTTATCCTAAAAAAGAATAGAGTCTGATAAAATGATCAACAGAGTCTGATCATTTTATTTATCTAAACTTTTCATAGGTAGACTATGATTTAAATTCTTCTTAAAAAATATAGAAACAAAAAATATATATATATATAGACCTGGTCAATAAGACTCAAAGTATTTGTCTTGTTTCTTTTTGTTTTTTAAGATTTTATTTATTTATTCACGAGAGACAGACAGACAGACAGATAGACACAGGCAGAGGAGAAGCAGGGAACCTGACGTGGGACTCGATCCCAGGACTCCAGGATCAGGCCCTGGGCCTAAGGCAGGTGCTAAACCGCTGAGCCACCCGGGATCCCCTGCCTCGTTTACCTTGTCTAATCAACTTCACCTTTGGTAGCTGACAATAACACACTGTGTCAGAAATCTAAGGTCAAAAGCTTTAAAAAATAAATTCAAGGGGATCCCTGGGTGGCGCAGCGGTTTGGCGCCTGCCTTTGGCTCAGGGCGCGATCCTGGAGACCCGGGATCGAATCCCATGTCTGGCTCCCGGTGCATGGAGCCTGCTTCTCCCTCTGCCTGTGTCTCTGCCTCTCTCTCTCTCTGTGTGACTATCATAAATAAATAAATAAAAATTTAAAAAAAAAAAAATAATAAAAAAAATAAATTCAACCATTTTATATGAATATTATCAATCATTCACAGCACCCTGCCAGTCAAGAGAAGGTTATCCTATAAACATAAGCTAAAATGACATGATCTGGTCAATAAAAAGATAATTTCAATATCTAATTATGAAGATTAAAAACCCTTTACTTTCTTTCCCCAGCTAATTAGTTCTCAGCAGAAAGCACAATGGGAAGATATATAGTTAATACAGAGTCTAAGAACAATCTGAAAAACATTAACCCCCATTTAAACAGAAAAGAAAATGAATATTAGATTTTTGCTCTTTCAAAATGTGCTCATCTAATTAATTCAGTCTGGAAAAGTGATGCACAGAAGGTTGTATTCTATCTTGTAAAAGTGTATTTAAATGAATTTAAGGACAAAATCACTTTTTCCATATATATTATACAGAAATTATATTAACTGTAAAAAGCAAGCAGTGTATGTAGTGAAAAGCGTCTGGACTGACATTCAGAAAAAATGGGCTTTATTTCTCCTGTTTCTGGTACTAACTACACATGTGACTCTAGGCAAGATCATTTAACCTCTCTGGACCTTGGTTTCTCTAAGTTATCTCTAAATTATCTGTCACTTCTCAAAATAACTGCAAACACTATAACTCTTAAAAATCTGAAATATGTCATCAGAATTCCTGAGAGATGTTTACATACTTTATGTGACCAATATGAATTCATCAGTTATTTAATGAAGAGAGACAGTGATATTTTTTCTCACCTGAAAGCTTATCATCATGTAGCAAATTCCGAAGCTTACTACAAAGCTGGATCATGCTGTCCAATTGTCTATTTATCTTCACATCTTGTATCCACGCTGGGGTGTAACACACTGGGCAGCCAGTTCCAATACAGTCACTTACACAATTACTTTAAAAAGGATTAAAAGAAAAAAAAAAAAAAAAAATATATATATATATATATATATATCAATGCATTCAGCAGAACCTTAATTCTAAGATACAGAGTTTGAACAGAATAAATGAAGTAAAGGTTGTTTTAACAAGCAATGAGTAAACATAAAATATCTGTTAAAATAATGTTTCTGAAAGAGTATAATACACACACATAAAATCTAAATCTAAAGTTGCTTAGGTAATTTGATATGAAGAGACTTTACTTTAGCCAGACATGAGTCTGCATAATTTTTCATGCAAATAAATCTATAGCTTCAGTAGGAGTACAGAGAGGGACATAAATAAATATATTTGATACTAAATGCTTAACAGCCATGCATCTCAACATTTTTTGTATGCACTGTGCTTCATAGAAAATTATTGCAGAGACTGGGAAAGGTATTTTTTTTGTTTTGTTGCTGACAATTGTCTAAAGGCTTTAACACAGTTTCTGAGAAAAGATACTTGGTTCTTTCCGATACTTTTATAACCTGCAGATTCAAATTACCTCAGGTTATCTGTCTGGGAGTGAAAGTCTCATAGTTGGGGGCAGTGGGTTCCTTGACTTTAGCGGTTACAAATCCTTAGCAAATCTGATGAAGATATAAAGAAGCTCTTGTAAAAAAAAAAAAAGGGGGGGGGGGGCAGGGCTCACAACTCCCCCTCCAAAGCTTATCTGTGGGTTAAGAAACCTAAAAAATCCACTCCTTCCTTAGCCTCACCAGAGGAGCTCCAGCAAGACTAAGCTAACAGCGATGCTAACAGTGATGAAAGCCACATCAATCTCCCCCAAACACATTCCTTTCCATGTGACCCACTCATCTATAGGGACAGAGGATTCTTACAATATGAGTGCTCCTTCCAGAAAAAGCCTGTGGCATTTCTATTCTTTGCATCTTAGATTCTGATGCAAAGTAACTCAATAAATGTTATAAAACAAATCTGTAAACCACACTAGAGCTAGGAAAGACCTTCCAGATCACCGCACTGCACTCAACAAATGTCAATTTTTTTTTTTTTTTTTTTGAGAGCGTGCATGTGAGTTGGGGGTTTGGGGCTAGAGGGCAGAGGAAGGAGGAGAGAATCTTTTTTTTTTTTTTTTTCTTGAGAGAAAGAATCTTAAGCAGATCCCACACTCAGCACAGAGCCCAACATGGGGCTCAATCTCACAACCCTAAGATCATGAAATGTTAAATTTCTGTAGCAAAGAAAGGAACTTCTTGAGAGTTTCTTTGCTTGTAGTTAGAGCTCTTAACTTAAAACCCCAACATATAAAAAGAGGAAACTGATTCCACAGGGGATTTAAATTATCAATTATAGTGTAATACTTAAGTATTTGAGGAACACCAGTGACAAGAGTCACAATCCACTCATCAAGAATCCTTACCTTATTTTCAGATGAAGAAAATGAAACCCAGTTAGGTAAGACACAGGTTAGTAAGATACCCAGATCAGTCTATTTTATACATTCTATAATGTTCATCTTATAACTGTTCTCAAATTAGTTTGCAAACATAAATATAGAATTCTGGGGAAAGAGGCTATTTCTCAATAGATCTGTGTAACATAGTAAGTCAATATTTTCCAAATGACCTAAGCATCATGTCAGAAAATCATGCTGGGTAAGAGACCCATTCAAAGCACATGATAAACCAATGATATTTAATGTAACAGAATACAAAAAGTTCATTGTTATCCTTCTAGATTCCACACTGTAATAAATCTAAAGAAACTAGCACTTGCCAAGTAATAGTGTAGTATCAAAAAAAGAATATCCATAATTATCTAAACAGGCTACTTAAAAATCCTTCCTTTTGGGATCCCTGGGTGGCGCAGCGGTTTAGCGCCTGCCTTTGGCTCAGGGCTCGATCCTGGAGACCCGGGATCGAATCCCACGTTGGGCTCCTGGTGCGTGGAGCCTGCTTCTCCCTCTGCCTGTGTCTCTGCCTCTCTCTCTCACTGTGTGACTATCATAAATAAATAAAAATTTAAAAAAAAAAAAAAATCCTTCCTTTTTCCAACTATGCACATGTGTAATACAAGACTTCCCTCACATACTGCAATCAAAGCAATGTATCACAACAGATTGATTACATAAGCAGGTATGAGAACCTACTGTCTTCTATTCAGCAAAACATAAAAGAGATTTGCATAAATAGAACACAGTCTCACTCTTCCCACTAGTTTTTCTTTGGTTTAGAAAACGGTTATTTTTTTCTTAAAAAAAGTGTTCTTTATGTTACCATGTAATAAGTTTATTATTGTTATTTTTAAGTGAATAGTATGTTTTAAATGTCTCGGTTTTACATGGTAAATACACACACACACACACACACACACTGTTTTACATGGTAAATACACACACACACACACACAAAACTGCTTTGGGGTCCTCAATTTTTAAGGGTATAAAATGATCCAAAGTCAGAAAGTTTGCATATGTCTGCCATATGTTTTAAATGATCTATTATCTTAAGGAGAATACACGGCCTACTTTTTATCAGGGATTGGCATGAAACTACCTTGAAACCACCACAGCGCTGTCAATAACATAAAAATATGTGCCCTTCCAACCATCCCCCTCCTCACCCCACTTCTAAGCTTCAGCTAAATTGGTATATATCAAACCATCTTTTAAAACTGCATGATATTTACAGCATTGCTCAACAGTTTTAGACAGCTTCAAATCTGCAAAACCCTAATTCTTGGCATCACATAATCAAAATGAACCAAAACTGCACTGTATCTATTCTTTCCTGTGTTCGTGTCATTTACAGATGACCACTTTCTCTTTTAAGAAGTTCCCATGCCTATCTTAATTTTTCACTGACCATTTTAAGCCACAGACCGCTTTAGAACCCAATTAAAAGTATAGGTCTCTCTCACACTCAACACACACACACACACACACACACACACACACACACACACACACTTGCTTTACATATAATTTCAGGGAGTTTGTTATGCTCCAGCAGATTTGTCACTCATATATTATATACAGTGAGTACATCAGCTGAAACAAATCTGCTTCCTATCAAGTAAGGACAGGAAGTAGCATCATTTTGTGAAGGGATCATTAGAGGCCTTTTGAAGGAGGTGACATCTGGGCTGAAATGTAACTAATGAAAAGTCAGCCTTACAAAAATGTGGCAGTAAATTCTAGATGGAAGAAATAGCCAGTGCAAAAGTCCTGGGGCACTGTTGAGTTTGGTGTGTTTAATGAACTAAAAGGAGAAGGTGAGTAGAACAGTGTGAGCTAAGCGAGAAGCGTGGCTGTAGAGGCAGGTAGGAATTGAGTCCTGTACAGGAGGGTCTTCTGGGCCTTAGAGTGAAGAGTCTAAGGCCTAGAGTTCATTCTAACTGTAAAAGCCACTAGAGGAATTTAAGGAGGGTAATGATAGGGATGTGATGTACCTTTTTTTAAAGATCGCTGATAAGAATGAAGAAAATGGGAAGGGGGTCAGTTTTGAACTTATTAGGAGGAGATACGGTAATAGGATCATGGCTTGGACCAAAGTGGCAATGGTAATAAATACAGAGAAAGTGGGAAAATTCAAGATTCAAGGCACATTTTGAGGTGGAACTAACAGAACTTCATGATGTGATAAGGAAGAAAAAGAGCAATTGGGTATTACTTGTGGTTTTCGCCTTAAGCAACACTGCTATGGGTGGTACCCTTTATTGCCGTGAAGATCACCGAGACAGGCACAGCAGAAGGAAGAGTGGCCGACAGGCATGTTCTGCACACGTCAAGTCTGAAATCCCGTCATCATCCATATGGAGTTATCAGGTAGGCAACAGGTACTACTTCCTATCCAGCTGGTGGGTCCCATATATCAGATCCCTATTTCCAGAAAGAAAATCGGGACCCCAAGCATAATTGCTTCCCACACATCCCAGCCCGGCAGTCACATAGTAAATTATTTTCATATGTGCTTAAACCTCGTCTTGCAGGTGTTCATGCCAGATAGTCATAGTCATAACTGAAATCATTAAAAAACTACTCAAAGGAGGCTACGTTAACCGTGTCTCAGACAATTAAACTAAGACATTCGGTCCTTGAATTTATTTCTCCAAAATAAGAAATAGAATGACATGAAAATCTGGTATTCTAATCCATAAGCCAGAGTTCTCATACTATAACATGGATATAATTTCACATAACTATTATTATTTGAATTGTGCCCCCCCCAAAAAATGTTGAGGTCTTTACCCCAGTACCTAAGAATGGGATCTTACTTGGAAATAGGGTCTTTCTAGATGATCAAATTAATATGAGACCATCGAGGTAAGGCTTAATCCCATATAACTAGTATCCTTACAAAAAGAGGAAGTTTGGACAGAGACAAATATGCACACAAGAGAGAATGCCATGTGAACATAAAGGTCAAAATCAGAGTGATATATCTACAAGCCAAGGAATGCCAAAAACTGCCAGAAGACAAAGCTGCTCCACCAGAAGATGGAAGAGAATCATGGAATAGTCTTCCTCACAGCCCTGCTTGACACCTTGCTCTCAGACTTCTAGCTTCCAGAACTGTGGGACAAAAAATTTCTGTTATTCTAAAGGACTCAGTCTTGGGCAATTTCGCACAGCAGCCCTAGAAAACTAATCTAACAACTGTAAGAACTAGATTTTTATAATTTGGAAAGTCTAGACTCAAAACTAACTGGAAGGAAAAAGAGACATACTTCAACAACACAACAGATTTTTCTCCCCAACCTTAGCAGCAAAACTACTTACTAAAGCTTTGCAACTTTGGACAAGCCATCCCCTTTGAGCTTTTACTTGTAAATTAAGACAGTTCTAAAAATCAAAATGAGAGAATATACAGTAAATTACCTGCAGTGTATGAGAGCTACCCAAACATAAGGTAATGTCAATATTATTGATTACATGATGATGACCTAGTAAAAAATACCATTACGCTAAGAATCAAGCCGTAATTACTTACCTACAGAAGATGTGCTCACACCCTCCTAAACACACAGGCTCCCTCAGAATATTAGAGCTGTTTGAAGAAAAGGAAAACAATCAAGACTTAGGTCATTGTTAGATCAATATTTTACACCCAACATTTCATAAATCCAAGGCCTAACACTACCATATTTCTCTTTCTCAAAGCAGAAGATACTAAGGATGTATTTATTTGAAAGGCTGTTACTACCTCATTAAATATTGTATCATCACACATCTGCTGGATTCAAATAGCTACTATCAAACTCAGTACAAACTGTAACAATTTTTATAATGCACATACTGGGAAAACACAGAGAGAAGCAACTCTGTGCTGGTATCTCTATATCCCTTACAGGCAAAACCAACCACTGGCTGCTTCTTTCAACTACTAAAACATAAAACACATCGTCACCTAATGACTCAAAAGTATAGACCATAAATTTCAAAATAAGACTTAAAAATAAAATGACCATATATTTTCCATATAAGAACATTTCTGAGAGGGATGCCTGGGTGGCTCAGCAGTTAAACATCTGCCTTTGGCTGAGGGTGTGACCCTGGAGTCCCGGGAACGGGTCCCACATCGGGCTCCCTGCATGGAGCCTGCTTCTCCCTCTGCCTGTGTCTCTCATTAATAAATAAATAAAATCTTTTTTAAAAAAAAAAAAAAAAAAAAAAAGAACATTTCTGAGAATGAAGGGATGTGGTAACTGAATAGGACACTGGGACAGCAGGTGTAAACCAGGGCTGACCTAGGAAAATCAGGACATCTAATCACTTTGATCCTAAGAATTCATGGTTTCCCAAAGAAATAAATACCCTGTTTTCTGACCAGTGTTAAGTGGCTATTTACATTTCATCAATGCCCTGTCAAAAACCCAGCCATTCTTTCAGTTCACAATTAGTTGACTATTTTCTACTTTAAGCAACTGCAAATAGGAATCATCAGGTTGACATTCTGCAGACGGAATGAGATTCATGGCATTGGGAGAGGAGAGACAGAAACACAATTATTGTCTATGGAAATACCTGCTACATTTGATAATCCTCAGAAAATAACAGTACTTACTTCTTAATAAACACATCAAGTCATTATTTTCAGAGGGTGTAATGTAGTGAGAGCAGACAGGAGAAATAAAGCTTTCAAAGGATGAACATTTTTTGTGCTTGGTTTATCACAGTAACCTTAGGACCTTTAGGTATTTACACCATTATTATCCAATTACCTCTGTATACATACTACATATCAATAAAAACAGTTTTCCACATTTCTTAAAAGATCAAAAGTATCACACTGCACATTTTAATAGATATGAACATTAAAGTGAAATTGAGCTTTCAGAAAGAATGCTAAAAACAGAGTACACACCTACAATGTTATCCTCAAAATACCACAATCGGTGCTCATTGACATTATAAAACCCATTACTTTTCAAAGACTCACAATATCTGATTTTTCTATCACACTACACAGATCACAGTGATAAATATATGACTTGTGACATGCCAGCCACTTTTGTGATTCTAGCAATTAAGATAATATCTGCTACACAATCATGCTCCTCCTGTAATTTTTGTTCATGATTTCATCTACCAAACCTAATCTCTTATCTCCTAATCAACGTATTAAATTCTACTTCATTACAAGCTCTGCTCTAAGATCTCTTAAGTGGTGGTAGTTCACATCCTCTATCACAATATACTCCCTATGTCTCTTTTATTCTATCACTGACCAAGCCTCCACCTTCAGGTTGCTCTCTACCTTGAGAGAATACCATTCAGTTCATTAGCTCCTTGGATTCCCTGGGCCACAGTTAACTACTTCACAGCCACCTTCACCATCACCCTATTTCCACTGACCTCTTAGACACTCACGGATGCCAATCTGTAATGCCAGACAGGCCTGACAGTCCACTCCTTCCTCACCTACTCTCAGGCTATGACTATCATAAAAAGACAGAGAGATAGGAGTGTCTAGATGGCTCAGTCAGTTAAGCATTGGACTCTTGATCTCAGGGTCCTGAGAGCAAGCCCCATGTCAGGGCCCCCCGCAGAGTGTGGAGTCTGCCTAAGATTCTCCCTCTCTGTCCGCCCCTCCCCAGGCTCGCTCACTCTCTCTCAAAAAAAAAAAAAAAAAAAGATACATAAATATGTCTTTATAAATTTACTTGATAGTTTCTTCACCTATGTATCTCTACCAAAGTGGCACATTATATTTTCAAGGAGTAAATAAATGAATAGGTGGCTATTCCTAACAATCTCTATGCTCTGAAATACCATTAACCTGACTGAAGATGAACTGTGTGAGCTTCTTACCACCTGGACCCTTTCCTAACCTTTTCACCCATAATTCTATCCCTCCCTCCAGGCTCAGAGGAGATCTCCTGCAGTCATTCTTTTTTTCTTATAATGCACTGCTCTATCTCTCCCTATGTCCCTTATCTTCTCTGTCCCCTAATATAATCTATTCTCATCATCATTATAGTCACCTTTCTTCCTCTATCTGCCTAAAAATGCACAGGTAGGTACTCTCTCCTCCACTCAAAAAAGGGGGGGTGGGCACTTTCTTTAGATCCTGCTTCTCACTCTACTTTCAACCCCAGCTCTTCTCTACAGATGTAAAGGCCTAACTTAGAGCTCTAGAGCAGTCACTGTCTCCTTATCTCCCTAGCTTTAACTCCCAGCACTCTGTTGAAATTGCTCCCAAAAAACACTTTTAGGCCTCATTCCCCCTGACCTTTCTGTGAAGTAACACTGACCTCAACTTCTTTCTTGAAAGTTTTCCTTCTGTTGAGTTTTGAATTTCCTTAGAGCACATTTACCTGCCTGTTTCAGCATTTTGTTAATGCCTCTTTCTTGTCTCTCAACCCAGGATGCAGTCCACAGCATTCAATGGTTTTCTATGGCAGCATTCAACTCAATGCCTTGATTCTGTTTCTAAACTTAAATGTCCTAAGATGAGTCTGAACACTTTATCTATGGTTCTGACCCTTCACCCCAGTAATGAGAAGCTATAGTGTGATTAGCAATGAATCTAAGATCTATGAACAATTGATCAATTGTACTAATTATTCTAATTACTGAGCTAGAATATATTTTGTTGTTAACAGATGAGGAAAGACACTGGGGACGCCTGGGTGGCTCAGTGGTTGAGCGTCTGCCTTCCACTCATGGCATGATGATGGGTCTAGGGATGGAGCCCTGCACCCAGCTCCCCGAGAGGAGCCTGCTTCTCTCTCTGCCTATGTCTCTGTCTCCCTCTCTCTCTGTGTCTCTAATGAATAAATAAAATATCTTTTAAAATTTTAAAAAGGCATTGGAGGAATGACTGAGAAGTATGGGTATGCGTGCATAAGGAGAAGGTAGAGGGGTGTTAGAACCAAGGCTAGGGGGGGATGAGGTCAAGTTCAAAAGAAGGTTAATGAAGAGTTCAAAGAGCAAATACAGACAGAAGATGGCATAGATCCAAGTCAAAGCCAGGCTTTCTGACAATGCCCAGAGCTTAGCTGAGAAGACACTCAGGAATAAAACAATTTCTATTATAATCAGTATCTATCAAAATTTTAAATGTACCCACTTTTAATTCAACTATTCCCCTGCCAGGAATTTTATCTTTTAGAGATATGTGCTTATAAAACTGAAACTTCAAAACACAAAAAATATCTCCCTAGACAGGAGAAATCTCACCAAGAGAGTCCAGAGATTAAGAAATAATAAAACTAAAACGTCATATATATATATATATATATATATATATATATATATATTCAAAATATATATATATTCAAAATATATATATATATTCAAAATTGCCTAAGACATCTCAAGGGTAACAAGAGATGCCTGGCCTTCAAAATAATGATTGAAAATTATTTTGTACTTCATCTTCCATATTAGAAAGTTAATAGATAATAAGAAAACTCATCTTTTAGAGTAGGAAGTTAGAAAGTGAACAATGTCTAAAATGGAAAAATTCAAGAAGTAGCAACAGAAACTGATCATTTGGAAATATAGGTGTAAATCTTCAAGAACTAAAATAAAGAGGTTGTATGTGGAGTATAGATGAAGCAAAACAATGTTTTCATATGTCTTTGCCTTACTTTGTTGACTATGTTCATGTATAATTTTAATAAAATATTTTTAAATGTAAAGGCCAGGGGACAAAGATATTCCCTCCCGCACAGCTTATTACAGCAAAAGACCAGAAACAACACAAGGTCACCTGCAATATAATATATACCCTAAGGGGATTATAATCTATATAGGTAATTATAATCTAAATAGGTAATCTATTATTTAATCTAAATAGGTAATTTCATAAGCAAAGTTACTATCTGACTTAAGAGAAGTACAAAATGCTCTAAAGTCCCAGAGAGATGGCATCTAGTTGGGGCTCGGGAAATCAATGCTGAAAGCGAAATATTTTGTATTGTATTCGCTTGATTCCCTCATCTCCAAATAGATTGTAGCCCTACAAACAAGAGGTCTTGACTTTTATGTTTTCTGAGCTCCCCAACACACTATTAACCTCCCTAGCATGGTGCTATGTGAGCGGCAGGATTCTGATAAATCCTTAGTGAATGAAGCAAATGGAAAACTACATGCAAAAATGAATTTATATTAACAATTCTATTTTATCCTTACCCTATTCTTTGTTTGATATACATATATATTAGAAAGAAAAAAATCCAGAAGAATAAGAAAAGACATTTGCATGGTAACAGGATTTCCGTACCTTGAAAATTCGGCTACTCTACTTTTTCCCATCTGCAGTCATATTTCTGTTACTTTACATGAAATTGATTTGGAAAGATTGGCAAAGTCAGAGGATTATAACTTAGGGAAGGACTAAGTAGTGAGAACAATTTTTTTTTTTTTAAAAAAAAAAAGGTCCTATTGATATAAAAATGTCTTTGCAAAGAAGAAAAGGAAAGTAAATTCAGCTGAGATTATAATACTAAGGCAGACCCATTTCTTAACAGAATGGCTCCCTAAGCTTCTATGAGATAAACTGTTATTTAACATTAGGCAACATAGCTAGCTACCACAGTGCTCTTACATTTTAGAAAACTGCCCAGTTATTTTAAGTGTGCACCAACACAATTGGTTAACAGGCTCTCCAAGCCAATCAAACAATTTCTTGTATTTATCTTCAAAATAAACAAAATTGTTAACAAGTAAGGGACATGAATAATGACACAAACGCATCTTTTTCTGTGTATTTTGTATGCCAGATTCAAGTCACATGGTAAAAATTTTTAAAAAATCATGTCTAATTGTTTAGTGTTAATAAACACTGAATAAAATCAATGAGCCAATACACCAAAAGCCAAATGGGCAATAGACTCCTATCTATTAGCGACTAATTAAAATAGGATCTGCTGTTATGAGACAGGTAAGTCACAGAGAATATCACGTATATCTGACTCAAATAGCACTCACTGGTTTATTCTGTCCTGTATTCTCTTTCTTCCAAAGCAAAACAGTACCTAGGTAACTGTTCTTAAAGCTCCACCTCTTCCACCTTATATTCAAATGTTGAGTTTCAAGGCTCATTCATCTTTGTATTCCCTTCCCTGCTCACTTCCAGAACACTATCTACACGCAGGAGTCTGTCAAAAGTGCACTCCCGGCCTCTTCTGTAAGTCCCAGACCCAACTAATAATAAGTCCACTTGTAAGACCATCCCCTATACTCTAGGAAACAGATGCTCAATGTCTAAGTTTCTCTGGCAGTCCCAAGCCTGTATAGCACTAGGTGTGTGTAGGCCTGTAGTGGGTCTGTGCCAGTTACAGTTCTAGCTCTAACCCCCAGAGGTAAAGACCTTTGCCTTCTACATCTACTCTAAGACCACAGTCATTACTTACTACAGGTAGTAAACCCCAGGAACCTATGAAGGATTCTTGGTGAGGCAAGTTAACCAGGTCCTTCTGGTTATTTCCACCTGCAAAAGCTTCTCAAATGTGATCCTAACCTAAATTCTTTTATCCATTAATTTAACAAACACAAAGAAATGTTGTGTCCAGCACTGTGGCTACAAATGCGAACCTGTCTTTATGAAATGTGTAGTATTACTGAAGGCTACAAGTATCAAAAAAATCAAAACACCAAAAGTTAGGAGGGAATCTGATACATACTGAACACCAATGCCCTTGTGCCCTTTTCTAGATGTACGTTAAACTTCAATAGCAAGTTTTACACAACAGAGGCACCTGGGTGGCTCAGTTGGTTAAGCCCCTCTGCCTCTGGCTTAGGTTGTGATCCCAGAGTCCTGGGATTGAGCCCCTGGGTCAGACTCCCTGCTGGGCAGCAGGGAGCCTGCTTCTCCCTCTCCCTCTGCAGCTCCCCCTGCTTGTGCTCTCTCACTCTCAAATAAATAAATGGGTAAGATCTTTAAAAAAAAAAAAAAGTTTTAAACAACAATGTGCATCCAATGGAAACTAATATTATAGAACCTACAAACTGGAAGGAGCCTTAGAAAGCACTTGGTCCACTTTCCTCATTTTATAGATGGGGACACCAGAGTCCCAGGAAAGATACATAAATTGCTTCTCCTTAGGAACTGTGTGAACCAAATGAATAGTCTGTTGTTGGGCCACTAATTGCTTTCTGATCTTTTTCTTTTTTAAATATTTTATTTATTTATTCATGATAGACATAGAAAGAGAGGGAGAGAGGCAGAGACACAGGCGGAAGGAGAAGCAGGCTCCATGTCGGGAGCCCGAAGTGGGACTCGATCCTGGGGCTCCAGGATCACGCCCTGGGCCAAAGGCAGGCGCCAAACCGCTGAGCCACCCAGGGATGGATCCCTGCTTTCTGATCTGACCCACCTGACTCACACTTCCTATTTATTCTACTGTACCTTTTAACATATTGTAATTAGCACATTCCACCTGTCTCCATCTGTGAAAATCTTTCCAAAGCCCAATTCAAAAGCCATAAAACTTTCCTCTACTGGCACCATCCAAAGTATTCTCCTTTGTATCTCTTTGGCCTTCATCATAATTTACTCCAAACTCTGTGTACATTTTATCCCTTATAGTTAAGCATGCTCCTTACAGGTTGAAAATGTCTCACCACATAGCACCACTAATGTACTGCCTCAGAGATGGCTTGTGGTCCTAATCAGCACCAGAGCAAGCCAAAGGAGTAATCATTCCATTTAAGGATCATTGGCCTATTAAAATGCTTCTGAACATTCAAAACTAATGAAGGCAAAAGCTTAATGCTGGGGTCAGGAAATCCATCCTGTATTTTACAAACATTCATATAGCACTTAAAACATAATGGGCACTGCTGTAAGTATCTTATAAATATTAACTCATTTAATTCCCATAGCCAACTTATAAGATAGAAACGACTACTAACTCATTTTGCAAATGAGAAAAGCATACAAAGATAAAATAATTTACCCAAAACCACTAAGCCACGATTTGAAGCCAACGTTCAAAATCAATGCTCGTAATAGCTAAGCTGTGCAATAAGAGAAAACAATCTTGATCGCCTTTACGATGACAAAAGACAATTTAGAAAAAAATCACCTACCCTAAAAATCACAAGATTACTTTTTTACTTTTGACTAAAAGTTAATTTAAAACATGCTACAGCTCCAAATTACATTGTAAGTAGAGGTCAGAGCCCCTTGCTCTAACCGTCAAGAGGTACCTAATTATTTTAATTCACAAAACAGTGTCATGTGACACTTGGGTTTTTACATTACAGCTCCTAATATTTTTTTCCTACTTCCTTTAGGATCACATTATTATTATGCTTTCTGCCAGCCTCTCAAACGATATGGTCTTCCTGTCTCATTTGTCCAAATCTTTAAATAGCTTCTATCTCGTTGTGAGGCTTGGACCTAACACAAATGTCACATCTGGCCTCTTGAAAAATTTCATCAGCTTCACCTTGGAGCCACACTTATGTTAAAGGTCAAGAAAGGATGCCCTGTAATGTAGCCAATCCACCTGCACGCGCAAGTAATGCTTCCTGCAAAATAGATTCAATGTGCTACACGAGACAGGTGACACCTGGGAACACAATATAGATGACAGCTGCAAGCTGAATGTGAGGGTAATCGGGGTAATCACTAGCCCACTGGGTAGAACTTTGAAACTCTGTAAAAGGGCATTCTGACACAATTTCAAATAATATGACACTGCTATGAATGGTGGGTCGCAAAAGCAAGAAGCAGACCATTGGAGTTGCTCCTTTCAAGCAATGATGTCAGGCAGCTACTAGGAAAAGGCAGAGGTGGAAATAATGTTTTTTCATCCCCCATGGGTAAGGAGCAACTAGCCACGCTATTCACTCGGACAGTACCAAAACACAGAGACATCGAGAACAAGACAAAATCATTTCTAAATATTGTGATATAAAATTTTAGAGAGAAGGATTTTTAAAGACTGTACCTGTTAAAACAGTTTGGCAAACTACAGCCTGTGCACCAAATCAAGTCAGTAGACTGTCTTTGTACAGCCTCGAGCTATGAATACTTTTTGCTTTTAATGGTTGTAAAAAACAAAAATAATAAAGAACAGATACCGTGGCCAGCAAAGTCTACAGTACCTACTATGTGACTTTTTATAGAAAGTTTGCAGACCCCTATATTAAAATATGCAAAGAAACAGGTGAAATTTAGCTATTCTGTCAGTGGTTCATATATTTTTTTTTTTTAAGAAAAATCACTGCAGCTCACCATTACTGTCCAGTCAAAAGAACAACTTGTATTAGAAGCCTGGACCTAGCTACTGATGTCCACTTTCAGTCCTTTGGCTCTTATTTTCTGCTCACTTCAGGTAAAAACTGGAAAAATCGTTGGTAGAGGATAAAAAGTGAAATTGGCTGCAACAGATTTCAGGACAACCTATAGATTAGTCTTACAAATCACCTATTTTGTCTTCCTCGAAACCATTCAGCAAGCAGGCTATACTTCTTTGTGTTTTTATAAGACAGCTATTATTTATCACTTATTCTATGACAACCACCCATACTCAACACTCTGCATGTACAATTTCATTTAGTTTCTTCCTACAGAATGTTAGTTTCATGAGGATTGATGGTTTTGTCTGCTTTGTTCACTAACGAAATGAATCCCCAATGCCAAAATAGCACTTTGCAGGTGCTCAGTAATATCTTTATTACTAACGAATCCTCATAGGTGGATGAGCGGAGTGATATTATCACTCAGACGGGGAAACTGAGGCAGAGAATTTGAATGACCTGGGCCACAGTGTCAAAGCTGGAACCTGACTCCACCACAGTCTAAGTGAAGCACTATGCTGCTGCCCTAGTGCCTTCCATACAGAAATGTGCCAACTGAATGTCTAACTTTTGTTGAACTAGGAAGGTGTAATTATAATCGCTTCTATTATAGCAACTAGCAGAGCCAGTTTTAAATTTCTTATACTCAAATAAAAATAAATAAAAATTAAAAAAATGAATTTCTTATTCTCAGATGGATGGCCCCTGTGCTACGAAAACACACACAACTCAGAGTGTCTCCATGAATTCTAGCAAAAGTGCCACTTTTCTAAGGAGTGCAATGACTTTGTAAAGGTTTTACAAAACTAAAGTGCAGAAGTCTCTGACAGTTAAGCCCATTTCTTTTTTTTTTTTTTAAGATTCATTTGAGAGTGAGAGAGAAGAGAGATGGGGGGGGCGGGGTGGGAAGCAGGGAGAAGTGCAGAGGAAGAGGGAGGACCTGAAGCAGACTCTCCACCCAGGGCTGGAGCTCAGGACCTCAGGTGCCAGCCAGAACCAAGAGTTCCACGCTTACCCCCCCCCACCGCCCAGGCGCCCCACAGTGATGTCCATTTCATTTTTAAAGAAAAAGCTGCTGTGTTACTTGTACTTTATGTACATCTAAGTTCTGCAGGTTGGAAATCAGAGGCGGGGGGGGTGGGGGGAGGGAGACAAATCAAAACAAAGTCCAAGAAAGATAAATGCTGGGCTACAAGCAGAGAGAAAACCCGCCCGAGTGATACCGATGCAGAAACGCGGAGCTGTGCACGCAGCAGGTGCTCAATCATTGCTTTTGCACGAAACGAAAAAGGGCGGCAAAGCCCTTCCCGCGTGTTAGAGACCTCCCTGCCTCCCGGGACGGGAAGAGCTCCAGGAGCAGCAGCGCGGAGCACCGGTCACGGCAACGGGTCTTCAGAGACAACGAAAGCCTGGAAGTGAGCAGCCTCCCGCGGTGCCACAGCACGAAGGAAAACAAGAAGCAAAAAAAAGTGACACTAAACAGCATCCGAAAGGGCTGGAGCCCGCAGCCGCACAGCCTGTGGGCTGAACCGAGGAAACGAGACCCTGAAGCGGCTCGGCGGAGCCCGTGCCCCGCCCTCAGAGGAACCCAAACCCTCGGGTCCCGAGAGAAGCGGTCGAGGGGCGGGCGCAGCCCCGGGCGGGGGCGGGGGCGGGGGCGGGGCGGGTCGCCGGGGTCAGCGCGCACCTCCCGCGGGGGCGGGGCCTGGGGCGGGGCGGGGCCTGGGAGGCGGGGCGGGGCCTGGGAGGCGGGGCGGGGCCTGGGAGGCGGGGCGGGGCCTGGGAGGCGGGGCGGGGCCTGGGAGGCGCGGCGAGGCCGAGGCCACGCCCCCGCCCGCCGGGCCGCCGAGGTTCCGGAACTGCCGTCGCGGCTGGGTTAGGGGAGGGAGGAGCGGCGGGAGCGCCGCGCGGAGGGGCTGCGAGCCGGCCGGGAAGGACGCGCGGGGGCCTGCGAAGGGGATGCCCGCTCGCCCCGGCCCGCGCCCCCCGCCCGCCCGGGTCCGTCCTTACCAACGCGAGCAGCGCAGCAGCTCCTCCAGCCGGTCGAGCGCGGCGCGGCTGTGGGCCCAGGCCCCGCGCCCGGACGGCTCCATGGCGGGCGCGGGACGAGGCTGGTTCCCGGAGCGGACCCTCGGCCGCCGGCCCCCCGGCATCGCCCCGCCTGGCCAGGGGTCCTCCCCGAGCGGGAGCCGCGGCGGGCGGGCGGGCGGGCGGACGTGCCCGGGCAACGACAGAGACGCCGCAGGCCTGGCGCCCGACCCCTGCCCGAGTGGTCCCGCGTCGGGGCCGGCGGGACGCTGGGGGCGGGGCCTGTGGGGGCGGGGCCGCCGAAGCGCGCCAAAGCCCAGGCTCGCGGGCCGGGGGGCGGGGCCTGCGGGGTGGGAAAGGGGGCGGGGCCTCCGGAGAGCGCCAAAGCCTGGGCGCACGGGCCGGGCGGCGGAAGGGGGCGGGGCCGCCGAAAAGAGCCAAAGCCCGGGCGCGCGAGTCGGGGGCGGGGCCTGTGGTGGGCGGGGGAAGGGGCGGGGCCAGGCCGCCCCGAGGGATGCGGAGGGCAAGACGAGCCCAGCACTGGGCTGCGCAGACCCGCCGGCCCTCGGTGGGACTCCGCGGATGGAAAGTCACAAGCCGAAGAGCTTTGCGCGGAGAGTAATCCCTAAGGATTGACTGTTTAGAGTGCCGTAAAGTTTGGAAGAGCTTTGATCGTGACCCTGAACATGCATCTTCTCTACTCCTAAAAAAGTAACTTTCTCCCCCACCACGACCTTTTCCAGGCTTTTTGTTTTGTTTGCTCAAGATGCGCCTACCGGCCACCTAAGAATCCTTGTTGATGACCTCATTAAAGGGGCAACACCTACTGCGCACCCTCCCACCTCCCCATCCAGTCCGCTGCCAAACCTCTGCAGCCCCGCCCCCACCCGGGTCACTCGGCCCCCCCAGGCCCGGAGTGTCCCGTAGGCTCCTGGCTGTGATCCCAGTGTCCACTCCAGCGCCCTCCAACCCTCCGCCCACACTGTAGCCATCGAAAACCTTTCCAAATAAACACCTGGTTAGCAGAAGCAGAATGGATAAAGCCTAAGTAAGATCTTACAGGGTGTGATGTAGTTTGGAGAATATAGGTGAGGTTTGGTGGGGTGACATCCGGAGGCCACGACCAGGGAAGAATTCTTGAGGCGTCTTTGATGCAAAATGGTGATTTTTATTAAACCTTACCCCGGGCTGGACAGGGGGGGCAGGAAGAGCTGCTGCCCTGGGCTCCTGAGAGGAGGCTCAGTATATACTTGGGAGTTGGGGGAGGTAAGGAAAAGGTTTTCAAAAGAATTTTTCTTTTTAAGATTTTATTTATTTATTCGTGAGAGACTCGGAGAGAGGCAGAGACACAGGCAGAGGGAGAAGCAGGCTCCATGCAGGGAGCCCGATGCGGGACTCGATCCCGGGTCACCCCGGGGTCACACCCTGGGCCCAAGGCGGGCACTCAACCTCTGAGCCACCCAGGCGTCCCTCAGAAGAATTTTTGTATAGTAAAGAGGACCCACAAGATATTGGAGGCCTTGCCTTTGTCAAGTTGAGGTTTTTCCCTCCAGGAAAGCATTTAACATTAAAATAGTTGGGAGTTTCCTTCCAGAAGTTCGGTCGTTGATAAGATGGCTTTTCTCTTGCAAATCACTAAGACATTTTGTAAACTGAGGGAGACTCAGTCTATAGGACTATAATCTCCGTGAATTAACGTACTTGTTTTTCTTCTCTCGTGAATTAACGTACTTGTTTTTCCTTTCCCTGACCCTGTAGGGCTCCCTGCATGGAGCCTGCTTCTGCCTCTGCTTGTGTCTCTCTGCCTTTCTCTCTCTTTCTGTCTGTCATGAATAAATAAATAAAAATCTTAAAAAAAAAAAAAAAGGACTCCACTCAATCAATGGTACCTAACATAAAGATGATTATACCCAGTTCTGTTAATGCTTTCTTTACCAAAAATAGCACTGAATATGTTTATCAGATGCTTTTTTAATTAGGACATAATGGAACTGATGAGAGTAAATGCAAACTCCCTATTTTGGTAAAATGCTGTAAGGACACTGTCACTGGCCTATTGGTACAGTGCTGGTAATGAATTGCGATGCAGGGACGATGAGGCATTCCTCCCATTAGTTTCCTTTTCTTCCCTCTGCCATTGCCCCATTACCTCTCGCCAAATCTCATGAAATTCCCAGCAGCCATTTGATGGTGGCCATAATAAACTCATCAAGAGAATAAGCAAGGTTTTCCACTTTTTCCTCCCAGCCTGCTCTGTTACGGTGCAAGTGGCTGATGCTTTGCTTTTTCTCTTTAATTCCAGTATACTTAGCACAGTGTTACATTAGTTCCAGGTGTATAATATAGTGATTCAACGATTCTATACATGGCTCAGTGCTCATCACAATGAATATTCTCTTAATCGCCTTCATTTATTTCACCCATCCATCTACGCACACCCCTTTGGTAACCACCAGTTCTCTATATATATGTAAGAGTCTGTCTCGTGGTTTGTCTCTTTTTTTTCTGTGTTCATTTGCTTTGTTTCTGAAATTGCACATATGAGTAAAACCATATAGCATTTGTCTTTCTCTGACATACTTATTACACTTAGCATTATACCCTCTAGATCATCCATGCTGTTGCAGATTGCAAGATTTCATTGTTTATGGCTGAGTAATACTCTAGTGTGTGTGTACACATCTTCTTTAGACTTTCATCTATGGATGGTCACTTGAGTTGCTTCCATATTTTAGCTGTTGAAAATAATGCAGCAACAAACAGCAGGTTGCATTTATCTTTTCTAATTAGTGTTTTTGTATTCTTTGGGTTAAATATCCAGTAGTGGAATTACTGGAGCATATGATAATTCTATTTTTAACATTTTGAGGAACCTTCATACTGTTCTCCATGATGGCTGCGTTGCAGGAATGAAGGGGTTTTGTCTCACAACAGAGTCAAAGAATGAAGTCTCATGAAGGGTGAAGTAAAAGTTTATTAACTAAAGGTGAGGGCAGCCCGGGGTGCTCAGCGGTTTAGCACTGCCTTCAGCCCAGGGCATGATCCTGGAGACCCAGGATTGAGTCCCACATCGGGCTCCCTGCTTGGAGCCTGCTTCTCCCTCTGCCTGTGTTTCTGCCTCTCTCTCTCTCTCTCTGTCTCTCATGAATAAATAAAATCTTAAAAAAAAAAAAAAAAAAAAAAAAGGTGAGAGCAGAAAGGAAAGAAAAAAGCTCTCTAGAGTAAGAGGAGACCTGAATGGGTTGCCACTGAGGGCTTTTAGTTGCAGTCTTTTATTGAGAACTGATTGGGAAGCTTGTGGCCTTGAAATTCTTGAACCATCTTGGTTTGCCCCTTTATCTCTTGTTCTGCTCTGCCTCTGTGTCTCCACCTGCCAGGAATCGTTTCAGAGCCTGGTCAGGGGAACCAGAGGCCCCTATCTCTGTTGCCTATACCCTTACCTATTCACAGGACAGGATCTGGGAGCAGAAAGAGCTATGTTGGGATTGTGAGGAGTGACCAGATACTTTTTAATTAGTGGGGGTTAGGGATAGTGCAAGACTCCAAGGAATCTGGAAGCAAGGTTTTCAGGACCTTGAGGGGCCAGGTGCTACCAGGATAAGGTTACTTTTATTTATTTTCTTAAAGAGCTTATTTATTTATTCTTGAGAGACAGAGAGAAGCAGAGACATAGGCAGAGGGAGAAGGATCACGACCTGAGCCAAAGGCAGACGTTCAACCACTGAGCCACGCAGGTGCTCTGGATAAGGTTACGTTTAAACATGAAGGCACTGAGGCAGCCACGAGCTCTTTGAGGAAGATCATGCTCTTCATGTTTCAGGAATCTTTCAGTGGGCTGCAAGCTGTAAAGAGATTTTAATTGAAGCTATATTTCCTTTGCCTTTGCTTCTCCCATCGGTTGCATCCGTTTGCATTCCCACCAACAGTGCCCGAGAGCTCCTTTTCTCCACGTCCTGGCCAACACTTGTTGTTTGTTGTGTTTTTTATTTTAGCCATTCCAACTGAGGTGAAGATATGGGATCTGTGCTTTTGAATCAACCCTTCCTCTACACCCTGGATCCTGAGTTTCAAGAACCAATTCTTTCTCTTGTGTGCATGTATGTGTGTCCATAAAAGATGGGCAACCAATCCAAGATGAGGTACAAGAATGAGGTACAAATCTGGGATGCCTGGGTAGCTCAGTGGTTGAGCGCGGCCTTTGGCTCAGGGCGTGATCCTAGGGTCTTGGGATCGAGTCCCACATCGGACTCCCTGCGAGGAGCCTGCTTCTCCTTCTGCCTGTGTCTCTGCCTCTGTGTGTTTCTGTTTCATGAATAAATAAATAAATCTTTTTTAAAGATGCATAAAATCCTGAAACTGCTTCCAGAAAAAAACTTCCCAGGAAAATCCAGTCCATCTATAGGGTCTTGGTAAAGCCTTAGCTTAGGCACTTGCAGTATCTTGTCTTCACTTTAAAAGGGGCTAAATGTCTTAATTCCTTTTCTGTGTCCCTGCAAGGACCTCGTGAATACATCAGGGTATAGGTTTATTGCTCCATTTTGCTCCCAGTCTCCTCTCTCCAGCTAAGTAGTATTCCCCAGTACCTTAGACTCCTCCAAAATTATTCAGCCTACCTAGTATAACACTCGGGGCCTACAGGCATTCTGAGGCAGATAAATTGGCTTGCTTTAGCCTGTTTACCTATCCTTCTCTCTTCATGCCCTTCCTCACTGCACTGATTACCATCTGTAGCGCTCCTATGCTCCAAAGGCATCTGGGTTTGGTCTCTTTCCTGATCTGCAGGCTCAATGTAACAGTTTGTTGAAAACAGTCTAAATGCTAATTTTTTTTCTTCTGTTGTGTTGTGAAGGATTTCACAAAGTAGTAAATCTTCCTCATATTCACTTGGATAAACATATTTAACAAGCAAAATGGGACAAACATAATACCAAGGCTCTCCTCCCATGACATGTGAAGCTATCTCCTAAATTCAGCATGTACACTAATTCTTCTCTGGCTTTTAATTATGGGGTAAGGGAACAGAATCACTCGCTTTGACTCCGGGTGCATTTGACTCTTGAGTGCATTCTCTTTGTCAGATATAAATTTTGTTTGCAAGGACCTCTATGAAACCTAGACTCCTCCCAAAAACTGCAGTTTGAGAGCAATTAATAAAGAACAATTGAATGCAGTAATTGATGGAATGGAACAAACCTCCACAGCACCCAGGAGTGTGGTCTGTGCTCTCTACATCTGACTGAGCTAGGCTTCCTAACATGAAAGTGCTCTTAACCTAAGTTAAAGTCATAAGCTCGGTGCTATTTTTCCTGGAATCCAATGTGGCATAATGATTAAGTGCATAGAGCTCTGTAGTGAAGCAGAACTGGGTTATAAACCAAGCCCTGCCATTTCTTAGGATTATACCCTGGACCCTTGTTTTAACCTATTTTGGAACTTAGTTTCATCTTTTGTAAATTCAGAATTAACATATACCAACCTCACACGTACATGGTTGTGAAAAAGGAATTACAAATTGTGGAAAATGTTCCAAATCAATAGTGCAGCACAACCAATGGAAATCCCTTCACAATGGACTGAACTATGCTTTAATACATATATTAAAGCTTAATTCACAATAAGCACTCAATACATATTCCCAATTTTAGGACTAGTTCTAGCATTTTTGAGTTGCACTAAGCCAGTTATACTTGCTTTAAGAATTCTCCTAAGAAAGAGTACATATTCTGAGTAAGAAGGAGTCACAAATTTCATGACTATTGGAGCAGAGATACTTGCTGTAGCAATTCCTTTGCAAATATGACACAATAACTCTGAAAAGCAGCTTGAATTTTGTTTAATGACCATAATCTCTTTAGTATTATCTCAATGAAGTATCCACTGGACTCCTAACACCATTCATGACATGATGTTAGGACCAGATTGGAGAGCTTTTATTTACAACATTTTGTTCATCCTTTATAAGCCAAAAATCCTCAGTAATAAAAAGAGTAATTTTGTTGTGTGTACTATAGACAGCTTATATGAACTAAATAAAAAAGGATCGCCCAAACTAATCAGTAGCTACCAGTCATAGATGCCATAAATACCAACGTGGATCTTTTCTTGATTGGTACAGTTGTGCATATATCTAGTGATCAAGTTATTGGCTGCAGTGGACTAAAATGAACTGTGTTGATATGCTGCTGTCTCTGACTTGCACATGAGGACACAGTCTCAGTATCACGTAGACCTTGACATTTACTGAAATATTACCCAAGTCTCTAGAAGCATCTAGATATTTTGAGACAGTGTTTGAAAGAATGTTAACTCCATTCTTGTGAGCATCTGCCAAATTCCTGTCAAAGGACCAAAAGTAACTAGTCTAAGGACATAGTTACATTAAATGCCCCTACAGCAGTGGTTTTAAAGATTTGGATATCTTCTGTATTTCCTGATCATTTATCAAATTCAGCCTGACACAGATATTTCACTGGTCATTGTTTTTTGTTCAATAGACTTCAGAGTTCAGCCCATTCCACTGCCTTTTATTGCTTGCTATTTTTAAGAAGACACCTCAGTAGAAACCCCCTTTTTCTGTACAGTGTAATTACTGAAGCACATAAAGCGGTTATAGCAGGAATTTATCACTTTCAGGTGGAAATACTCCCAGCCAAATAAAAGATAGAGTAGGAATGCCAGGAGCAATTTATAACAGGCTCACTGACATTTTGTGTTGAGAAGCTCTACCACTGAATAAGCATCAAGTCATAAATCTCTGTAAACGTGATTAAAGCAAGCAAGTTATTCTTTGAGGGGACACTATAATAAAAAAAAAAACCGCTGTGATGCAAAGCAGGAAAATTCTGTTGACAAAAATCACCAAAAACAGCTGTCAGTAAAATTTACAAACAGCTTGTTTTAAATTCTGTTGAATTCCAGCAGCTGTTTGTTTGCACATAAAATGTTCATTTAGGAAATGAGCATTGGCCCTCGTTTGGGTTCCATTGTGTTTCAAAATTTAGTAATCAGCTTAATCAAAATTCATACAATAATCTAAATTTCTTTCAATGGACAAGAGGTAACTAGTATATTTAAGTATGCCTTGTATACAGTATGTGTTCAATAAAAAGAAGAAATGAGTGAATGACTATATACCCTTATCCCTGGAAGCAGTGGTCATTACAAAGCTTTATTTTTTTCTTCCATCTTTATATACTGCTTTGGAAATTATGTCTTGTTCATATCGGATTCACTTTACCAGTATTGGTAATAACCCTTCATAGCCCTTCAGCAATACATTCTAGAATTTTAGAAAGCTGAATTAAAATTTAGTTACTGTTGTAAAGTCACTCTCTGTGAGAGATTGTTCATTAAATCTCTCCTCGTATTTTTGCAAATGCCTTCATTTAGTGACTTTTCTCACTATCTCAAAAAAATAGAGTATATATTTTTTTCATATGTGAAATAGGAATAGAAAATACTTCACTGCTGTTGTATGGATACAATAAGCTAATACACTTAGCAAAGTTGTTAGAACATAGTGAGTTCTTAACAAATGCTAGCAAATTATTACTGTACAAAAAACTCTAGGTTTGTGAGTATTAAAAATGATAAGAATTTTATTCTTAAGTAATTAGAACCACAGTATCCTTACATATATTCAACTACACAGGAATCCAGTGTGTTTCAACTTCTAAAAGTATCTGTGATCTCCATTCCCCCAACATCAATCTATCTATCCACCCATCTATCTGTGTCATTTTTAGGTATTTTAGGTATCAGTTTGACCTCTCAGTTTGAGAGATTGGAAAGTTGAATCAAACCAAAAAGTATTACCTAAAAAATAACTGTAACATTACTTTTCATTCTTAAGCCAGACATATATAATGATAATCTTACCTTTCCCTGAATTACTCAAAGCATTAAGAAAAGTAGATTATATTCATTTTAAACTTCCAGAAAAGAGTCTATGTAATCCAGATCTATCGTATAACCCTAACATCACCTGATGATGTTGACATCATTATCTCTCCATTTATGTGACAGAGGAGGGAAACAGGCTTCAAGTTGTTGAGTAACTATCCCAAGGATATATAGCTTATAATTGGAAGAGCAAGGAAATAACTCCAAAGTGCAAGTTTTAAACCCCTGTATAAACCTAGTTTTAATTAACTTCAACTTTGAAGGATGTTGTTTAAGTCAAAACCAGTTGAAATAGCAGAGGACATACTCATTTTCAGTACAATTGTGCATCGAAAGGCTACAGAATAAGTTTAACTTCTAGTTTCTCCTTTCAGAGGATTGACTATTTTCAGACAAGCCTAATGTGAGAAACAATACAAATTATACATGTCCAATTATGTGGTGTACATATAAGTATCACAAAAGGTCAGGGGAGACAATGCTTAAAATTGGTTAATGAAGATTCAAGCGATCGTGGCTGTTTGTGGAAGAGGTGAAAGTAGGAGTTAAGTCCTGGAAGATAAGAGGTTTGAAGTAGCAAGAGGGAGGAGAAAGATTATTTCAGATGTGAAAAATGGCATGACCACAGAGGCAGGTGACAGGGAAACATCGGCATCAATTTGACTAAAGGAAAGATATTTGATTGAAGCATATGAAATTACTGTTTTTTCTAGGTCAAAAATGGTTGGAGAACAGCGATTCCATCTGGCTCAACCTAATACATATTAGATAGTAGTGATTATAGATAGCACCTAGCTAAATGCAATAAAGAACTCCTAGAATTTAGGGAGTCATCAGTGAAAAGTCACCTTTTGAGTGGAAAGCTAGTGGGAATCAGCAACTAACGGCTGAGATTATTGTCTGCTCATTGATGTACCCTAAGAGACTTGGAAATCTGTTGCTTAGATATTCAAAGAAATCGAAACAAACAATCCAATCAAAGCAAACAAAGTAAAATTAAAGGGCTAAGGCATTTTATTTTTAAACTTGCCTTTTTGGAGCAAATTGACCCCAAGAATAAAAATCAAGTAACATTATTAATAATAACCTAAACTCATATGGTTTTGGCATCTACCAGCAGTGTATGATAACTGGTTTGTACTGGCTCACAAGAGCCAGTATCGAATTTGCAAAAATTTTACTGCTGTTTGTTAAACATTTCCACTATTAAAAACCATATTGTGTATACTTAGAATTAAATATACTGTTTCTTAAAGCAAAGGCAGTAAATATTAAAAACTCATCACTTCCTAAATGTTTTACTGCCTTTCTTATTATCCTCTTGACATGATTTCCTTTTTCTTTTTTTTTTTTTTTGTCTCTATGGCAGAGATGCTATTGTAGAGATAATGATGCATTCTTGCACATTTCTTGCCAACTTTGTGTTCCTTGGTGGCTTGAGGTCAACTATAGTGAGACTTTTTACAAGTATTTACACCATGGATATTGGCCAATGCCACAAATTAGGGTTTGATATACCGTTTTGCTGGTTGTTTATTCTATACCTAGATGAAGAAGATGTTTATACTGCAGATTAGTATGTCATGTCCATAGCTCTTGTACTGTGAATAGGCGCAAAAAGTTTGCTTCTTGCAATACTCAAAAGTTATTCAGCAAACAACTCACTAGCATCATTGACAAACAAGTCTCTTCTGTCTAACTCATGGATTTAACGTGACTATCGGCCAATATTTGTGTCAGAACTACACTCAGAAAGCCAGCCGTTCAACATACACCAGCAGATCAGTGCATTTACTCCTTGTGTCAGATCTGGTGTCTCTCCTGCCTGCTTCCCTGTGGAGGTCTGCAGGCTGTGATTCACATTTACTCACAAGCCCAATGCCCTTGGCTCTGATATGGCATCCAGGCTCTGAAGCTGAGCCCCACAGTGATTTCTGCTGCCTCGGCTCAGAAGCTTGGCGTGCTCTGAAGTCTTAAGATCTTCACGCCTTTGGGCCCCACAACCCTTCCAAGTCCCAAACTGTCGTTAGCTGCTGCCTTTGGAAGTTTATTCCATGTCAACACTATTCTACTCAAACAGAATTCCTATTCCATGCACCCCCCCCCTTTTTTCTGTACTTAACTCTGAACTAATCAGTGTTGCTTTATGCCCTCAGTAGCTCACAGAATCATTGTACGAAATTGGCTCTTTTTGTTTTGTTGTGCTTTTTACATTTACATCACAAGTCCATGAGGGGCTCATTTGGAGGAACACTTGCTACCCTACTTTACCTTCTTTATGTTTTTCTAGCAGGTATCATTAACACATTATATATTTAACTGATTTATCTGATTTATTATTTGTATTTTCTTATGGAATGCACGTTCCAAGGGATTTTTGTCTAATTGTTGCTCTATCCCCAGCACCCAAGAACAGCTCCAGGGCCATAATAGGTACTTACAGGAATGAATGAATGAATGAATGATGAATGAATGAATGAATAGGGACAAAACGACTGACTTGTGCTATGGTCAGAATCAGCTTGGCCCTTTGATGTGAGAGGCATTATTTCTGGACCAAACTTGCTCTACTCTCTCAGTGCTTAAGATAAGTTGTTTTCCCAGAGATCTCTAAATCAGTTGTGCCTCACAATTTGTCTATGATAGAATTCTTCTCTGTGGTAGGTGGGGTGCTACCTAGATTCCCCTCACCCTCTTTCCACCAACCACCAGTACTGGTAATTGACTAGAATGTTATAATAGAACTGTCTGAAGAAAACCAAAAACTGTGAGTGTATAAAATCAGAACAGAAAAAAATGCATTTTCCAACCAGATTTCATCTGTGGCACGATTTGGGGAAAAAAATGATGAGATGCTTGGCTGAGAGGGGTATTAGCAAAAGCTAAAGCAACAATGGACAAAGTTTAAGCTACTTTCCAAGGAACAAGGACAGTGCATCTTAGGTTTGAGGCCTGGGTGGGAGGAAGAGAGAAGAAAAGGAAAAGGGGCAAGGAGAGGAGCCAACAACATTGTCCTGAGATAAACTTACAACAAAAAAGGCAGCCAAGGGCGCTTGGGTGGCTCATTCTATTAAGCATCTGCTATTGGCTCAGGTCATGATCTTGGGGTCCTGGGACAAGCCCCACATTGTCAGGCTCCCTGCTCAGCCAGGAGTCTGCTTCTCTCTCTCCCTCTACCCATCTCCCCCTCCCTGCCCTCACTCATGCTCTCTCTCTCTCTCTCTCTCTCTCTCTCAAATAAATAAGTAAAATCTTTAAAAAAGAAAAGACAGCCAGTGAAAAGTCCCAGGAGTCAGGTGGCTGACAACTTGGAAGAATAAGTGTTTAACTCTGGAATTCTTCTAGCTGGATATGATTGCTATGGAAATAAACCTGAAATCCATGGATTTGTGGGGACTGGCTCCCTCAAAAATGCCATATAAGCTATGCGATTGAGTGTAAAGGTGCAGATATTTCATGTCTTAACATGTCTCTTTCATGCAAGTGAAGTACCTGCTTACAGATCAGAGCCAGAGCACATCATTATGTGGCCAAAACACAGAAATGATGTGTATGGGAGGTGGGGGTGGAGGGTAGCAAACTGATCTTGAAGATTTGTGACAGTCTGATTTGAAATCCAGTCTTTTGTTTTACTTCATTCAGTAGGGCTAGGTAAGAAAGGCTTCTGGGTTTTTTTTTGTTTTTCTTTGCTTTGTTTTTTACATATAAGATATTTCCTGCTCCCCAAGGGGAAATATTTCGCTACCAGAGCAGGGTGGGCAATGGCTGTAGAGCAAGAAGGTGTTTCAGGCTTCTATGGTCTCACTCTCAAAGCTGTCCAAACAGCCCACAAAATGCGGGCTTTTCCTTCCAGAGTAAGGAATGACAGTTTTTATGGGTAAAATATATTACCTGAAATTTTTTTTTGATCATATTATCTTCTCAATAGAGTTCTATTTTCACACTCAGTGACTTGATGTCAAAGATTTTCTCATCTTTCAGGATTATTGCTTTAGGGGAACGTGGATGCTGTGATAGCAGTAATTACCCAAACTGAGAAAGAACAGAAAAAGGAAAAATATCCTTTGTTTTCCAGCTATTTTATTGGCTAAGAGTATTTAAAACTAAAGAAATATGTCTGTATATATGTATATTTTAAAGATTTATTTATTCTTTTATTTATTTATTATTATTATTTTTAATTTTTTTTATTATTATTTATGATAGTCACAGAGAGAGAGAGAGAGGCAGAGACACAGGCAGAGGGAGAAGCAGGCTCCATGCACCGGGAGCCCGATGTGGGATTCGATCCCAGGTCTCCAGGATCGCGCCCTGGGCCAAAGGCAGGCACCGAACCGCTGTGCCACCCAGGGATCCCTATTTATTTATTATTTGAGAGAAAGAGCCTGTGAGGTAGGGAGGGGCAGAAGGAAAGAGAGAATCTCAAACAGACTCCTCACTGAGCACAGAGCCCAATGCGGGGCTCAATCTCACAACCCCAAGATTATGACCTCAGCTGAAATCAAGAGTCAGGTTCTTAACCAACTGAGCTACCAGGTGCCCTAGGAAGAAATAAATTTTTAAAGCATACAGATTTTTGAAAGAATTCATGAGCATCTATTTGTGCAGGGAGAAAGGAGGAAACAGAAGAGATAGGATAACTATTCATGAATAGCCAAACCAAAACAAAAACAAAAAAATAGGGCAGTGTTCTTAGAACTGTAAGGTATCTGTTCATACCCTGGCCTCCCATTTACTAATTTTTTTTAGTGAAGACATTTAATTCATCCTTCTAAGTATTTCTCATACATCAAGTGGTTCTTGAAAGCTTATCATATGCCAGTCCCTATCTTAAGAGCTGGAAATATGGGGATGAATGAGACCAACTGTCCCTGTCCTCATAGAGTTTACAATCTGTGCTTCCCTTTAATCATTTCTAAAATGAGGAAAATAATAATTGCCTTCTCTTTGTGTTGCTGTGAGGATCAAATCAGAATAGCTTATGTAAAACCAGTTTGTAAACCATCCATGAAAGAGCTTATTATTATACTTCTTTTTGTCCAAACTCAAATTAAGAGGTACTCAGCCAACCCCACATTTGTTAAAATTAAAACAAAACCATTAACTTCAATTGTCAGTGCACAATTGCCTCTGTAGAAGAAAATACCTTCTTTTAAATAGCTTCTAAAGGTTTTGCCCAACTCCTACTATAATCAACAGACAATGCAGTTTGCTTTTAAGTTTTTCCTCTATGCTTCATTTCCAAGTAGGAGTTAAATTTCCTTTCTTGAATTATAGGGTGCCAGAATAAATGGTTGAAACATTGGGTGAGAATCACAAAAATCTAACTCATTCTGTCCCTGAATCTAAATCACAGACAAAAAAAACCAAAAAAACCAACCCTGCAATTTGAATAGAGATATTCTCAGACTACCAGTTATTTCTCATTATACAATATCAGTATAACACAGTAAAAAACATACCTAAAGATAATTTTAAAATACTGAATTAACTAATCTGTTCACTCAGAGAATAAATGCAACATCAAATCAATCACAACAGTTCCATATCCCCTCTTATTCTCATTTAAATTCTCTCTTTAAATAAAATTATAGCACTTACATGTTCACAGATCAAACAAGCTTGACAAGCTCAGCTTTGCTAAGTGTTTTATAATCATTCAAAAATCATTAAGTATTACTTGAAATAAATGTTTCTTGTATTTCAAGTATTATTTGTTGAGAAGCAAACCAGTTTTGAAGTTGTGGTCCAACTTTGCACTATTTGAGCCATTTGTATTCCACATAAAGTCACCATTAACTTTGGAAAACAAAGGATACCAATATAGACCTCGTAAGACAATAAAATAGGAAAATACATCATCTTCTCTTCCATAAATTGAAATATGCTTGCAGTCTTTGTCAATAAATCAGCATGTGTAAGCATTTCTCTGTTGTGCTGTACTTAAATTTACAACCAAGTAAGCACAGAACAAACCGCTATACATTATAACTAAGAGCAAATGTATATGAATATAATAGCATATACAGACAAATACATTATTGTAGTAAGTTATAAGATTAAACTGGCTGGTTCTTAAATGCATAAGGTAAAAGAGTTACAGACTCTAGAAACAGAGGCAGGAGTTTTTTCTGCAGTAAATTATTGCAGACAATTGGACATTGCAAAGTGCAAACAACTTGGTCCATGCAAGCGTGAAGAATAAACAGATCACTAAATTTGGTTTATGCGGTGTTTAAGCACAGGCAAAGCAGTCTTTGCCTTTATAAGGCAAATGTATTTTAAAATCAATTTGTAATGTGACAGAAAGCCAGTAAAATAGTTTCAGTAGTGATATGATATACTGTGATAGTTTAGTTCTATGCAAACATGAATCAAGACCTCCATATCCTGTCAAGACAACAAAGAACCTTGCCTTGCTAAGAGAGTAATATGAATTCCAAACAATGTGCTGCTTAAAGGGAAAACTTAAGGTGAAAAATGGCACCAAGCTTTTTGGAAGAGAAGTTCCATCGTATTCCAAGTAGAACGTACTGCAGCCTTTATATTTTAAAGCATCTTAACATAATAATGCCCTCTTCGTGGACTACTTATACAAATGGTTTATTTATCAAAATGCTGAGATGAAATTTCGTTTTTTTTTTTAAAGATTTATTTATTTATTTATTCATGATAAAGAGAGAGAGAGAGAAGCAGAAACACAGGCAGAGGGAGAAGCAGGCTCCATACCGGGACCCTGACGCGGGACTCGATCCCTGGTCTCCAGGATCGCACCCTGGGCCAAAGGCAGGCGCCAAACCACTGAGCCACCCAGGGATCCCCCTGAGATGGAATTTTGAATCAAAATATAGTACTCATTATTTTGCATGGTATGATGGTTTGTTGTTTTTTTTTAATATAGTGAAAGTTAAGAATGTTCATGTTTGTGAAAAATCAGTATTTTAACTCCCTGACATAGAAGTCCAGGGAGAACAATTTTAAAACCGTGAACTTGTTTTTCAAATAATAAACCTTTTGTATTGCTTTCCAACATGACTTTAGAGGTGGGTAACAGCTCCTTGCTACAATATATTACTCATACTCTGTATAAATGAAATGAAGAATATCACAAAACGATTTATAAAGTTTATAATCACAGTCAATGAGCCGCATTTCACCTAATATCAATTTAAGTGAATATAATAAAGGCCTGTATAAAGCATGTTCTTGTCAAAAATCATCATTTCACCTTTTATGTTGTGGCTTATCACTAAAGAGACTTTCTTTAAGTAATCTGTTAAGATCAAAAGTAAGATCAATTGTAAGATTTAAATAATCTATTAAGATCAATTGTAAAATCAGTCATTAAGATCAACTATATATAGCTGAAGAATATAATTTGTAAATATGGATAGTCTCTTAAGAGTAGAACTCAACCTATAATGTATGCCTAACACTTCTATTATACATCCATACTGGAACTAGAGGTGACCAAAAGATCCAGTATTAACTACTTATGGTTCCTAACAATGTACCAATAGGGAGGGTACCAATATTTCTAATTCCTCACTAGTATAGATGATCTCGGCTGGGTCATAATGGTCAAGGCAGTCCAGTCATATTTCCTTTTTCAATTACTGAAGCAAGGAAGAAACTGAAATTGTATTCTGATCATGGTATTCTCTGATTCCCGGAATTAACAAAAATAATATATTAAATAGGAAGAGATTCAGTTTCAAATCCAGGCTGAAAGGGAAAAAGTAGGAGATTTGTTTCCACACACTGCAGAATAGGGAGGTTCCATATTGTACCTGTTCCATTTGTTACAACCTGACTTTCAAGTAGAAAAAAAAAACAACATTATTGATTGATTGATTGTCAGAAAAGTATTGGGAAAGATCCCTAAAATAAACCTGTTTACCAGGTGATAAATGAAGCAATTTAAAATACAATCCCTAATTTCCAGGACATGCAAGGGAAAGCATTGACAAAAAGAGGAATACGCACCTTGGAAAGCCTACATTTAGGAGCCAGGACAAGCAAGATGATTAAAAGAAAAAAAAAGTAAAAAAAAAAAAAAAAAAATTAAGCTATAAGGGGAATATAATTTAAGCAGGAAAAACCTTATTTTGAAGAAGGGTTTGGGACTCTAAGTGAATAAGGTGGGTACTGAGGAGGAAGAGACTACATATTATAACTGATCACATTCTGCTTTTGTTTTTTTGTATTTTTTTCACATTCTGCTTTTTAAATGACTTTCCTCCAGCCCTAAGAGGTTCAGGCCTGAGAACTGGGAACGTTCACAGAATTAGAATATCTGCCCTCCAAAGATGATGGCACTCCAAAACAAGTATCATTACCCCTATTCCTATCTTTCTCAGATTACTGAGATTTGAAATGGCCCAGCTCATTCCTTTCTCTGTTTCTGCACCAAAGATTCTCATGATCTGATGCTGTTTAGTAGGAGGAAAAATCCACTGAAGGTAGATCCTCTTAACCCTAGGGTCAAAATTTCATAATAAATACTGAAGGAGGAGAAGGAAAAAAGGAGAAGGAAGAGGAGGAAGAGAAAGAAAAAAAGGGAGTGAAAGAAATTTCATGGCTCTGTAGCTCCAAACATGAAATAGAAATTGTGAAAATAATCATATTTAACAACATTTAGGTTACAACTTGTAATCGTGTATTGATTTTTAGAATGAACAGGGAATGAGCCAAAAATTCATTGCTTTGGGGTCTAACATTGCAAACAAATGTCTTGATAGTAAGACATGACATCTTCAATTCAATTCAGTCCACATTTATAGTTTAATCCTTCATCCTTTAATGTTTAGAAAATTCTCTTTTGAAGCTTCTACTTTGTCATCACTCCTGTTTTGCCTTCTCCAGTGGTTGAATGGTTTAATTTGTATTTGTCTGTCATTATAGCAGCTCTCCATTATCACTCTCAGTGACTTTATGAAAGTTTGAATCTTGTGGAATACTTGTATTTTGCATTTTATTTTATGTCAAAACGTCCAGACACTGATGCTTGAAGCTATGGCGGCTAGAAAGGCTAATGTTATGCACAAAGAATTCTGTGTTCTTTGAGTAGGGACTAATTTTATAAATGGCCAGTTTTGTATTATATATTTGTAAGTATTTTATATGTCACTTTCCTATATGATCTGATATTTGATGATGAATTTGATGATGAAAACTCAGAAGAAAGACCTCTCTAATCTCTGAATAATTAAGAATGGCCTGTCTTTCCAAACATCTATAAATGACTAATTTTTTATATAAAGAAAATGTAACCATTGAGAATTATGATTTTATTTCACCTTCAGAAATCTTGTTATGCTATCCTTAAGCCATAACAATATATTTTAGGACTATATGACTAGTCTTTAGCAAGTCAATTGTTCATCTAAAAATTTAACTTAAAAAAAAAAATCCGGGTGTCTACCTGGCTCAAATAGTACAGCATGTAACTCCTGATCTCGGGAGCCGGAGTTTGAGTCCCATGTTGGGTGTAGAGATAACTTAAAAAAAAAAAAAAAAAAAAAAAAAAAAAAAACCCAACCAAACAAACAAAAAAAAAACAACAAAAAAAACCCTTTAACTTTAAAAAAATAAATCAGAAAAAAATTGCTTACCCATTGTCTAAGTATGACTGGTGAGCTGTTAACAAACAAAGAAAAGATTTTCTATTTTAATTGCTTTTCTCTATGGCATTTTAAATTGGTAAAAATTATTAGTTTGTTAGGTTTGACTTTAATTTTGTTAAGTTGTTTGAATATGTGGGAAAAAATAAGTATATGTTATGACAATTTGATATGCAATTATAATCTTATGATACAATGCATACACATAGTCAAAAAAATATAACATTAGTATAAGACTTGTTGCTAGGAAATGAAGTTATCTCTCCCAATTTGCACTTCTGGCAATTTTCTGTTAAAGGCATGTATTGATTCTTTTTGAAATGAAAGTTTCTCCAGATTAATTTGAATTTTCAAATCAGGGTGACATAACGAATTAAGATGATAAAGAATGTAAATCAAACTTAAGTCTGTTCAATGCTTTTCAAAAATAAATAAGAATGGATAATTTAGCAAAATCTCATTTACATTTTTAAATCTCCACATTCTATTTTTTACTACTAGTATAGGGATAAAACCGTTATAATGCATGGTAAAATTCATTTGTTTGGCTTCCAAAAAAAGATTTGCTTTTGGAAGAATGATCTTCACTGCCTAAATTGCTTTGCATTTGATTGCATTAGAAGCCAAGTCAGTGTTGGCCGAGGGGCAATCAGTAAATGAAAAGTTGTAGATAGAGATGCACCACCTTTGTGCCATCTTTAATGCTTTTCTATTCTAGTTTTTTGGTCCATATTGTGTGCTTTTTGAAACACCCATTTTAATCATTTCCTTATTTAGAATTCTGTGGACCTTCTTATTGCTTTGAACAGTGCAGGCCACTTCCGAAAACAGAAGTTTTGACTTTACTTTCCCTTTATTGTTGGCCATAAACATGCTTTGGCAATTTTAAGAAGTGACCAATCAATTTCCCTAGGACAGTGGCCACAAGATTGTTTTAGATCTTGGTCTGCAGTAGGGACAAAAGAAACTCTATGTCTCACACACACTACTCCTCTCACTTTCTAATTAATGAGTAACAAGAAGTGAGATTGTATAAGGATAGGTCAGGAAAATAATATAAACAACAATGTTGTCTTAATATGATCCTCAACTATTGTTAGTCTTGTTTTGAATTAAAATTTTCAATAAATCCAATTACTTAGTTATTTTAGCTCATGCAAATAAAAATTTAGTAAGTTCCTAGAAACTTAGTAGTATGTAAAAATTACCAAATAGTTTAAAATTTCCCAAGGAGATTTTTTAAATTGTATATTTCTATAAAAAGTGTATGGGAAAAAAAGATTATAAAAACGCTGGGCCGCAGTAACTGCTGTGTCTTTCCTCTAAACAATCTCTATGAAAATTGCAAACATTATCTGTCATTTTACCTCTCTGAAACTTTCAAACTCATGACAATAGAAATGACAGACATCAAATTATGATAGAAAAACCCTGAATTGTGAGTCTGGATGCCAGAGTTTTAGACTGGGCTCCAGATCACTAGAGAAGTCACAATACTCATAAATTTAAGTTTTGATTGAATCCCCTCATCTGCTTCGCTCAAACTTAATTTGTCTGCTTAAGGGAGACAAATTGCTGCTTGGTCCTGCATATGTGATTTGACTTGCTTCTGCATTTACTTCTACTTCCTAATGTTTTTCTTCTTCTTTCAAAGAGAAGAACCTTTTCTCATGCAAGAAATTAAAAAATATGTAAGAACTCACAGGCAATTTTCTCAAATTAACCCACATTCCTCTTTAACCCAAATGTTTAGCAATCCTTTTAGCTTTTTATATAGCTGTATATATAGCTGTAACTGATAATGAAAAAGATTTAATGAATTTGAATAGTCTTCCTTGAATGTATCCTATCACTTCAATTATAGCTATTTGGTGATCGTCAATATTCCATAGATCGTAGAATCATGGAATCTGTTCTTTTACTAAAGAAATGATGCAATTAAACATAAAATTAGACTGCCCACCTTTGAGGAACTGCCTACCATGCCAAGATCCTCTTTTCGAAAGGAGCTTCTGTAGGAGGTCCCTTATGTGTAAGTGGACCTGCTGATGCTTATCTCATAACTGATTGACAAGGGCTGGGGAGCCTGCCATGAAAGCTCTGTCCAAAGGAAATGACCTCTAAGAATGCTTCAGGATTGACCAATTGGATCCTTTCTATGAGGGAAGTCAAAACTCAGACTGGAAGGAGCTAAATTACCATGATGATGGGACGAGTAGACCAGAGAGATACTGTGTGCTGAAAAAATGTGACAGTCTGAGACAACAAACTCAAGCAAGGAAGAAACTGAAATTGTATCCTGATCATGGTATTCTCTGACATAAATCAAATGCATGCATGATTCGCTGGGATGGCCACCTAATAGCTGAATGCCATCACACAATTTCATGCTCGTGTCTATAACGCATTCACATATCATGTACCAAGTAAAGGCCAATGAAAGTCAATACCAGGTTCTCATTGATGGAACTTGAGAACAGTGTTGGGAATATTGAGTGATAACACAACAGACTAAAGTCAAGAAAAGCTTTTGCCCAGCAGTCAGTACCAATATACTTGGCTTGCAAGGAGATTGTGGTAGGCACCGGCCCCCAAAGATAGGCAGGTCCTCATCCCCAGAACCTGTGAAAGTTGTTCTATGCAGCAAAAGAGACTTTGCAGATGTCATTAAGGTAAGGACTTCTAAGATTGGGAGATTATCTGGATTACCTAAATGTAATTGCAAGTGCCCTGAGAGGGAGATAGAAAGAAGGCGGTACCTGATGATGAAGCAAAGAGATTTGAAATTCTAACATTGCTAGGGCACCTGGGTGGCTCAGTCAGTTGAACATCCAATTCTTGACCTCAGGTCTTGATTTCAGGATTCTCTTAAAAGAGAATTAGTATGAGTTGCTTTATGCCACCGAGTGTGTAAGTTTGGCAGTAGGAAACTAATATCGAGGTGTATGTGCATATTCTATATCTGAATGTAGTAAATAAAATAGGAGCTACATATTGAAGATGTTTTTTCTTCTCCTCGATAACTAGATTTATGTACCTATTTAATATAAAATTCAATAAATTGACAATCAAGCATTGTTCCTAGCCAAATTTTGATTAAGAACGACATCTGATTATCTTCATCTACTAGATAAATTGTTGAAATTATTAACACTAATGTGAATTGGCATAATCTGTATTACAATATTGAGTATAAAATGTATAAGAAAATATAAAATCTAACACCATATCTTTGAAATCTTTTTATTATTTAGCTTTACCAAAGTAGTAGCACATAGTAGTGCTAATGTTTTAATTTAAATTGCGATTAGTTTTATAATATGATTTATTTTTATTTTTTATATATAATATGATTTAAACTTATATTGAAAATTTGTTTATTTTCTATTTTATTTAAGTTTATAGAAGCTGTTAACCCCAGGAGGGTAGGCTTTGTATATGTTTAAGTCAACATCAGAGTCTGAAACATTTTTTTAAGCTACTATCTTAAAAGCTACTAGATTAAGAAACATTATTCAAAATCTTTGTGAGGTTTAGTAAGCAATAGCTTTCTATTCCACCATACCAGTAAAAGGTAAACTAAGGCATATTAAAATTTTCTAGAGTTTATTTGGTTTTTATTTCCTTCCAATCAGGCAGTGGTAAACTGGAAGTGGTTAGGAGCCCCCTACCTCCAGAAACCAGGAAAAAGACTTATATAAAGAAGATGTGGAAGCAAAGAAAGGGAACTATTTGATTGGCTAAAACTCAAAAGCCTCGTTGACTGCTTGTGACTGGTTGTCTTTAGTATTTTGATTTCATAACCTGAGGCATTTATAGGCTTAGATTTTGATTTGCTTACATAGGTGATCCTAGCATTAGAGCCACCTCAGCCTAATGCCTCCCTGTTTAATTAATTTAACAATACTTTCCCAATAAAATTCCAATAGTAGAATATGTCTCTTGAATCCTAAGAAATATCATAATGCCCCTACTTATGTATACCTTATCATTAAAGGTATTCCCAGATGACTTTGCTCTGGGATGTAATTTGACAGATGCAGTCTTTATAACAAATTCTCCAGTTGGGTGAGTGAAGCATAGAGTTTTCAAAATAACCAATACACACTCTGGTTAGAAGTCTTGTAGTTTGGAAGCACCTGGGTGCCTCAGTTGGTTTAGCATTGGACTCTTGGTGTCAGCTCAGTCATTATCTCAGGGTTGTGAGACAGAGCCTGGAGTTGTGTTCCCTACTTGGTGGGGAGTCTGCTGGAGATTCTCTCTCCCTCTCCCTCTTCTTGTCTCCCAACTCACGCACTCTCTCTCCCTCTTTCTCTCTAAAATAAATAACTCTAGGGACAGCCCTGGTGGCCCAGTGGTTTAGCGTCTGCCTTCGGCCCAGGGCTTGATCCTACAGACTCGGGATCAAGTCCCACGTGGGCTCCCTGCATGGAGCCTGCTTCTCCCTCTGCCTGTGTCTCTGCCTCTCTCTGTGTGTGTGTGTGCCTGTCATGAATAAATAAATAAAATCTTTAAAAATAAATAAATAAATTAATTAATTAAATAACTCTAAAAAAACCCCCAAAGAACTCTTGTAGTTTGAATACACAGTTTCAATTATGATGATATTAATCCTTAGAGCACCGGGGTGGCTCAGTTGGTTGGACTTCCCACTCCTGATTTTGGTTTAAGTCATGATCTTGGGGTGGTGGCATAGAGCCCCACGTCAGGCTCCATGCTCAGCGTGGAGTCTGCTTGAGATTCCCCCTCTCCTTCTCCCTCTGCCCCTCTCCCACCTTGAGCTCTCTTTCTCTCTCTCTAAAATAAATAAATATTTTTTTTAAAAAAAGGACAATATTAATCCTTAGATGACAGTTTACACAACATAAATTCAATAAGTAAAAAACAACAGACAGTGAATGGATGGTGAGTGAGGTCCCAAAGGAAAACCCCTTAAGTCTAACTCAGTATCTCTGAAAACTGCTTGTCATTTCCTCCAGGAAGGCTTAAGGGGTCCCCAGGGTCCACTAGTATGCATGGTGCTGTTCCTTCATACTTTCGTATCCTTGCTGTGCTGTTACCCACTCAACAGCGAGGAGAAGGCAGGGGAAGGTGTTTGTTTTATTAATTACTGTATCTACTGTCTCAAAGGCAGGAACTCCTTTGCCTTCATACCAGCATACCTGGTATATAGTAGACACACAATTAATGTTTGTTCAGGGCATCTAGTTTCTACACGGGCTATGTTCTGGGAGGAGGAACACTTTCTCAGGGGCTACTCAGCAAATGTCAAGCCTTTTAAGCTGTCGCCTAGAAAAATCTGACACTGGCAACATTAACCTTTAGAAGCCATCTTAGCATTTAGTTAAAGGCTATGTTTTGCAATGAATAACAGGCTACATCCAAAGTCTGGTAATGTACTCCAATAACACAGATTTAATAAAAATGTAAAATGGATTGAGAAATCATCAAAAACCATAAACTCAGAGCTTATTACTCTATAGCAAAGAACACATTCTCTGGTTAATCTTCTCTATGTCCTAAAGATCTATGACCACTTAATCAGCCTTAGAATCCAGTCAAATCAATTATCACATTAGTTCTTACAGCTTCCAGACAGGAACATCCTTCATCTGCCCAAATCCTCATGTTCCCTTGTGGATCTAGTTTTCATTGCATCACCAGGTGAAAGCTTATTTTAAAAATGACATGCGCTTTGAGCAATTTGCCCTGTTTGAAAAAAAAAAAAGAAGGAAAAATAGGGAGCTTTGAAATCACAAGCAGTAGAGTGGAACTTAATCTGTGTCTACTAAGGCTTTATCTATGTTCAGTTCTCTGTTAAATGCTGTGGGGTATAGAAAAGAGGCACAAAACATCAGACTTTATGCAACCCTATGGCACAATTGTACAAAATATTTAAGAACATTAAAAAGTAAGAGTGTGATTAAGTGTCAAAATGAGATGTGCAGTCAGTAAGTGCTTTTGAAGTTCTGCTGAAAGACATCTGCAGAGATGTCTAAGGGAGTTGGCCCAAGGCAGATTCAAGACAGAGCCCTACAGTGGATAAGGGCAGCTGTAGAGATCTCTGAGCAACCACGGTAGCATGAGCACAATCATGAGGAGAGGGAGAGGAATAACCAACAAGGGGAAAATGAGAGGAGAAGAGGAAATAGAAGAAATTTTGGAAGATCAAGACCAAAGAGAAAAATTAAACTGAAAAGTAGACATTATAAAATCTTAGAGTTAGATCTGGGTCTGAGCTGACAGTTGAAGAAGAGACATTATTATGACATACTAACTTTTGCATTTGTTTAAGCCAGGGATTCTTTTTTTTTTTTTTTTTTTTTTAATTTAAATTCAATTTAATTAACATATACTGTATTATTAGTTTTAGCAGAATTCAGTGATTCACCAGTTGCATACAACACCCAGTGCTCATTACTTCAAGTGTTCTCCTTAATCACCCAGTTATCCTATCCCCACACCAGCAACCTCAGTTTCCTAGAGTTAAGGGTCTCTTATGATTTGCCTCCCTCTGTTTTCATCCTATTTCATCCATCCTATTTTTCCTTCCCTTCCCCTATGTTCATCTGTTTTGTTTCTTAAATTCCACATTTGAGTAAAATCATATGGTCTTTCTCTTTCTCTAACTTATTTCGCTCAGCATAATACCCTCTAGTTCCATCCATGTCATTGCAAATGACAAGATCTCAACCTTTCTGATGGCTGTGTAGTATTCCGTTGTACATAGATACCATATCTTCTTTATCCATCCATCTGTCCGTGGACATCTGGGCTCCTTCCACAGTTTGGCTACTGTGGACATTGCTGCTATGAACACTGGGGAGCAGGTGCCCCTTTGAATCAGTATGCCGCATCCTTTGGGTAAATATCTAGTAGTGCAATGGCTGGGTCATAGGGTAGCTCTATTTTTAACTGTTTAAGGAATCTCCACACTGTTCTCCAGAGTGGCTGCACCAGCCTGCATTCCCACCAACAGTATAAGAGGGCTCCCCTTTCTCTGCATCCTCGCCAACATCTGTTATTTCCTGAGTTGTTAGTTTCAGACGTTCTGACAGGTGTGAGGTGATATCTCATTGTAGTTTTTATTTGCATTTCTCTGATGCTGAGTGATGCTCTTGGCCATTTATATGTCTTATTTGGAGAAATATCTGTTCATGTCTCCTGCCCATTTCTTTTTTTTTTTTTTTTTAAGATTTTATTTATTTATTCATGAAAGACACAGAGAGAGAGAGAGGCAGAGACACAGGCAGAGGGAGAAGCAGGCTCCATGCAGGGAGCCCGATGTGAGACTCCATCCCGGGACCCCAGGATCACACCCCAGGCCAAAGGCAGACACTCAACCGCTGAGCCTGGGTCTCCAGGATCACACCCTGGGCCAAAGGTGGTGCTAAACAGCTGAGCCACCCAGGCTGCCCCTTCTGCCCATTTCTTGACTGGATTTTTTTTTTTTTTTTTTTGTATTGTGGGTGTTGAGTTTAATAAGTTCTTTATATATTTTGAATACTGGCCCTTTATCTGACATGACATTTGCAAATATCTTCTCCCATTCTGTAGGTTGCCTTTTACTTTTGTTGACTGTTTCCTTTGCTGTGTGCAAAAGCTTTTTATCTTGATGAAGCCCCAATAGTTCACTTTTGCTTTTGTTTCCCTGCCTTAGGAGACATGTCCAGCAAGAAGTTGCTGCCATTGAGGTCAAAGAGGTTGCTACCCATGTTCTCCTCTAGGATTTTGATGGATCCCTGTTTCACATTTAGATCTTTCATCCATTTTGAGTTTATTTTTTGTATGGTATAAGAAAGTGGCCAGATTTCATTCTTATGCATGTGCCTGTTCAATTTTCCCAGCACCATTTGTTAAAAGACTGTCTTTTTTCCATTGGATATTCTTTCCTGCTTTGTCAAAGATTAGTTGACTATAAAATTGAGGGTCCATTTCTGGGTTCTGTTCCACTGATCTACATGTCTGTTTTTCTACCAGTTCTATCCACGTGTCTGTTTTTGTACCAGTATAACTATACACTCTTGATGACTAGAGCTTTGTAATATAAAGCTGTAGTAGAGCTTGAAGTCCAGATCGGTAAAAAAAAAAAAAAAAAAAAAAAAAAAATGAAGTCCAGATCAGTGATGCTTCCAGCTTTGGTTTTCTTTTTCAACAATATTTTGACTATTTGCCGTCTTTTCTGGTTCCATACAAATTTTAGGATAGTTTGTTCCAACTCTGTGAAAAAAATGTTGATAGTATTTTGATAGGGATTGCATTGAATTTTAAGCCAGGGATTCTTATACTGCGTCCATGGAATCCTTAATAGTTTATGAACAAAGTTCAGGGATTCCATGAACATACTGACATTTTCTGCAAAATATCATTCATATGGAGATTTTTCTGAGGAAAGTATCCATAATTTCATCAGGTTCTTAGAGGAGTTTGTGACTTAAAATGTTAAGGACCACTGAGAAAATGATATTAAGCTTACATGTCACTATCATATAAGTATATTACCCACAAAGATTAAGTCCAAGGTCAAAATTAAGATGCCAAGAGCCAAATTTGGCCTATTGATATGTTGTTTGGCTCCCACAGCATTTTTCTAAAAAGATAAAAAAAAATAAAATTGCCAACATTTAGAAGTGTTGAAAAACTGAAAAATCTGGCAAGATGAGACTCTCATTCCAGCACAATAGTAGCTATCAGAGCTGCCCCTGGCAACCAAGCAAGTATCCTCCAGTTTATCCTTTGGCCATCACTACTGAGAGTTGTAGATCCCTTTGTTCACCTCTTTGCTGCATAGCTACTATAGAAATTTGTGTTTGAGAGTCCCAAAATAAATAAGTGTGGAGAAGCTGATAACTGGATCTAGTTTTAGCAGCAGTTCAAAATGGAGTCTACTATGTCAGGGGTTCTCAAACTGTATGCCTGCTGGAACCCTGCTGTTATGTGTTCACCTTGCTCTTTGCTACCATTGGTCTAACAAGCAAGTGTCAACAAACACATCTATAAATAGTTTATGATGCTTAGTTAGTGGCTATTTTCATAAGCACATGTACTTATAATTCTTTTATATTGTTATGTTTGCCTTCATTTAACAAATATTTCTTCAGCATACAACAGCATATTATTATAGCATAGTATATTATGATACTGTAGTAGTAGTATAGTAGTATACCAAGTATTTTTAAGTTCTAGTATATGTAAATAAATATGGCTGCTGGTAAAGTATTTCCTGACTTATACGATGAAATTAAATATATTAGTATTTTATAAGGTTCTATTAAAAAGTGCTGTAAATCCATGCGCTCTGCACCTAAACATACTCACTGCCCTCCCCAAGTTACAGTGCATTAAATTGTGCCTTTAAAAAAAAAAAATTGTGCCTATTTTTTAGTTTTTAGTCTTCTTCCACGTATAAAAAAGATAACTCGAGAAGAATGTGTTTCTTTCCTCCTTAATTGCAGTTTGGTAATATTGATTGATGTAACCTGGTAAATACATTATTCTGATATGCTACTTTCTCCTACCTGGATTTCATACTCTTCAGAGAACTCTTGACTAATGCATCCCTCCCTTAGCCTTCCAACATCATAAGTGGCATTGCCATCAATACAATGCATCATTTCACATCTTTAAGAGATATTCTTGATTTCTCTTTCTTTCATCCCCTCCTCAGTATCTAATCTAATCAACACTTTGCTAACTGTACCACAATGTACACCTTCAAATGTACCACAAATCCATTAACTTATCTCTGTCTCCTCTGCTCTTACCCCGATCCTTCACCATCTCTCACCTAGACCAGTGCAATAACCTCCTTATTAGTTTTCCCACTTCTATTCTTGCAATTTTATAAGCCAGTTGCTGCACAGCAGCCAGGGCAGTGCCTTAAATGTAACACAGACCCTGTCGCTTCACTGCTTAAAACTTCATATGGCTTCTTCTTCTACTTGGAATAAAACTCAAACCCCTTCCTTTGGTTATCATGACGTTCATGCTGTAGCCCCAACTTCCACCTCTAAGTTCATGTCATACCATATTCCCGCCTCTGCTCACTCAACTGTAGTCACACTGGCTTCTTACAGAAATACTGAGAAGGCCAAACCTGTTCTTTCTTTAAGGACTTTGCACTTCTGTTCCCTGGTTCAGGAACATTCTTCCCCAGGTTCTTTGCATGATTGGTTCCCTCTTATTCTTCAGAGTTCATGTCCTCAGAGAGGGCTTCCTGGCCAGCCAGTCTAAATGAGTTGCCCTCTCCTCCTATGCCAATCAGTCTCGCTCATAAACTTACTTCGTGATGTCATTTTATATACTTGTTTAATATCCACTTGATCATGATCTCCATGAAAGCAGGGGATCCTATCTCTCTTATTTATCTGAATACCTGGATTAGGTACTTGTTCACCTAAATGGGTACCTGGCACATAGGTGGCCAAAAATATTTACTGGATGAATGAGTGAATAAATGAATGAAAATAAAGGGAAAATGGCCAACACTCTCAGAGTCTAAAAGTGCTGATGGGGGACACTGTGGTCCACTTTTCTGATGCTCAGAATAATCTACTACATAAGTTGTCCCATGACGTAAGTAGTTGAGTTTGAGGATGGACAGATGGATGGACGGATTTGTTTGGTTGGTTACTGTGCTTGCGTGATTTGGTGTGAGCAAAGCTCAGTAGCTCATTTGATTTTGGTTGAGACGGCTTTGCCACTGACCTAGGCACACAAACAGCCAAACTCTTCCCTAGTATATATCACTTTAACAGAAAATAAACAGATTATTTTTAAAAAGATTTTATTTATTTATTCATGACTCACAGTGAGAGGCAGAGACACAGGCAGAGGGAGAAGCAGGCTCCCTGCAGGGAGCCTGATGTGGGACTTGATCCCAGGACCCCAGGAACACAACCTGAGCCGAAGGCAGACGCTCAACCACTGAGCCACCCAGATTATTTTGTTTCTTTTTTTCAAACCAGTGGAATCCACTTCCTGCTTTCTGAAATTGTTTTCTGGCTTCACAGAGAAACAGATTCACAAAGACCATTTTAAACAAAGACCAATCTTAAAAAATTTTTGATATCGGTAGATAAAAATCATTTTTAATCATGCAAATTCACAATATTTGATAAAAAGAAAAATACAGCCTTAGTGATATGCAGTAAATATGAAGTATATGCAAATGTTCAAACTGCATACATTGGATTTGACAGAACAAAGTAGTTTTTTAAAAGATAAGCCTCCGGGTACTTGAGTGGCTCAGTTGGTTAAGGTGTCTGACTCTTGATTTCTGCTCAAGTTATGATCTCAGGGTCATGGGATCAAGCCCTGCCTCTGGCTTCATGCTCAGCTGGTAGTCTGTTGGAGAACCTGTCTCTCCCTCTCTCTCTCTGCCCCTCCCTCACTTGCTGTCTCTCTCTTTCTCTCTCTTAAATAAATAAATAATCTTCATAAATAAATAAATAGCCCCTATAGACCTGTGTAATTCACTTATAAAACATAGTAAATAAATCTTTAAAAAGTAATTAGGAGATAGGGAGGATCTAATCAATTTTTACTGAAAATGAAGAATGAGATATTTTAATAAATATCAAAATTCAGCTTTTGGGTCAGGCAGAAAAAAAATATTTGAAGTGACATGGGAAAATAAAATGTTCTTCTAGGACAAAAGTAAGGAAGGCTCAGAAGTTTTCCAATGAGGCAAAAGAGAAAATTTTTTAAAAATTAAAAAAATAAAAAAAATAAAAGTAATAAAATAATAAAATAATTTTTTTAAAGGTCATCACAAAACACATGTATCATTTCATTCTTAAAGAAAAATGCTTCGTTGCTTCATGAAAATATTCAGAACCTGTCCCTAAATCTACCTGGAACTCCAAGCTCTACTGAATACAGAACAGAATTTAGCAACTTGGAGAGATCTGGAACTTATGAATAAGGAAGCTCTAGATTTGCCTTGAATGCCAATGAATACTTAATTTGTAAAACTTACTAATAATAGCACTAACATTTGCGTAATACTTTATAGTATACGGATACTTTGAAATACATTATCTCATTTGGTTTTCAAAATAACCCTGGGGGAAATTGGAATACATTTAGTGCTATTTTACTGATAGAGAGAAGTTAGGGCAGTCCCAAAGTCACTAGTTCTGTACTGAAATAAGGAACATCCTCTCCGCTGCTTAACATCACTTTCCTTGGGAACAAAGCCTCTCATGGCACAAGGGTACCTACCTTTTAATCTGCCAATGCCCTGGGAGATTTAACACACTTTTTACATTTCCACTTAGATGTAAAGTAGAGATTTCCAGATCCTTGGGAAAGGATGATGGAAAGCTCCTTGATGAGCTGGTCATCCTTCAGTGGATGAGGTTGCAAGAAGGAAGCTGGATCCCTTGAAGAGAAACTTGGCCATGTGAGGTCACAGGTCATGTGAGGCCACCCTGTCCTTATTTCAAGCTATGCTAGTGAACACCATGTATGAAAGTATATTTATGTTCTTGAAATGTTCAAGGTATTGAGTTTTAAAATTAAAGAAGCAAGGCATAGTTTAAATTTGCTAAGTGTTGTTTCAACGAAGATGCAAAGAGCGAATAGGAGTTAGCCGGGTAGGGAGGAAGGGAAAGCAAGCATATTCCAGGCAGAGAAAGCAACATGTGTGAAGGCCAGAAGCAAGAGATGCTATCGCCCATTTTATGATGGGCTGCGAATAATTCACTGAGATAAACATTTGAGTTTTGTTTGTACAGCTGTAGAAGGACCAGAAGCAAAAGAGCTGTTTTTCCTCCTTCTGCAACCTCTCTCATCACAGCTAGGTTTTTGGTTGAATGGGGACCTGGGGCTTGTCTTGCAGAGTTAAGAATGTTTTGCAAGAGAGTGCAAGAAAGGGGATGGGCTCTGAGACTGCAATCAGGAACTAGATGTGACAAAACCAAAAAAGATGCTCTTAGGAGGGTTGGTGGTCAGGGTTCTCAAAGGAACGATCTGCATTCCACCTCCTCACTGCATCCCAGGGCAGCATTAAGGAGCTTAAAGAACAGGGCAGCCCGGGTGGCTCAGCGGTTTAGTGCTGCCTTTGGCCCAGGGCGTGATCCTGGAGACCCAGGATCGAGTCCCATGTCAGGCTTCCTGCTGGAGGAAGGAATGAAGCCTGCTTCTCCCTCTGCCTGTGTCTGTCTGTCTGTCTCTCATGAATAAAAAAAAAAAAAAAAAAGGAGCTCGAAGAAGAACGGCTGGAGCCATCACCCAAAGCTCCCAGACCCTGCAAGGATCTCAGTGTGCATGTTACCAACTAAGCCTCCTTACAAAGACAGTTCGGTCTTAGACAATAAGCAGTGATCCACGTGAGCCAAAGACAGCCTGCTGAATCTGACAGGCTGGTGGCATTGGCAGAAAGATCCACATCTTACTTTTCTTAGAGGCACGCATTTGCTCATGTAGCATCTGTCCATTGCTTCTCTTAGGCTCAGAGATGTTAAGATTCCAAGGTCTGATTCAGGCCTTTGGAACAAGAGTGGCTCCTACTCATCTTTGTCTTCAGAATTTGTAGGGCTTCTGAAAGTTGCAGGATCATCCTTTCCTGCACATCCATCTGTTTCATTTTTTTTTTAATTTTTTAAATTTTTATTTATTTATGATAGTCACAGAGAAAGAGAGAGAGAGAGAGAGAGAGAGAGAGAGAGGCAGAGACATAGGCAGAGGGAGAAGCAGGCTCCATGCACTGGGAGCCCGATGTGGGATTTGATCCCGGGTCTCCAGGATCGCGCCCTGGGCCAAAGGCAGAAGCCAAACCACTGCGCCACCCAGGGATCCCATCCATCTGTTTTAGAATTAGAAGTATTCTTTCTCACAATGAGTTGATGAGTTCCATATTTTATGATCAGTCATGGTCACATGTCCCAGAAATCCATGTAAAGGTAGGCAACGCAGAGATGGAAGCTTTGCTGTATAAAGGCAAATATAAGGGGTAGCACTCATACTTGCAGCACAAGGTCCTCCCCAAGTACTGTTCTACGTGATTTAGCTAGATAAATCGCATGATCCTCCCCAACTCTATAGGTAGATGCTATTTTTATCTCAAGTCCAACTACTACCAAGAGAAGGACAGTGGATGAAGAAATGCCAACGTCAAGCCAGCAGCATGTTCCATCAGGAGACACCACACTGCCCACAGGTAAAGTAAGCTAAAGGCAATTCCTGGACCAAATTCAAATGCTATAATAAGTGAAAGAAAAATCCATCATTTGTACCAGAGTAAAACGAGACACAGAACACCTTTTTGCCATGCAGAGAATGGAGGAAATGATTACGTAGACTTATTTTGTCCCCTACTTTCTGGGAGTCAGTTGCTTTTTCTGTGTAAGGCCTTTTAGCACAAGGCCTTTTAGCATTATCCCTCCTGGATTCTCATTGAACAATTGAGGTTTACGGTCAGGAGACTTCCAGTATTATTATCAAGGAGCTGTACTCTCCTGAATCAAGCCATCATTTCCAGGGTATCTAGGGGCCTCCCATTGATTATAATAAGCCAAAAACACTCTGCAATTGGAAATTGTAGGTACTATTGTGCAGGAGAATCTACTATCCAATTTATTTTACAGCAAAATCTATCACAAAAGCATGCGGTAAATTAATCTAGCTCGCCTGCCAGGAGATTCTAATGTTATTGTATTTTTCCCCGCCCCCATCCCCCAGGGCACTCAGGGGATTTTGTTCATTTGCTATTCATATTATTCCCAAAGTTTTATTGTCAAGGACATGGCTGACCTAGGCAAAATTGCAAAGTGGCCAATATTCATTTTAAAAGTCCCTCCTTCTTTTCATATGTATCCTCCCCATTTTCTTGAGGAAAGCTGGATTGTATTCAGCCCCAGGAAAGCTCAGATAGCCCCTGAAACTCATTTAATTCTTGAAGAGTTTTAGCCATCAAAAATTTGTCATCAAAAAGAAAAAAAATTTGTCATCAGGCTCAAACTGATCTTCCTACTGCTAAACACACTCCTAAATACTTGTTTGACTTGACTTATCAGCAGCATTTAATACAGCTGGCCACTCCCTCCCCCTTGATAGACTAATTTTTCTTTTTATCCACAGGCCACCTGGACATCTCATTTCCTGAGTTTTCTTTCTATGTCACAGACAGCTTCTTTTCAACCTCTTTTGCCTATTCCTTTTCTTTTCTCTGTAGCACTGGGGGATCCAGTGCCCATGCCTTGTTCCTCTACTCCTTCTCTCTTCTGGTGATCTCACTCCTTGAAATACTATCTCCTACACCAATGACTCTCATCATCTCTCTTCTGTGGGCCTTCCTCCTGAATTCTAGACTCCTGTATCCAATTGCCTATTTGAAAGCATCAAATATTGAACATTTGAATATTTATTAGCTATCTCCATGTTAAGCTGACCAAAATTGAGTTCTGTATGTTCCCCAGAAAATCAGCTCTTCTTTTTTTTTTTTTTAAATTGTCTGTCACAGAAATAACCAAATTTCCTTGTCAATTCCATTATAATGAACTTTCATCATGTCTTTAACACTGAGCCTTTTTTTTTTTAATTTTTTTTTTTAAATTTATTTATGATAGTCACAGAGAGAGAGAGAGAGAGGCAGAGACACAGGCAGAGGGAGAAGCAGGCTCCATGCACCGGGAGCCCGACGTGGGACTCGATCCCGGGTCTCCAGGATCGCGCCCTGGGCCAAAGGCAGGCGCCAAACCGCTGCGCCACCCAGGGATCCCAAAATCAGCTCTTCTTGAAGTCTTTTCTGTCTCACTTGAAAGAAATTCAATCGTTCTAGTTAATCCAGGCAAAATCTTTGGAGACACCCTGGACTCCTTCCTCTACCTTGTATCATCCACATCCAGCTTCACACATCGAACTTCAAAATACATCCAGAAGGCAACCACTCCTGATCTATCCAATTACTTGCAGTGCTCTTCTGCTTGGATTATGACAATTATTTTGTAACTACTTTCCTTGTTTCCACCCTTGTGTTGGTTTAGGTCCCTTCCATAGCAGATCCTACTATGGGATGTAATTTATGTAGGAGGTGATGCTGGGAAGCATTGTAGGGCGTGGTACAGGGAGAAGGGTAAGGAGAAAAGCTAATTAAAGATTACTCTTATGGATGACTGGGGCTCAATCCTGCTTGGGATCCTCTGAGAAACTCAGTAGAAAGTGTCTGAATTTTGCCACCAGGGAGCAAGGAATCTGAGCTAGTTAACCCAACTGAGAGGATATGCCCTAAATCCAAGGAAGGCTAAGTGTTGTACCTTTTTCTTTGTTATAGAACAATGCTTTCTTGTCCTTTAGCATTGAAGGAACGTACTCACAGTCTTCAAAACCTTGGACCATAAAAATATCACTGACGTACCATGAATGTTTCTAAGGTTTATCTAACTTCCAATTCACATATGACTTACCAGAGCATCCAGAGCATTTGCTACTTCATGCTCACTAGTTTGATTAATATGATGTCATTCGCCAGTGGACCAGCACGACGTTCCGTGGAGTGTCCCTTTAGAATCTACTGTAACAGAGAGCTGGAAGATTAACGAAGACCTAGGGCAAGGCTTGGAATGTGCACGCTCTCCAACCAGGTGAATGCAAAGTGTTTTTGACCCTCTTTTCTGATAATGATTTAAAACAAAAATCATTTTCCAGGTCAATAGCAGCTGTCTTAGCAATAGCAGATCAATACTAGCTCATTTGTTCTAGTAGAAACACCACATACAACTCAGCAGCTGTGAATAAAGCCACCACTTGGTCAGTTTTATGGTGATCCACTAGCATTTGCTGTGATCAACCTGCTTTTTTTTTTTTCAGGGTCCACACCAGTGAATAAAGGACCCCCATATCGGGGTTCATCTTTTAAGACTTTGAAGAAGACACAAATTTCTGCCATGCCAACAGAGGTATAGATTGCTTTCGACTTGCTCTTTGGGGTCGTGCAGGTCCTAGGACTGAGCAATGATCGAAACAAAGGTGATCCCAATGTGAAGCTGTAGGCAAGGCTTCATTAGGGCAACCGCTGCAGCTGAAGGGAGACACAGTCATGGCACAGGTGACAGATCGGTTCCCAGAACAGTAGGCAGGAGAAGTTTTAAAGAACTCCAGGTGGGAAAGGAGTGCGGGCTAAGCAGGTAGCCATGGGGAAATACAGGGAACTGGGCGGGTTCTTCTTACATCCTATATTTCTTTTTTTTTTTTTTTTTTAGTATTAAAAATTTTTTTAATTGAATTGAATGGCAGATACAGTAGGATAAATGGAGCCAGGTTATAAATAGGTATATACATCAGAGTTCACTCATTCAGTTAATATTTATTGAATGCTTACTGTGTGCTGGGCCCTGTTCTAGGCTCTGAGGATATATTCACGAACAAACCAGATAAAAATCTTTACCCTTGTGGAGCTCACACTCTAGATCTATCACAAGGCATGGAATTAGCAATAAATTTACATAAATTCAAGCATACCTAGTGCCCAGAAAACAAAACACACATTTAAATAGTTTAATTATTGGTGTTAAAAGAGTCTACTGTTGCTATGTAGTTTTTATTGTGTATTGTATATAGTGTACTTACTATATTCATAATATATTCATACCTGTGTACCACTCTATAGGGATTCTAACATCCTATGTTTCATTTGTATATTAAGTCTCCACCTCTGGGTATGATTTGTTTTAGCATTATAATGAGGGGGAAAGGCAGCGAAAGGTTCATCTTGGGGGGACTTCCTGTCTCAGACTAGTTTGAACCAGGCTGGACTTGCTCCTTGGTTTTTACTCCACTCGGCAAGAAGAGTGTTAAGAGCCAGCAGGGGGGATCCCTGGGTTTAGCACCTGCCTTGGGCTCACAGAGGCCCACAGTGTAAATCTGGAGTCCTGGGATCGAGTCCTACATCAGGCTCCCTGCATGGAGCCTGCTTCTCCCTCTGCCTGTGTCTCTGCCTCTCTATCTCTCTCTCTCTCTCTCTGTATCTCTCATGAATAAATAAATAAAATCTTAAAAAAAAAAAAAAAAAGAGCCAGCAGGGAGTCCCCCCCCGGTGCACAGGGGCTCCTTCCCATGGTTCCTGACTATGTCAGCTGAATGCAGGGGTACTTTCGGAAGCCTGTCCTTGGCATGTCCAACCACCATGGCTCAGGAGGTTCCAAAAGGCTCTTACTAGAGAATTGTCACTGTGGCTGTGATAAAAGTTGTAGAACTTAGAAAACAGAAATAGTCAGCTGTGAACTTTAGTTCCTCTTGCTGCATGATCCTGACCCGTATTTTACTAGGTGGCTGTCCTTCATGGCATACCACTGGGTTGTGCAGGAGAGCATTGATATTTTCCACCTCTGTACTCCACAAACAGCAGCAAACTTGCCCCTACTCAGTCTCTATAAAGAGAAAGACACCACAGCAAATGACTCTGCACACAACTTCTCTTTTTTTTTGTTTTGGATGCGGAAAGTCATACTTTAGCAAGATAAACTTGCCAGAGGCATGATTAAGATCAGTGAGTCTGTCCAAAGCAAAGCAAAAAAAGGGTGCAAGATTCCTCATCAAACGCTTTAAAAGAAGTCTTAGCTATAATTTGTTTCTTGTCCTTGGATGTCCCTGAGACAAGCCTATTGTGTCCTAACTATAAAACGCCCAGTGGGATGTGAGAGCCAATGCTTCCCTGCTCTTGCTGACCATGTGCGTCTTTTCCCAACTCTGCACTCAGTGACGTCCCCACTGGTAGCTTGCAATCAGCCACTGGGGGAAAGTATTTACAACAGAGAAACAAATCCTGGTCTTTTTTTCTCTTTCTTTAGGCCTGATTGTTAACATTTCCCAGCACACTACTGACGCCTTTTGTTTAACAAGTATGAGTAGGTTTTGACTCCTTGTAACCAAAAATTAATTGACAAGAACCAAAGTCCAAAGCCATGAAAAGACATGGATGAATCTTAAATATTTAGTACTACATAAAAGAAGCCATCTGAAGAGGCTACATACTGTATGATCCTAATTAAATAACTTTCTGGAAAAGGCAAAACTATGGAGACAGTCAAAATACCAGTGGTTGTTGGGTGCGGTGGGGGTAGATAAGAACAGGAGGGCACAGAGCATCTGTAGGGAAGTGAAAATACTCTGTAGGATATTATAATGCTCGTTACATTTCATGACACATTTGTCCAAACTCATAGAATGTGCAACAGCAAGAGTGAACCCGACTGTGAGCTTTGGATTTTAGGTGATCATGATTGTCAATGCAGGTTCATCGATCATTCAAAGAGGACTTCAAGTACCTTCTTTTGGACCTCAGTCTAATAGACTCTTTTCTGATTGATTAAATTCTTCTTTCCAGGGACGCCTGGGTGGCTCAGCGGTTGAGCATCTCCCTTTGGCTCAGGATGTGATCCCGGAGACCTGGGAAAGAGTCCCACATCGGGGTCCCTGCAGGGAGCCTGCTTCTCCCTCTGCCTGTGTCTCTGCCTCTCTCTGTGTGTCTCTTGTGAATAAATAAATAAAATCTTTAAAAAAAAAAATCTTCTTTCCAGCTTATCTCCTAACTCAGGCAAAAGACCGTGGGAGGTGCGGTTGGGCAAAGCATCCCTTGATGGGAACTGAAACTACCCCCTCAAGCAACAAGGACTGCCCTGAGCCAGCAAGACCCACCCCCCCCAACCCATGATTGACTCCTGGCTGATGACTGATTTCACCTTAACTGCTGACCTGCTTTTACCTGCCTACCTTTGCCCCACATTTTCCTTGTACAAACCTGAAAATATTTTTGACATTTTGGGGAGACTTTTTGAGATATCGGCCTTAACTGAAATACATTCTTTTCTTGGCTTCGCCACCACTGGTTTCTCTGCCTTTGGATTTTTCAGCAGTGAAGGGCTGAACCTGGTCACCTTGGACTCTGCGCCCCCCTCCCCCCCACGAGCCAAAAGCTCCTGCACCCCTGCACCCAGGCTACATGGTGACAAATGTTATCATTTATAATGGGACAATGGGATATGATAATGGGATACTTATAATGGGATAATGAGAGAGGATGTGCATATGTGGGGACAAGGGGTATATAGAAAGTTCTGTCCCTTCCACTCAATCTTGCTATGAACCTAGAACAACTCTAAAAAAAAAAAAAAACAAAGTCATTCAAAAAGTTCAGCAGAGGCCTTAAATAAGAAGAAAAGAATCACAGCTCCAGTTACTTTTCACTTGGCCAAATTCCTCACCTGCAAAATGGGAAGTACGATATTGCCCTATTTACCAAAAATAATGATTTTATGAGAATATTTTTAAACTACAAGGTATTTTACAAGCACTTCATCACAGAGATCGGCGGCTGTATTCCTGAAGCATTTTATTTTTTCCTGGGGTAGCTCAGGTGCCTGGCACAAAGTTGCTCCTCTGAGCTCCTCCCACAAAAACCCAAACTAACCCCCTGTGGAGGCATTAGCAAGACTTGCAAGATTTACAAGGAATTCGGCAGCAGGGGTGGAGGAAATTTTACTTTGTACATTACTTAGCCACGTTGGTGATATTTCCCCCAAACACGTTAGGCTGGGCCACTAAATGTGCTGTCTTCCTTCTGGAAACGTGCCCTCCTGCACCTGGGCGTGCCCCTCTGTTCCCTCCATCTCATAGAAGTTACTTCCCACATCAGGAAGTTTAGAGCCCAGCAGGAAGCTTTTTAGGACCTTGCTACTGGCATCTCTTTGACAAATCTGTCTTTTCCTACAAAAGAATCCTCCTGCAAGCTGCAAAGAAAAGAGCCCCCCCACCCCCTCTTTTTTTTCCCAGGTACCATATATTCTCCTTTTTTTATTTTTCATTTTTTTTAAATTTATTTATTCATGATAGACATAGAGAGAGAGAGAGGCAGAGACACAGGAGGAGGGGTAAGCAGGCCCATGCTGGGAGCCTGACATGGGACTCGATCCCAGGACTCCAGGATCGTGCCCTGGGCCAAAGGCAGACGCGAAACCGCTGAGCTACCCAGGGATCCCACCATATATTCTCCTAAGAAAATATTTCTATCCTGACATTTATATAAACTCTGTCCCTTTAGGTTGAATGAATGAAAGAAAAATACAAGATTCACATGCGCCCCTCAGGCCTCAGCCCCTGCTGCTAGGATGGTGAGGGTGGGTGAGGGTGGGTGAGGGTGTGAGGGTGGGTGAGGGTGTGAGGGTGGGTGAAGGTGGCGGTACTGGTAAGGTTGCCACCTCCTCCCTGAGGGCATCTTCCCCACCCGAGCCCACCCCACAGTCTGGAGAGTCTGTAGCTGTTGCACAAGTGGATCATCAGTACATTTTTCCCTGGTTCATTCTAGGAGCCCAGCGACGTAAAGGTGCCTGGGAGAGGAGGTGCAAAGGCCAGTCAGGATTCTCAATGACCTCAAAGCCTGGACACTTGGCTGTGTGCTTGTTCCCCTGACCCCCACCCCCCAGTCCATGAGGGCTATGCCAGGCCTCTAGCAGTCCCTCTGTGAGGCTCCCGGCCTCCAGTTGGGAAAGGGGGCTGGGGAGGCAGGTTAGCCCAACCAGCTGGGATGCCCACCAATATCTACCAGAGTAGCTTCCTGCCTTCATCTTGGTCTCAGTTTCTGGAAGACTGGGGTAGAGCTTGCCTCATTGATAGACTCTATTTTGAGATATCTATCCTGCCCACAGTAGAAAGAAAAGGAAAAAGAGTGGGGAAAGCTGATTTTTTCTCTCTGTGGAGTCCTGGCACTACTTTTCTGTCCCATCCAGGAACAGGCGGCCTGGCCTGCCACCATCCATCTAACCAGGGCCTGAAGCTTTTTCTCTTCATCCTTCTGGGAGGCGGGAGTGGGGTGGAGTGTGGGGGCCTGTTGGGTTTTCCTGTCTTTGGGAATTCTTCCCATGGGGAACTGGCCTGGAGTTGGGAGTTGTTGAATGAGAAGAACTGTATAGTTCCCCAAGGTTGAAGCGGAACTTCCCTATGCAAACTCCCTTTCGGGTTTCCTTGTAACCTGAAAGCAGCCAAATGTCTCCCTTTCTTTCTCAACTCTAAATTATCTTTACCCATAGTAAAATTTTGGCAAATTTCTTATCCATCTTGCTTCCATCTCTTAGCTGTCAAGCTTCATCAGAAAAATCTTCCTGGGGATCCCTGGGTGGTGCAGCGGTTTAGCGCCTGCCTTTGGCCCAGGGCATGATCCTGGTGACCTGGGATCAAATCCCACGTCGGGCTCCCGGTGCATGGAGCCTGCTTCTCCCTCTGCCTGTGTCTCTGCCTCTCTCTCTCTCTCTCTCTGACTATCATAAATAAATAAAAATTAAAAAAAAGAAAGAAAGAAAAATCTTCCTGTAGCACTGAGTGATATGCTCTATGTTAGCAAATTGAACTCCAATAAATAAAAGAAAAAACTAAAAAAAAAAAAAAAGAAAAAAAAAGAAAAAAAGAAAAGAAAAGAAAAGAAAAATCTTCCTGTAAATTAATCCTGTAACCGCCCACCACAATCAGGATTATCTTTCTGACTTCGCCCCCACGGCATTTGGCTTGAATCTATCTCTCTAGTTCCCGGACCTGAGCTGAGACTTTGCATCCTCTGCACCTGCATGGTCAGAGTGGATGTGCTACCCCTGACAAATCCTTGTCTTTCTGGATATCTATAGTCCTAGGTATCCATTTCAGGTTGCAGGAGAAATTTGAGGCCTTGAATAATTCTGAATACCAGGCCTTGAAATTTATATTTTCTTTTTTTAAGAAATATTTTATTTATTTATTCATAAGAGACACACAGAGAGAGAGAGAGAGAGAGGCAGAGACACAGGCAGAGGGAGAAGCAGGCTCCTTGCAGGGAGCCCGACGTGGGACTCGATCCTGGATCTCCAGGATCACGCCCTAGGCTAAAGGCAGGTGTTAAACCGCTGAGCCATCCAGGGATCCCCGAAATTTATATTTTCATCCCAAAATCTTTCCCTCCGGTCCTTAGCACTGGGTGCCTTAATAATGTTTCTACTTTTTGAGGGCACCTGGTTGGCTCAGTCGATGGAGAATATGACTCTAGGGGTCATAAGTTTGAGCCCCACACTGAGTACGGAGATTACTTAAAAATTAAAAAAAAATTCTTATATTTTCTAGTAATACGTAGCTTTCTCTTGATAAGACTCTACCAAAGCTGCTGAAGGATAGAAAATGTTCTGATTTAACCTGTTGTTCTCTACCTTAGACCTCTTGTCTTCCTTCAGGTACACCCCCACTTTCTAGAAAACATCCATGGACACTAGGTTAACTATCAATTTCTAGCCTGCTGCTTCATGAGTTTGTCTCTTGGATTTAAGCTTGATCCGATCACCAGATACTACCTTTATCTGATTCCCAGTGAAACAGGAATAAACATAAACCCTCATCATTCACCCTCCACGACTGGATTGTCCATCTTATTATAGTTTCCACATTCTCTTGTGGATTTTGGAAGGGTGTTCCAAGAACTGACAATCTCCTTGAGCTCTGCATTGAAGAACTCAGAGTTCAGCTGGAGGGGGAATGCGTGTAGCTCAGTTCCTCGAAAATATCAAGACACACGAAATAGAAAAGCAAAGAGCACTATGACAGACACAGACCACTCAGTGCCAGGCTTGGCTTTATCACTAATTAAATGAGGTAACTAAAAACAAGTCACTTAACTTTTTGGTGCTTCATTTTCCTTATATATTAAAAGGGAAATAATAATAACTAGATTTGCTGTGAGACAAAATTCAATAATGGGAAAGTGCTTTGAAAAATATGAAACTGTACCAGGGTAAGGTAATTTTATTATTATGTAGCATAAGATGCTTTGGTCTTCCAATTTCAGTTGAAATTAAACAATTGAACATGAAACATCAATTTCATAAAGGGAATATAGCAGAAATGAACGGTGGTAAAAAGATCAATTTAATCTAGACTTCATATTTTTATTATGTGAAATCATTTAAAAAGAAATGGTATTTTTACTCATAATTTTGGTTTTAAGAAAGAAAATATATTGGAACAATCGCAAAGAATTGGGCCATTAATTTTATTAGATTTGACGTCCTTTAAATATGCTTCAAGTAAGGGTTATGTTTGTTTCATGCAAGAGGAATGATAAACTCAAATGATAACACCGTATAAGCAAGATTAAAAGGGCCTTTATCTTATGCATAAAAAAAGATGGGGCTGTTTCATGAAAAATATTAGTACTCTAAAGAGATCTTAATAATTTTCGCCTGAGGATTATTATAAGTCAAAAGAACAGCAAGTAATTTTTTTCACCTAAAATTCATCACGATGCAAGATTTTAAATTCAACTTAAAATTTTTATCATTAGAAATTTTGTCAGTGTTTTTAACTGTTTGGCTCCCCGTGCGCTGCTGCAGGTTTGCAAGGCAGCATCCAAGGTGATTCAGCAAGTCCTCTGCTTGCTCAAAATGATCTGAATTCCGTTCACAATCGCGAGGGTGAACAATCACGGTACAAAGAAATCCCCAAACAATCTCTTATTTTCAGGCGGCCTTCTCATCTTAATGCCTCGTATGGGGGGATCAGAACTCCGCCTCGGAGCAGACTGGCCAAAATGTGCTCTCCCTGGGCTTTTCTATCAGGCAGGTCTGTTTTTCCAAGCGGAATATAAAGTTGTTGCCAAATCACTGGTCAAAAACAAACAAACAAAAGCACCAATCTTTAGAGTGAGGTGAATAAAATATTTATGTATAGATATATATGTGTGTGTGTATGGATATATATGCATATGGATGTTTCTATTTATTTTGCATCTTAAAAATTAAAAAAAAGAGGGGGATCCCTGGGTGGCTCAGCGGTTTAGCGCCTGCCTTTGGTCCAGGGCGCAATCCTGGAGTCCCGGGATCGAGTCCCACGTCGGGCTCCTGGCATGGAGCCTGCTTCTCCCTCTGCCTGTGTCTCTGCCTCTCTCTCTCTCTCTGTCTATCATGAATAAATAAATAAATAAACCTTTAAAAAAAATTTAAAAAAAAGAAATTAAGCTTTATTAGTAATAAAATACCATTTGACATTGGTGTCCTTACACAGTACCCAGTATTAATAGCCCATGTACATACTTACAGACTAATAACACGCATACCTGAGAGGCACCTAGGTGGCTCAGTCGGTTGAGTGACTGATTCTTGGTTTCAGCCCAGGCCATGATCTCAAGGTCATGAGGTCGAGCCCCTCATTGGGCTCTGTGCTCAACATGGAGTCTGCTTGAGATTCTCTCTCTCCCTCTCCCGCGGCTCCTCTCCCTGCTTGCACACTCTCATTCTCTTTCTCTAAAATAAATAAATAAAATATTTTTTAAAAACCACACACACACATACATGAAGGGTGCATGCTCATATACTTTTACAGATAGGGTCATGTTACCCACATGTTATTGGAGTTCATTTGTTTAGAGCACCGGAAGACATTTCTGGGGTAAATGGTGAAAATACTTAAAAGTCTACAGTTTTTCTAATTTTCCCTTTTTTCCTTCCTTGTTCTGGTTCTCAAAATTCTGAACAAATCAGCTCTGTGTATGACATTCAGCAAAAAAGTCCTGTAGCTACCTTAGTCTACCCACATGAGGCAATAGTAGAGAGACGTCTCATTCTTGCACTTTTGGCGTTTCATACCCAGCTCTAAACAGCAGAGCAAACTACTTAGGCCCCTCTTTGGGTGTTAGAAGGTAGGTATTTGGCATCCTATTGCTAAAAAGATTTTTTTTCCCCAGATGTTTACATTTATAGTTATCCTTGATTTGTAAACATGTGTTTAAATTTATACTCTTCTATCAGTCAGGAAGGAAAAACTTTTCCTCTATACACTTAGGTTCAGTACTGGGGGCCTGTGAATTTTACTAACCAAAGGTTAATAGGAGAGCAGAAAAAAAACCCCTATTAATATTTTTGCATGTGTGGGTGTGTCACAGAAAAGAAGTGAAATGCAAAGAAGTAGTCAGACTCGGGAGCTTATGTATTCTTCTTACCAAGTAAAGAAGGTTTGGCAACAAAACAGAACAAAAAGTGCACCTGGCTAGCTCATGCGTAGAGCATGCAACTCTTGATCTCAGGGTTGTAAATTCAAACCCTACGTTGGATGTAGAGATTACTTAAAAATAAAAATCTTTTTTAAAAAAATGAATAAAAGGAGGTAGATTTGGTTTCCAGGATGATAAATTGTGGGGAAGTGAGCAAGAAATATACATGGGGAAACGATTGGAAGATAAGGGGTATTTGGGGAAGCTTTGTTTGTGCAGACTTATCTCGGTGCCGGCTCTCCATCTCTAGGGATGAGTGTCCCTCTCCTCTCCTTGTCCAAGTGGGGGAGGGAGGAAATTTATGTCCTGCTTTCAGGTGGATAAGGAGAGGGCCGAAAACTCTTCCTGTATTGATCCTTAATTGCCTTCAGCTCGAAACAATCCTTGTGCTTTTGGGGTGGCCTATCTGGATCCCCTTCACTACCAACATCTCTAGTGAATCGGCATCTCTAGCCTCCGTAGTAGACACGCTGGTTGGATAATCCATTGTCATTCCTAAACCACTTCTCCCTGCCTTCTTCCTCACTGGGGGGGGAGCACGGGGAGAGGGAGAAGCAGGCTCCCTGTGGAGCAGAGAGCCCATAGAGGGCAGGGAGAGAGGGCTTGACCCCAAGACCCTGAAATCAGGACCTGGGCCGGAGGCAGACACTGAACCAACTGAGCCACTCAGGTGCCCCAAACCGAATTCACTTCTTAACCATGCAGCCCTCCCCCCAGACAAGACAACAACAGTTTGTAGTTACCCCCTACAGTCCTTTCTCGACATTCGCTCTGGTCAGACTTCCGTTAAATATTGTAAATCAACAGATCAGATGTCTTTGCTTACTTCTGTTAATTGGATTTTTTTTCCTCTTATTGAAGTTTATCTCTAGAAATTCTTTCGAAAAGGAATTATAGACAGTAGCCATCGTGAGCCTCTTGCATGTCTGAAAAAGCTCTCTTTGTTTTGCTCTCATGCTAAATTGACTGGAGATAGAATTTTTTTTTTTTTTTTTTGAGATAGAATTTTTGAATTTGCTAATTTTCTCTCAGGTCTTTGAGACGGTTGCCCCACCGTTTTCTAGCTTGATCATTAGCAGTGACAAGTCTGGCCAGGGCACCACGGCTAGAAATACCATCTACTTTTCCGTCTCAGATGATTGGCCCCTCAGGAGCACAGAGTGCGCTGGTCCCCAGGGGATAGAAAGGCTTGGAAACCCTGAGTCCAACACTAATTTGATTTTCATCCCTTCCTAGTTACATGCTTGTTTGTTGGTTTGGTTTTCTTTTTTCCCCCTTTCTGAAAGTCTTTAGACATTTGCTCTTTATTCTTGGGGCTCTGAACTGTTTGTAGGCCGTGTCTGTTTGTGGGTCTTTCTACATCACACCTCAGGCAGCGGTGGGCCTTCCAGCTCTGGTACATGATCTCCTGGACTCCCTCCCTCCCCTCCTTACTTTTCTCTCTTTCTGGGATGTTGTGGGAACACGTGAACGTATTCTCCGGTATTAACTTTTCTGTCGCACTATCTGCCTCTTCTTTGGAGCTATATTCTCAGAGAACCTCCTGAGCTCAGCTCCCCCCACCCCACGAAGTCAGCCTTCATTTGCTCCCAGCCTGCCCCCCCTGGATGGCGGGGCTCATACTTCCTTCTGTAATTTCTACTCATTCCTCACATATTCACTGAGTCTTGTTTTTCCATTCACTGATTCCTTTGAGGTGAATTTTCTGTTGAGTTTGGTGCCTCTGTTTTCTAGCTCGTCCATAAGTGAGTGGTGATTTTCTTTTTGTTTCTGTTAATAGTTGAAAATTCTTTCCGTCTGTCTTGGTAACTCTAGGTTGTGCTTCCAGCAGTTTACCCCTGGTGATGGTCGGAGGGGACAGGGCATGAAGTCAGGCAGGGTACGTGGGGATGGGTTGGGCCTTCCTTCCTCCTAGAGACCCTAAATTACCAGGCACTAATTGGCCTCCTTCTCCAGCTCTACCACCCTCTCTCTGTGGCTTCTATAGGTGCATTTCTTCAGAAATACTTTAGAAAATAATATTCATGATTCAGTTCTGTAGAGGGAGGAGTCAGATTCTCTTGCCTTCTCTATAGTCCTACTGTTCTTATGGAGGTCTCCAGAGAACCCCAGAGCTTGTTCCACTTCTCTCTCCCACCCCAGTGGTCACATCAAGAGAACTTCTGGGCAGACAGTGCATTGGGTTTAGAAAGCAGTTACCAAAGTGTTGTCTGGAGATCCACACCCAGCCTTTCCACTACTATTACAGTCAATTCATATCCTGATATTTCAATACCTTGCAGGCTCTTTGCATTTGTTCACTTTGAGCTTGCAACATCTCTGGACTTTCTCTTATGCTTCTAGTCACTGCCTCATGTGCATATTTTCTTTCAATCTTATTTTCTGTCCAGATGATCCCATCTGTTTTCTACTACTGGAGACTTCCTGTTCCCCAGATGGCACCCTTGTTTTCCAGCATATGATGGAAATACTCTTTTAAAGATACATTTTCAGTTATCTAAAATACTTCTGGACAGGGAGGTGGGTTGATGCTACGACTTTTCTTGATTTTCATGGTAATGTTTCCTAGTTATTACATATAAATTTGAAAATGCAAGTTTCAAAAAAAGATTTTATTTATCTGAGGGAGGAAAAAAGAGAGAGAGAGAGAGAGAGAGAGAGAGAGAGCATGAGCAGGGGGTGGGAGAAGAGGACTTCTCACTGAGCAGGGAGCCTGACACAGGGCTCCAGCCAAGGACCCGGAGATCGTGACCTGAGCTGAAGGCAGACACTTACGAGACTGAGCCACTCAGGCACCCCTGAAAATGCATTTTAAGCCAAATTTAAAACCACATAACCACTCTATCCAGAGATAATCAGTATTAATATCTTGATATTTCTCTTTTTGGGATTTTCTTTTGATAATGAATACAAAATACTTATCTTTATGTATAGTGAGCACCTAATAAGTAGCCAGGGCCACTATCTAAGGGTTTACACAGTGTTTGCTCCATTGATGTGACATCCTGTATACATTGTGTAAGACTAAGGGACCCATTTGATAACAAAGAAAATATGGAAATAAGTACATGACCAATGGACCACCGAGCACATCGTATTCCGTGCCACCCAGAAAGCTAACACAGCTAGGATGCCAGTGCAGAGGCAATACGTTGCAATGATGGAATATAATCCTCCAGTAAATACTCCCAGGATATACTTTAATCAGTGCTTCACAACAAGGGGGCGATTTTGCCGCTCTCGATGTTTGGTAAAGTCTAGAGATAACCTTTGGTTGTCACAACTAGGGGATTGTTGTTAGCATTTGTTAGTGGAGGCCTGAGATACTGCTAAACATCTTACATTAGATAAGAGAGCCCCCACAATAAAGAATTATCCAGCCCAAATGCCAACAGTACTAAAGTAAAGAAATCTTGTTTTAATTGATGATCTTTATAGGGTGCTACTTACTCATAGTTGAAGCAGACTGCTTTGGGACCCACTGGTTAGGAGCAGAAGTGACTTACCATCACTACCAGTTACCTACTTGGGGAAGGGTCTTCTCGTTCCACAGCTCTCAGCTTTATGAGTTTGGAGGTCCTGGTACTCAGGGAGAACTTTATTGTGAGGATATGCAAGAGTCCTATTGGACCAAAAGCTACAGCTGCTGTCTTTGGGCACTTTGGGCTCCTTGTACCAAGGAACTAGCAGGCACAAAAAGGAGTCACTCTCTTGGCAGCGGTAACTGGCCCTAATAATGAGAACGCAGGGCTGTTGTTCCCTTACAAGACAGGGAAGAGTAGATTTGGCACCTCGTGATCTGCTTGAGCCTCTCTTGGTTACCCCTTCCCCTGTTTTGATGATGAAAGAGCAAGTGCAACAACACTTGGTTGCCATAGTCTCATACCTCTGAGAAGGAGGGTCTGGGTCATGCCAGCAGGAAGAACAAGGAGGCTAGCCCAAGTGCAGCTGAAGGTACACCTAATGGGAAAGAGAGGCCCAGAGTGTTGGTGGTGGCCTGGAGACCAGCTGCAGAGGTGAAAGTTATGTTTTGTGCCACTAACCTTCCTCTTACATGTTCCTTCAGGAAAATAGCCCCCGTGGAATCCTGGAAGAAATGCTTCTAGAACTTGTTGGAAGAAGCAGATCACAGCACTGCAAAGGATGGACTTCAGTGGGTGCTGTGACATACCACCCAAGTCTCCCTTTAGAACTGAAAGTTTTATTCTCCCACCTGAGCAGGCTGCCAGCGGACAGGCCTTAGACAGCAGACATCTTAGAAATTAGGCAAGCTGAAGAGTGGCCTCTCCCAAGGCTACACTCTGGGCCGAGGCCATGATCAATGACTTGCACAGACATATGCTCTTCTCCCAATTTAAGGTAACTCTAAATGGCCATCTCAGCTTTCAACTCCTTGTGGGTCTGCTGGAGCTTTTCCAGAGGAGGCATCATGACCCAACTTTCCCCTCTGCTTCGTCTTGCTTTCTTCTTTTCCCTTAGACATGTTGCAATCTCAAGACCACTCTCCAGTCCATCTTTTGCATGTCATGTCTATCTCAGACAGCTTCCTGGGGAGCCCTATCTGTAACAGATTACAAATTGAGGCAAGGCAGTAGCAGTGGCAATGGAGCCTGAATAGAAATTTTAGGATGTTTTAAGGAAAAATAGAGTTCATTATCATTTGGATGTAAAAGGAGAGGAAGATGGAAGATTTAATTATAACTTCCAGGTTTACTTGGACAACTGGATAGTCAATGGTGCATTCATCAAGATGAGGAATATAGAAATAGGAGCAGAATTTGAAGGAGAAAATGACCAATTTCTTCTCGTACGTTTTCATCATGTGTATAAAGGAAAATGCAATAACAGAATATATAGAAAGTTATCAGGCTGCATCATATGAAATTGCCATTTTTATAGGTCAAAAACTGTCAAATGCTGGCAATTTCAAATGGATGAGCCTAATTACATATTAGCTTCTACACGAGAAAATTTACTATTTTTATTAAAACTTATGTAAGCCATGTAAGATTTTATAAATGTAATATCTGTCAGATTCAAAAGATAATCTCGGGGATAATGATATACAATTTACATTTAAGCTTCCCTAAGCACGAATATAAGTCACATGTTATTGCTTTAAGGCACATTAGGAGAGATTGGGAACTCTGTTTTATATCACTTTCCTCGTGGAAGTTGAGATATAATTGCCATAAATAGACCCAGGAAAGGTCACAGATAACTTAATTTCTATTTTGAAGCTTTTGCAAACCTACTATCATCTGTCATAAGGAAAAAAGAAATTTCGATGAATGTGGCATGCTATGGTGTTTGTTGCCCATCAACAGGCTCGTTTTCAGCACACAAAATGCCAACACTGCAGTTTTAGGTGAGGCCGAAACTGTGAACTTGCAGACAAACCTCACATCACCTTTATGAGTTGAAAAGTATACTCTTAATATATCATGTTCCATCAAGGCTGTAACCTGCAGGGCTGAAGGAATGTGGGCACCCAAATATTATAGGTATCACCGATTCAAAGTGGTAGTTGAGGGTATGGAGTCTGGAACAGACTCTGCTGCTCCCTGCTCAGGTGCTGAACCTGAGAAGTTCATTTCCATTCTTTTAAATAGAGAAGCAGTCCATGGGATCCACATTTATCTATCAAAGAAAGACAAGTAATCATAACTGATATTATGTTAAACCACTGACCTGGAGAAAGAGAAAATTAGAATATGTACATGCAGATAGAAAAACAGCCACAAACTCCTTCTAAAATACAAGGCACAGATAGGTTCAAGGGCAGAGGCAGTGACATCATTCCGATAGGTGGGTTAGAGAACGCAAGTGGGAGATGTGGTGAGATCTCTGAATACACATTATCAACCTGCGTGGGCATGGTTATTCTGAAGTAAACAAAACTCCAGAACGCACAAGCAAACAAACAAAGCACCCTGAAAATCTCAATGACTGGAAACCCCCTTATTTCTGGCTCGTGTTATATACATCCATCGCAAGTTGGCTCTGAGCTCTGCTCCCCATTGTCCTGACTGCAGGACCCAAGTTGGGACAGAAACCACTACCTGGAACACTGTGACTTATTCACAGTGAACAGAGCGTGATGCATTGTACACTGACTTTGAAAGCTTATATCCAGAATCATATACACCCCTTCTGCTCACTTTCCCCTCATACTTTATTGTCCAAAGCAAGTCCAAAGCCACAAATAACTTCCAGGAGGATGAGAAGGAACAATACTATGACATACCTGGGAGGGAAAAATGAAAATATTTGCTGAGCAGCACTAATGACATGCTAAGATTGCCACTTTCCTGGACTGTAGTTGAGACCAAAGGCTTGCAGTGTTAGGAGATGAAGCAGCAGACGTGCCAGGAGTCTTGGAGAGGGCAGAGCAAGGGGACGGAGTAATGGTAGGGGCCCGAGGCCAGAAGGCAGTGAACCACACAGCCTTTGAAGTTTCCACTTCAGAAAGTGGAAAAGGCATGACAGCCTTTTCTGGAGATGTGAGAGGAACTATTTCTCTCTTACAAGTGCTTAATTCCTACATTTTGTTATCATCAGAGAGAAGAGAAGCTAATATAGGGCAATTAGAGGGTTAAAAGGAAAGTCGTGACCTGAAAAGTATGACTTATGGACTCCATTTCTCTGTTAATGTCCTTCAGTAGCTCACAGTGTGCCAGTTTTCATCCGTCTCCTGCGCCATGCATTCAGCTTCAAATCATTGCTCCAGGGCCACCTTGCTAATTAAGACAGAATTTTAAAAAGAGTAAAAAAAAAATTTTTTTTTGCAAGTTTTAATTACCTACTAAAAAGTGCTATTTCTGTATTAATTCCACATTCCTATTGGTTTTTCTAGAGTTCATACATTTGATATGATTTATTAAAATAATTATTCATTCAGCCAATTATCAGCCACTACATTAGTTTTTATGGTTTTAATTTATTGGGGTAGTAACTGTACCTAAGAAACACGCATGGAAGCATTTGAGTGAGTACAGACAGATTTTGTATACAGCAGTTTCTTTTTATCCATAAGGGATAATGTTCCAAGACCCCCAATGGATGCCTGAAACTGCAGATAGTATTGAACCCTACATATACTGCTTTTATCCCCCCAAAACATATGTTTGATGAAGGTTAACTTTTACAAATTAGGCACAGTAAGAGACTAACAATAGTAGCTAATAATAAAATAGAACAATTTTAACAATATACTGTAATAAAAATATTCTCAAAGTAGTCTCTATCTCTTTCAAAATATCTGATTATACTGTACTCACACTTCTTGTGACGATGAGAGATGATAAAATGCCTACGTGATGAGGAGAAGCAAAGTGAATGATGTTGTAGGCATTGTGACTTAGCGGGAGGCTACTGTTGACCTTCAGACAGTAAGTCAGAGGGAGGATCATCTGCACGTGGACTGCAGTTGACCGTGGATAACAGAAACCACAAAAATAAAACCGTGGATAAGGGTAACTGCTGTCGAGTAAATAATTCTGAACAAATAGCATCAATCTGCAGACTATTAGCTACTACTTCTCAGAAATGTTCGAAAAGAGAAGAGCACTTTCTGTTTTCTTTAGTTTCAGATTCTGTTTTAGGAGCGGATTTTTCCAAAAGCAAAATGATGTGGTTATTAAATCTTACACTATTAGGTTTAAGTATATCTGTAAGACAGATTGTTAAAAATGTGGCTACTGGTTATCTTTACCAAGACCCTGTCATAAAACTGTACTGAGAAAGTGAACCATGCAGTTCTTAAATTTTTGAATTGTACAAGCCACCGTAATGCCTCCTTCAAAACTCAAACAGAATATCAACTCATCCATTTTATCATTATCAAATAATGTCCATGAAGCAGATGGACAATAAAGCTATATTTTAAAGTGAGTGGTGCTTTCATTTTCACAGCTAAGATAAAGAATTTTGTTAATAAAAACAGGAAGGGCATGTGTGAACGAGGAAGTGAACGGGGGGGGGGCTTACAGAGATTGAATTATTCTAATATCTAGCATAATGCTTTGTACATATTATGTTCGGTTTTGTTTTAAGATTTGTTTGAGAGAGCACGTATATAAGTAGAAAGAGGGGTACGGGGAGGGAATCTCAAGCAGACCCCTTGCTGAGTGTGGAGTCTTATATGGGGCTTGATCCCATGACCCATGGGATCATGACCCCAGCCAAAATCATCCGGCGCTTAACCAACTGAGGCACCCAGATGCCCTACTTTGTATTAATTAAATGCTCAATGATTGTCAAAATGAATTGAGCTAATGATTGTATATCCCAAATTCCTTAATTCTACTTCAGTTGAAAATTAAAACTTAATTAGGAGGTGTAAGTCATAATAATAAAACAGTAATTACTATTTTGATATCAGTGTAATACTGGCTATATAAAATGAGTTTTATATGGATGCATGTATGTCCAATCATGTAGAATTAGGAGTGGTTCCTAAATCCTCTATTTTCTGAAAAAACTCATGTGAGATTAGTTTCCCCCCTTAAATGTTAGAACATATTCGCCAAGCCTTCATGGCCTGTGGCCTGGAGTTTTCTTTGGAAGAGATTTTAATTATGAATTTAAATTTTTTGTAACTGATATGTTGTTCAGACTATCTCTTCTTTGGCCAGTTCTTTTAATAAAAAAGTGTCTTTCTGGGAATTTGGTTAGTTGGCTGAAACGTGGACCACAAGGTGCCCCATACTGAATGGATTAGAAAAGCTGGACCTGCTTTGATTTAATGTAGAGGGGAAGAATTCAAAGGCTTAAGGAGATAAGAATGTTAAAGTGAATTTGTCACTTAAGACCTCCTCCCCCACACTAGGAGGGGCCAGAGGACATACCTTTCACCGTTACTGTGAGAGGTAAATTTGTAAGAAGAGCCCTGGCATCCTTGAAGAGCTCTGATCGCTTTTCTCTGTGGGCCAGACCTTACACTGGGAGCTATAGTCACTGAATTGGGAAACCAAAATGTAACAGGAACAGTCAGATCCTGAGGTGACTTGGACTTCCCAGCCTCCAAACTTATGAGAAATGAATGTCTGCTATTTAAGTTACTCAGTCTATGATACTGTGTTACAGCAGCTGAAGCTGACTCTGGCAAGTACTCTAGTGATTGAGATGGTAGCTAGAGCTATAGGAGAGGGCTGTCAGAAGCTGAGTCTTACGTAAGACGAATGTAGGTTTTGCAGGGCTGGAGGTGAGAATTAAGATCCTGAAGTTACTTTTCCCCTACCCAAATCTAAATCAAGGCCAGAAAAGTCTAGTTAATGTAGTCCAGGGCTCAGCAAACTGTGGCCGGCTGGCCAAATCCAGCTCATGACCTGGTTTTTTTGTTTTTGTTGTTGTTGTTGTTGTTGTTGTTTTATGATAGCCGCACAGAGAGAGGGAGAGAGGCAGAGACATAGGCAGAGGGAGAAGCAGGCTCCATGCACCGGGAGCCCGATACGGGATTCGATCCCGGGTCTCCAGGATCGCACCCTGGGCCAAAGGCAGGCGCCAAACCGCTGTGCCACCCAGGGATCCCTGTTGTTGTTTTTTTTTAAAGATTTTACTCATTTATTCACAAAAGACACAGAGAGAGGCAGAGACACAGGCAGAGGGAGAAGCAGGCTCCACGCAGGGAGCCCGACGTGGGACTCGATCCCTGGACTCTGGGATTACACCCTGAGCCAAAGGCAGACCCTCAACCCCTGAGCCACCTGGGCTTCCCATGACCTGTTTTTGTAAATAAAGATTTATTGCAAACTTGTTCATTCATTTATATATTATTGGTGGATGCTTTAATGCAATAACAGAAGCTGCAACAGAGGCTATGTGGCCTTAAAGCCTAAAATATGTATCATCTGCCTCTTTACAAAAAAATGTTTGCTGACCACTGGTATAATTCACAAAGTTTGGTCTGTACAGGGCACAGAATAGGGTGAGAAGGATGGAGAATAAATCTGGAGGGACAAAGACTATTCAGCATAATAAATAATTTCATATTTCGTCAGAGTATAATTGAAATAGGTTCCTAGAAGTGGAACTGCTGAGGCAAAGAGTAAAAGCCTACATAATTTTTCTAGATATCACCAAGTTGTCCTTGACAGGGGTTATACTATTTTGCATTGTCTCTGGCAACATGTGAGAGAGCTGGTTTCCCAATAGCCTTATCAACAGACCATATTAAACTTCTGCATTTTTGCCTATCTGGAAGGAAGGAAGCAATCTCATGGCATATATCTTTATTTTGCATCTGTTATTAATAGTAAAATTGAGTATTTTTTTCAAAAATGTTCTAAGGACGCTTTAATTTCTTCCTCTCTAAACTACTATTTGTTTATGAGAGGAATAAGATTTTTCTTCCCATTGAAGTGTAGCATATTGTAAAGTGCATCGAATCTATCTATATCTCAATTAAACTTTTAAGCAAAGTAAATATTTTCATGTAATCAACTAGATCAAGTTATAAACATTCTCAGTGTCTCGGAAGGAAGCCTTCCTCATCTCCTCTTGGCCATTACCTCTCCATAGTCACTATTCTGTCATAGATTAATTTGATTTTTAGCTTTCCACAAACAAAATTATACAGCATATGTGCTTGGTCTGGATTCTTTCATTCATCATTATATCTGTGAGTTTTATTTATATTGTTGGTAAAGCAGTAGTTTGTTCTTTTTTATTGCAATATGATAATCTATTTTAGAAATAGGATTCTGGGGCTCCTGGGTGGCTCAGTCTCTGGACATCTATCTGCCTTTAGCTCAGGCCATGACCTCAGGGTCTTAGGATTGAGCCCCATGTTGGGATCCCTGCTCAGAGGGGAGTCTACTTGTCTCTCTCCCTCTGTACCTCTCCCTACTTGTGCTTGCTCTCTCTCCTCTCACTCAAAATAAAATAAAATATTTATTTTATTTTTTTAAAAGATTTTATTTATTCATGAGAGACACATAGTTTGGGGGGGGGGAGTGCAGAAACACAGGCAGAGGGAGAAGCAGGCTCCATGCAGGGAGCCCGACATGGGACTCCATCCCGGGACTCCAGGACCATGCCCCGGGCTGAAGGCAGGTGCTAAACCGCTGAGCCACCCAGGGATCCCCACAAATAAAATCTTTTAAAAAAGAAATATATGATTCATTTGTTCATTATAAGTACTGTCATTTTTTTTTGCAATTAAGAACAATGCTACTATAAACATTCATGTCCATGTACTTTAGTGCAGCTATGTGTACATTTCTGGAAGATACATAACCTAGCAGTGAACTCTGTGGGTCATGAGTATGACTATGTTCAACTTCAGTAAATACTGATGAAAGTGTCTCCAAGATGATTGTATTAATTTCTGCCCCCAGCAGTAGTATCTTAGAGTTTTAGTGGCTCCACATTTTTGTCAGAACTTGGTATTGTCAGAATTTTAAATTTAGGCCTATAAATCAGATATCCATCTTTGAAAAAAAAATAACTATAGCTTCTAGCTTACCTAATTCACCGAAACTTATTACATATGGATTTTAGGCCTAAGCATGCTTTAACAACCTTTACTGAGAAGAAGCTTATGGTCCACACCAGAATAAGTTATGTGTTCCCTTGCCATTCAGTAAATTATCTATCTATCATCTATCTATCTACATTTACAACCGTATCTATATGGTCACTACTTCTGTCTATGTCTGAACATGAACTAGTGTCATTTTATGCTTTTTATTTGCTCCAAATTCCTTGTGATTACAGGACTGAGGCTTTCAGCTCTTAGAGGACACCATAGGTTCTCTGCTATGTGGCCGTGTCTATGGGCAGTTCATATCACAGCAGCTTACTTCCCCAGGGCCAGCAGAAGAGTCCCCTTTTTTTTTTAGTCTGCTGAGATGGAATCATATAAGGTAACATAATCATGGGAGTTACATCCCATTACTTTTTCCATAAAGTAAAACCAAATCAAAGGAGTAACATCCACCACGTTTGTAATATTATCTTGATCAGAAGCAAGTCACTCAAGGGGAGGGGATTGCTCAAGGACATGATTCACTGGAGAATGTCTACCACACTGCAGATTTACAGTATGCATAGAGTTGGCCTGAAGGCAGTGGGGGATGAGCAGCCAAGGGCATTGCTCAGATTATAAAATTAATATAAATCAAGGATGGATGACCAAGAGACTGAAGACAGCCAACTTAGTAAAAAGTTACAAATTTACATCTACTTTCTGCACTTGAGTCAGTTTCTGACCCTAAACTTATCAACTGAAGAAGGAGGGACCCTGGAGGGGAATGACAGATGATCCCTCAACAGGAATGATAGCCACTTACTCACATAACAAAATTCTGGGGTGAGGGAAATAACAGATACTTTGAGGAATGTTAGGTGTGTCAGGTCTGAGTTGGTACTGATAACTAGAGACACAGAGCATCATCATTAACCCTACATTAAACTGAAGGCATATGGAGGTCAGATAATTAATGGGATTCTAGCATAGGTGCAGTTCATAGTAGTTGGTTCACCGGGTTCACTGACTCACAAAATGATTGTTTTCTTGGTCCCAGGATATATAATTGGAATGGAGATACTTGGTTGAATCTAATGGTTCATTAGATTTCAGAATAAGAATTATTCTACTGGGAAGGTCAAGGGGAAATTTCCAAAAATCTCCTCCGCACACACACTCACCTGTGAAACATATTAAGTAAAACAAAAACAAAAACAATCCTGGGGGAATAGTAGAAGCTCTAAAAGGTGCAGAGACCATCATGGTCCCATCATATCTCAATTTAATTCACTATTCTGGCTCCCTGAAAAACCCAGATAGATTCTGGAAGATGAGAGTAGACTTCTACAAACTCAACCAAACAGTAGCACTGACTTGCTTTTCCAAGAGAGGTATCTTTCTTAGAGCAGATTAATATAGCCACAGGTGCGTGGCATGTAGTCATTACTTTGATTAATTTAACCTCTTTTTCCTTATCTCTGTCAGAAAGAAGGATCAGAAATAGTTTACACTCATGTGGGTAAACACTTAGGATCTTGCCCCATTCCTAGGTTAATTTTCATAACCTCTGGAGGCACCTGGATGTTCAGATATCTATATATCATCAGTTTGGTCCATTATATCGATGACATATTAATTGGACCAGATGAGCAAAAAAGTGGCAAGGCAAGTATGCTGGAAACCTAGGTGAGATACAAGCTCCAGAGAGTAGGAGATAAGCACTACAAAGGTTCAAGAACCTGCTACATCAGTTAAATTTTCATATACTCATTGATTTGAGGTATCCTAAGACATCCCCTCCAAAAAAAGGATAAATTATTGTGTCTTCATATTTACTCTCACTAGAAGAAACACAATGCCTGGTGGCCTTTTGGGGACTCCTGAGTCAGTTTGTTGCACACTTGGGAATATTGCTCTGCCGGCTTTGAGGGGAACCCACAGTAGATAGTCTGTGCAGTAGGTCCAGATGTAGCAGACTTGTGGTATAGGGGTACCCGTGGTAGGGTATCTGTGAAGTTAATGACAATAGGAGAATCACAAACCATAAATTTGGGGTTTCACAAGTCCACAGATATAAAAAAAACTATACTCCTGGAGCTGCACTTAAGGAATTACATTCAAGAAGACTCACCTACACTTGAACGTGAATTAGAGGAGGTGATACTAGAAGTTGATCTGGTGCTACAATAGGTTGAGTTGTATAGGGACCTGAGAAATTGTGAGTACACTTTTCATGTGGGAGGGATGAGAATCAACAGGGGCCCGAGGGAATAGTGGCATAGCGGTACGCTGCTTGTAAAATGGCTCCTTTGTCACCCCACCTTCTGGTATTCTATCCCTTGTGTAATCCCTTCCCCTTGAGTATGGATTGGATTTAATTACCCACTTCTACAGGATAGGATGTAGCAAAAATGATGGGATGTCACTTCTGAGTTGAGATTATAAAGATCATGACTTCCATCTTGCTTGCACTTTCTCTTTCTCTCAACCTTCGCTTGCTTGCTCTGATAAAGTTGCCATGTCATGAGATGTCATATACAGAAGCTTATGTGAAAAGGGACCAAAAGCAGCCTTCAACCAATGGCCAGCAAGGATTGAAGCCCATGAAGACTTGAGTAGTGCCAACACTCATGTGAGTGAACTTGACGCAAAACTTTCCCCAGATGATCTTGAGATGACTGCAAAACAGATGATATCTGTTTTGTAGCCTATGAGACATCCTGGAACAGAGGACATCAGGAAGAAGTGCCTAACTTCCTAATAGTAACTATGAAATAATAATTATTGTCTTAAGCCACTAAATTTTGGAGTAATTTGTTACAAAAGAGTAGATAACTAATACAATAGCATATCATTATACAGCTGGAGAGTCGTCTGTTCAATACCCTCCCTCATTTCACAGCAGAGAAAAATGATCACTGATCACATAAAATATGTTCTTTTAACATATCTTTTTATATTTATTTGTTTGTTTGTTTTATCTATTCATGAGACACAGAGAGAGGCATAGATATAGGCAGAGGGAGAAGCAGACTCCTTGCGGGAAGCCTGATGCAGAACTCAATCCCAGGACCCTGGGATCACAACCTCTGAGTGGAAGGCAGACGCTCAATCTCTGAGCCACCCAGGCGCCCCCATATCTTTTTAAAGAAAAAAAACGCTTTTGATCACATTGATGATTTGTTTTATTTTTCTTTAAAATAGTGCCAAATCTTTCAAGGTGTTGAAATAAATGAATTATTGAATCTCAGGATCATAAAGCTGGAAGGGAATTTAGAAATCAGCTAGTGGTACCCACTCATTTCACAAAGGGGGAGACTAATAATCTACGTTAGGAAATTCCCTTTCATAATTGCCTTCTACAGTGGTTTATGAGCTATATGAGAAAACTAGGCTCATAACTTTAGCTCACCTTATTTCTGAAACCCCGAACAGTATAATCCAATTTAACCAACTCCTTTATTCACTAGTCTTGACTTTTGGTAATCTCTAAAAAATCAAATCCCTCATCAAAGGATGAAGATCTGCCACTATTGAAGATAGTCAAAGAAATGAGCTTCAGGCTCTGAAAGCAATTTCAAGAGGAGCTCTAAAACTGTTTTAAGTGATGATAGCACCACTGGAATAATTGTATATCCTACCAGGGCAGCCACTTTGAATAGGATATAGTAATTTGGATCTTAATTTCTGCTTTGTTTCTTGAAGAGTAGAAACATATATGAAGAGTGTGAAAAATAGTCACCATCCATCCTGTAACACCAACAACCAAGATTTGAATAAAAGATCTCAAACCCTGCTTCAATCTTTGCTCAACAACTTATACCTATGATCCTGAATGTGACCTCTTTGTGTTTTGCAGTTCTCAGCTATTTGGGTTTATGATAGCCTATCATGAGTTCTGACATTAGCTATTGATTTAACATGTTCCTTCTATATCATATGCAATAGTAGGACTAGATTTATGATGATGTAGATCATCTCTCCCTTCCAATGCTTTCATCCTTATGTTCACCTCATATTTTCTCCATATTCACACATCTTGACTGATACTTAAAATGTAAAATTAGGGGATCCCTGGGTGGCTCAGCGGTTTAGCGCCTGCCTTTGGCCCAGGGCGTGATCCTGGAGTCTCAGGATCGAGTCCCATGTGGGGCTCCCTGCATGGAGCCTGCTTCTCCCTCTGCCTGTGTCTCTGCCTCTCTCTCTGTCTCTCATGAATAAATAAATAAAATATTTTTAGAAAATAAAAATAAATAAAATGTAAAATTAGAGCTTCATGACATAGTTCCTGAATTATATAAATAAGTTTTTGTGTTGCTTGTTCACTTTATTGAGTTCTTTGTGCCTACTTGGAACATGAGCATTGAGAAAGATTCTGTGGCTTCCTCTGGTCTCAGTGGGAAAGAATCCCATATTTTATAAGTCTGCCATGATCAAAGAGACAAAGTAGCCCCGTATGTATCGATGACTCTTCTTTAGATTACTGCTTTGATTCTCGCTTGCAAAAGAGAATATCTTTAGGGGAGAGAGTGCTTTAATAGATTGTTAGCCAATTATACCGTAGAAGGAACAGAAAGTTTCCATTGTATAGAATTAGCTCATACAACCAGGAAGTCTCAGGAATACGGGATGTCACTCTGAGGGAAAATGAAACAGAATTGGTGCAAAGACTGCCAGACTTCACAATTTTACCCTGGTTCAGTTTTAATTGCTTTTGAGTGTTTCTTCAATTTGGTATAATTGCCTCCTTTCACCATTCAGGAATATTGCAGAAACCTGAAATATTCATATTATCACTTATATTCCCAGGACATTGATTTAATCTCAGCTCCATTGTTCTAAGACAGGTTGATTTCCCAAGCTATCGTTTGCCTTCAGGGAGGGCAGAATTTATCATGGTCATAGCACATGCTGGAAAAAACCTCAGTGGAAGTATTTCAGGAAGCAATCGTATCATCTTCTATCCGACTTGGATCTGCGGCCAGCACCCACAGTGTTAGACGCCCAGGCAATGCCAGGTGTTGGGTGCCACTATCCTGTCACCTATGTCTGGGGTTCAGATTTTGTGAATTTGACAAGTCAAACTCTTTTTTTTTTTTGACTGCAGTAATAACTAGGTACAAGAAGGTAAGGAATCCGCAGAGTTTGAGATCAGCTCCCACGGGTACACACTGACCCTAAAAACCTGAATCGGTTCACGATCCACAAGTCATACCTGCTATACAACCCCTAGAGCCTCTCCCATCCCATGTTTCTCCTTCTAATCTCCTCTCACTGGTCTCTTTCCCTCCCCAAACCTCCTGTTGATGTTTGTTTTCTTTTTCCTATTTTCTACCTCACTTTGCTGTAGTCATTCAGAACTAAATAGAGTGCCAACCTCTGAACCAATCTATACTACATTGCTGTGACCTGAATCCCATTTTCTCAGTTACCAATAAATTGCAATTCATTCTTCACAGTTTCCTGACATAACCTCTGACTGGTTCACACTAAATCTTTACTATATCCCAGATATCTAACCTGATCTACACTCCAGTTCACTTCTACGGTAACTCAATGTCTTGCGAGGAGGAGAGTTATCCTAGTTAGCAGTACCCAGTAGTATTTTCTTAACGTTTGAGACAACATTCACAAATTCGGGAGAAATCATATTAATTACGGACAGTGCCTTAGAACAAATCTTCAATTTCCAATGCCATTCCAGTTTGAAGAAACACGACACTTTGTTACCAAATAGCTGGACTTTACTTTTTCTTTCATTTTAGTAAGAAAAAAGTTGAAAAACACCGAAGTATGCATATTTTCTCAAGTCAAGACTTTGCTTTGGTAGGTTGGGAACTTTTCTGAACTCTTTCTATTAGACGTAATTGGATGTGTGCCTAAGATGAATTACAATTCAAACCAGTCACCACAAGCATACCAATTGGCCTCCCTGAATACGGCAAATTCACTACTGGTAAGTTCTCAAAACTCAGTTTGGCAGAACGAGGTAGGAAGATACACCTGCTCATGCCACTGACTATTCAATATATAAATTAGTTTGTGTAATTGAGTGTTTGTCGTTGACACAACTCAATCATTTATGCCTTCTGGAGCAGACTGAAGATCTCATGGAGCGCAAACACCACTCCTCTGCACCCCAACGACTGCCCTGCCACCGCCCACTAGACCCAGGCTACTGCACTATTCCTCCAAAATCCTTTCCAAACAGAGGGCTCACTCTTCGGTTTATATAACAATCTTATCTCCAGGGTCAGATATGGATTCCAGATCGAAGATATGCTTCGTGAATTATCTGGGTGGAGAATGGGACGAAAAGCACATTGTGAACGGGTTTACTCCCATAGCACTGCAGGAGAATCCTCATCCCCTTAGTAGAAGGATGATGCTCGGGTCCGAGAAGCAAATTGGTAGCTTGCAAGCCTGGGCTGCCCCCAGGAGCGTCTTCATGAGCTTCCCTGAACTCTTCTTGTTCGCCAGCTATTTGTTTCTCCCTATTCTCTCTCTCTTTTTTTCTTCCTATTCTCAATTAATGTGCATTTTTAAATAATTGCGTGGTCATTTGTAGGAAAAATTTTCAAAAACCTCTCAAACGGCTTTCTTATTTGTTTCAAATGTGAACGTCATTGGCCAAAAGGATACTTTAAAGTGAATGACAACACCCTGAAAGGGCAGGGTCAGGGGGACAGAAAACAAAGTCTCCCAGCAAGTGGGTCTGGGACCGCCTGAGAGACCACATTTCCTACAGGCCATGGGAGCATCTCTTCCCATAATATCAAGAATTAGAACTGTTGGAAGAAGAAAACACAAAGGCATAGCCTGAGGGCAGATGTCTGTGTAGAGGCCAAGGACAGCCTGCTCCAAAGCACGGCCACTTTAGTGTACTGATTATTTTAAATAAAAATCACTTAAGAGATAGCCTGTGCATGAAGGACACTCAGACCCTCCTCTGTCCCCCTGAAAACTGGAAATAAATCTCCCATTTGAAAGGTACCCTCCCTGTACCAGGAGGGAGAGAGACATCCAAAACCACCGGAGAGAGGGAATTCAGGCCTAGAGACTTTATAAACAACCCGTGTTACTTTTTTACTACTTTATTCCCCCCAGCCCAAATTATGCTTATGATTCCTTACTAATCGATGCTCCAAAAGTTATGTTTACAACATCCTGTTAATTCCTCACCAATTTATTGCCTCTTTTTCTAAAAAGTACAAACATTGGTGCCTTGGTCATTGGGGGGGGGGGGGTGTCTCAATTTTATTTTTTTAATTTTGAGAAAGATTTAATCCATTCATTTATTTGCGAGAGAAGGAGAACGTGCATGTATGTGCAAGAGTGTGGAGAGGGGCAGAGGAGGAGGGAGAGGGCCAAGCCGACTCCCTACTGAGCACAGAGTCCGAGGCAGGGCTCAAAGCCACGACCCTGAGGATCATGACATGAGCTGAAACCAAGCTTAACCAGCTAAGCCACCCATGTGCCCCTGGTGCACAATTTAATTATTGGTTCTCCATGTACACATAATAAAACTTTGGGCTTTTCCCCCTTCCTGTTATTCTGTTCTCTTATCAGTTTAATTCCTAAACCAGCTAGAAGAACCCTGGGGGAAGGGGAGGAAGGAAATTTCTTCCTCCCGGGCCTAGTAATAGGAAGGAAAGTCTCCAGGGAGGATCAGAAACACATGGAGGGTACAGATTACAGGAAAAAATAAAATGAAAATAAGCTTGAGTCAGAGAAGTGAAAGCATTAAGGCAATAAACAGCCAAACAATTTAAAGCAAGGAAGAGCAACTATAAAAATAAAGCAAACTTGTAAGGATTTTCATTAAAGGTAGCAAAGTTCTAATAAAAATGGTTGTATCCAGGGATGCCTGGGTGGCGCACTTAAGAGTCCAATTCTTGGTTTTGGCTCAGGCCATGATCTCAGGGTTGTGGGATCAAGCCCCACATCGGGCTCTGCGCTTAACTCGGAGTCTGCTTAGGTTTCTCTCTCTCTTTCCCTCCCTCTTGCTCTCCCCACGCCCCTCCCCCACTGCATACACACTCTCTCTAAAATAAATAAATCTTCAAAAAATGATTATATCTAGACATTGAGCTAGGTAATTCTGTCTTAATCGCAGTGAGAATACAAATACAGATAGAAATTCTCCTGGAGACAAAGGACAGCTCATATGGTGGAATAAATTAGGATTTTTGAGAGAAACAAAGAGAAAAGTTGATCTGGAAGACAGAAGAAAAAGACTGAACTGAGATCCTTGTGAAATCTCCAACTGGAATCTGAGAATCTTGTCACCAACATATGACACAATTTTTCTTTCTTAAGAGAATGGATAAAACAAACAGATATTCAACTCCTCTCACACTAGGAATCTCCTTTTGAAATACGTATGAATATTTGCCCCAAGGGAGCATGAGTAACACCTAGGACTCTCATTCCTAAAGTGCTTTTTTCAGGGATTCTCTTTGCTTATTCTCATTATATGCAAGTCTTGCTAGTGAAGAAGAAATGTGTACTTATTTTCCCCAAATAAGACAAAGGGAGTTGCAACTGGATCTTATCAAATTCATTTATCTGTAGGGAGGAAAGTAGTAAAAATGGGCCTCAATCCTTTCTGTGCTGGAATCATCTCAGGAAATTTTACGTAGAGGAGTGGATGGAGCGACTAAGGAGAGGCAGATTCTCTGTGAGAACAAGGATGTTCAAGCTTTGTAGATTGGATGTTTTTGCTGCTGTTTTTTTATGTCAATGACGTCAATTAATTTTATCATTGTTCATCCCTTTGTTTCCTAGTCCATAATTTTTAAATGAAATTCTTTTTGGTTCTTTAATATATAAAGTATATAAGTATGACAAAGACAGTACCATTTATATTGTCCAAGGTAATGTTAGTAATCACTTGATTCACTGAAAGAAAGGCAGAGACACAGGCCGAGGGAGAAGCAGGCTCCATGCAGGAGCCTTACGTGGGACTCGATCCTGGGTCTCCAGGATCAGGCCCTGGGTTGAAGGCAGTGCTAAACCGCTGAGCCACCTGGGCTGCCCTCACTGAAACATTCTTAAAATGATTATAGAACGGGTCTCCGAACTGCCTCTCATAATTATTTTTATGTGTGGACTATATTAAGTCCTAATGCAACCAGTCATTACTTCTGGGGCCCCAGCCACCAACAATTCCCTGGCTCCTATTTTCTGCTTGTACCACTTGAGAGAGATTGAGGGATGGTCCTCTTACTTCTGACTTCAAAGAAAATCTCTGGTGGGTGCAATGTCTGTTTTTTAAGAGCATTTTGGATAAAAGTTTATTTTGGTAATTTTGTGTTTTTTTCTTTTTAAGCAGGGCTCAAATTGTATATAGGTTTGGGACCACAAAGCCTATTCAACTTCTGACTGGGTCAAAGCTGCCATTGACCGCTCATGAAATGGTGCACAGCACTGGATTGGAGAATCAGAGCAGTTCAAATGATTCGAAGGCCTGACTGACAGTGCAGTTGATAGGGAATATATTCATGCGTTGCTGTTGACCCACTCTTCCCATAGAGTTGTAATCAAAAGATTGGAAGTGGTGCCTAGACTTAGAATAGGAAATCTTCTCAAATATTGGCAGATCTTAGAACATTATGTCATCCCAGTGTTAGGAAGTGTTGCCAGGATAGTCTGGGGGAGGGAGGTGAGCACAGGGAAGAGATGGTAGAGATTCAATGCAGAATTTATTAATTTATTATAGAACAGAAGTATAGATTTTTATGCTTATTTTAATTCTTCAATTAAATAACATTTTCCATGAAGGATGCTCAAGTTATTTTCTGTTCTTTTTAAATAAGTTTTCTGAAAGATTTATTTAAGTAATCTACACCCAACATGAGAGACACAGAGGGAGAGAGAGAGAGAGAGAGAGAGAGAGAGAGAGAGGCAGAGACACAGGCCGAAGGGGGAGCAGCGCTAAACCGCTGAGCCACCCGGGCCACCCTCACTGAAACATTCTTAAAATGATTATAGAACGGGTCTCCGAACTGCCTCTCATAATTATTTTTATGTGTGGACTATATTAAGTCCTAATGCAACCAGTCATTACTCACACAACCCTGAGATCAAGAGTTGGATGCTCTTCCAACTGAGCCAGCCAGGTGCCCCTATTTTCTGTTTAAAATCTCAACTTTAACAGCCTTAACCAGGTATTGTTTGTAGTGAAATACCTGGTATAGGGACCAAGGACAACCTGGTTAATATAATATAGCTTAAGAGAAAATGAAAGGAGGTACAGTTTCAGAATTAACCTATCAGTAGTGAAGATCTCCTACGTAAACCTATACAATTATTGCAGAGAAAAGTATTGGCAAACATTTCATTCCCTACACTGGAGAGAAATGGCTAACGTTTAGGAATTAATCATACAAGAGTCACTCTGAGGAAAAAATGAGAGTCAATATTAAAGAGTAATGTATTCCTGGGGCACCTGGGTGGTGCAGTCAGTTGAGCTTCCGACTCTCAATTTTGGCTCAGGTCATGATCTCAGGGTGGTGAGTTTGAGCCTCACAGGCTCCAGGCTCTTTGAGAGTCCGCTTGAGATTCTCTCTCTGCCACTGCCCCTTCCCCTACTCATTCTCTCGCTCTTTAAAAATAATAAAATCTTTTCAAAATTAGACATTTCACATGTAAATCCAGATCTCTGAAGACAGAAGAGAGGGATGACAACACTATATTCCTGCGGAACAGCAATTATTATGCCCTTTGCAAAGGCATGCAAGTTCATTCTAATTTGCTGTAATCTCCAATTTTTAAAAAAGATTTTATTTTTTAAAGTAATCTCTTCACTCAATGTGGGGCTCAAAGTCACAACCCTGAGATGAAGAGTCCCACACTCCACCGATTGAGCCAGCCAGGCACTCCTATGTATCTCCATTTTTGGCTCATTAATTGCATCAGGTCCACTCTGCTCATTCATATTAACCACTTGAAGTCCGAATGTGTCAATCTGTGGTTCTTGGTTTAGAATGCAGCATGTACTGACACAAATATTGGGGGGAAAGGCAACAAGGAGGCTCCTGCTTCAGCATTACCAACAAATCAGAGCCATTTCTCCCTGGCCTGTCCTTGAGACTTGGGTATGCACCTGCTTCACTGATTATTTTGTGGAACCCTGGGGCTGCTACTGCATTTCCAGCACCCGATGTAAGGTGTTTCTTTTAGGGGAGGAGGGGATGGATTCAGGGAGAGGTGAAGTGTTCTGCAGAGGTGGGTAGGAATTCAGGCAGGTGACTGGCAGCTAGAGTTGTTTGAAGGACAGGATGTTCCCTGGGGCCATGGGAGCTAAATGAGGTGTGGGGAAAGGCGTGAGGGGAACTCTTTTGTAGGATGCAATTCTTAGGTGTCTTCTCTTTGAGTACTGAGTATAATCTTTTGCCACCCATATTGTACTTCTCTTCTGAAATTGCTCTAGTCTTTTAGTGAAGAAATTTGCATTTGGCTAACCATCTGGTGTAGCAGTCTTTATGAGATTAAAGTGATGTGTTAATAAAAAGAAAGGAGCTTTCTTCTTCTATGAATCTCTGGTGCCAGGGAAGAGGGTAGTTCTGATTATCTAGGGCTGCACACAAAGCACCTTCAAATTTTAAGCCATGAAGTTACAACCACATTATTACACTCACAAATCTGCAAATTGGGGCAGGATCTCGGGATCCCTGGGTAGCTCATCAGTTTGGCCTGCCTTTGGCCCAGGGAGTGATCCTGGAGTCCCGGGATCGAGTCCCACGTCGGGTTCCCTACATGGAGCCTGCTTCTCCCTCTGCCTGTGTCTCTGCCCCTTTCTCTCTCTCTCTCTCTCTCTCTCTTTCTCTCTCTCTGTCTCTCATGAATAAATACATTTTTAAAAATTGGGGCAGGATCTCTGTGGGGCTAGGCATGGAGGCTGAGGGCTGGATGAGCCAGCCACATAGGTCCCTCCCCATGGCCTTCACAGGAAGTTTTTCCAGCAAGGTGGCCTCAGGGAGGTCAGAGTTTTTATACACCAGCTGAGCACTCCAACAATGAATGCAATGCTTCTTATAGCCTCACCTTGGAAATTTTTAAATATCACTCCTGCAATATCCCTTGCACCGATAAATCTCTAAGACTAGCACAGATTTAAGAGTTGAGGCAGGAGACTGTTCCCTCAATGAGAGAAGCAGCAAAGAACCTACGAATGTAGTTAGTCTACCACTGTGGCTTCGTAAGCTTACTGGATACAGCCTGACACAGATTTCAGGCAGTCATTAGCATTACGGAAGGGAAACTTCTCCGAGGCAGAGCTGGACGCTAAGGGGGATGGTCCGCAACAATGCAGGGGAATTCTTCAGGGGGACCAACCCAGGGGAGACAGCAAGATCAAACCCCTGGATTGCTCCCAAGCAAAGAAAGGATGCTGCCGTTGCAAAGGGGCATGGAGCGAGGCAGAGTGCTTTCTGTGAGATTGTTGAATAGAAAGTGATCCCTCAGCTGAAATAATGCCAACATCTCATATATTTTGATGACACTTAACACATTATCTCAACATATGATATAATGCTGAAGAAGACAGGAAAGATTTCAGAGCAGCCAAAGTCTAGATGTTAAGGTGTATTTCCTTAGTCACAAGAGGCCAATTCCAGGCTTGACGCAGAGAGCTCACTCTCCGTTACTTCACATACAATCTGAAACGATGCAGTTCGTGCTATTTTAGCTGGTGATACATGCTAAGTGGCTTGGTGGATGGGTGGGGACGGCGACGGGAAATGTTACTAGAGGTAAATTCACTGCCAGCAACAATACCTTCCAAACCCTAACACTTTTCTCCCATTTTCCGTGCTCTTCCTCACACCATACAAAACCCCGGGGCCAGCTGGTCTTTCCCTACAGACTCCTCTTCACTCCCAGTTCCCAAGGTCAGTAGGAACTTAAACTCTTAAAAAAAAAAAAAAAGAAAGAAACTTAAACTCTTGAAGAACCACTTTCTGAGTCTCAGCATCGAGTTGTGGAATGACGCTGAAGTTTTGTCTCTGTTCTCGTAACTGGGAACCCCCTCCTTCCTGAGCCCCACATTTCTCCTAATTCCTCTACCTGGACTTCAGCTAAGGTTCTGGTTTTCAGGGTGTTATGTTGATACGTGATCTCCAAATCCTTCCTGGATTGGGGACTCTTCCCTCCTAGAGCTCCATGCGGTCCATGAATCCCTGTTTAGTTGGTAGGGCTTTCGCCCTGTGAAGACCACTGCCCGTGCCAACTTCCTGTCTGCTGAACTACTAAGCATTCCTGGTGCAAGACCCCAAAGTCAAGTCCTCCTCATGTTAGGATGCCCCGATCCTTCACCGTGAAACTTTGTTGCTGCCTATACAGGCCACAGCTGAAGAATTGAGAGGATAACCAAATCTTGACCTTATTTTGGTCTCTCTCGTCAACACTGCCTATTGTCTGAGTGTGCTTATTATCCCCGTCTAGGGGCGGGTCCAGTGCTAGATGATGTAGATGTTATTTTCTCCCTACCTGCCCCATCATGCTCTAAATGGTTAGCCACTGGCCATGACCTCTTGATACTCTAGATATGACCTCAACATCTCCAACTGTAGGAGCAAAAATAAAATGTCTATAAGACAAATGCAAAATCAAAAGAAAGACTATGAAAAAAAGAAAACAAAACAAAAGAAAGACTATGGACTTACTTTGTTAACAAACACCTTAAGAATGAGAACACTAATTTACACTTATTGGGTCCTTCCTATGTGTTGGCCATTCTCTAAGACCTTTATAGGTTCAAACTCATTTCTTCTTCATAACAACTTGGTGAAAGTAGTGTTATTATTATTATTATTATTATTCACCTTTAGTGGATGAGGATACTAAGGCATTAGTGTGTAAGTAACTAAAGATGGTCTCTGACTTATGATGGTTTGACTTGCAATTTTATGACTCTATGGTACTGTAAAGGCTATATGCATTCAGTAGAACTTGTGCATCATATTTTAAATTTGGATCTTTTTTTGGACTCGTAATAAGCAGTATGATCCTCTCTTGTGATGCTGGGCAGTGGCCTTGAGCTGCAACTCAAGTAAACAACTGATATACTCACACCTATATGTACCCATGAAGCTATTCTGGTTTTCTCAGCACAGTATTCAATAAATTACATGAGATATTCAGCACTGTATTATCAAACAAGACTTGTGTTAAATAATTTTGCCCAGTTGTAGGCTAACAGTCTTCTGAGCACATTGAAGTTAGGCTAGGCTAAGCTATGATGTTCTGCAGGTTAAGTGTTTTAAATGCACTTTGAATTATAGTATTTTCAATTTACTACGGGTTTATCAAGATGTAACCCCAACAGATGTCCGGCAAGATCTGTAGACCAGGTTGTATGACTGGGTAAGCAGGAAGGCTAAGTTTCAACCTGGTGATCTTTCTCCAGAATCCTCACTTTTATTCATTTTCATAAGGTCTCAAAAGAGGTCAGTGTGTCCTAACCCAATATGATAACCCAAACCCATAAGGATTGTCCTGTCCCCGAGTTGTCAAAAAGATTCACTTCTACTCTACAGAGTAGAAAACTCTGTAGGATACTTCAAAGAATTATCTGAAAATTGATTAAAAAATGATGGTACCCTATAAGGGGTAAGCTTCTTATCTCTGGAGAATTAACTTATGGAGCACTGTAACAATGAATTGTTACTGTCTTATAGCTATTCCTTATTTTATCAGATTTATTTAATACTTGAGTTATACCTCATCTTTAATTTAGACCTAAAGCTTTATAGGGCATAGGTACATATATAGTAACATATTTCTGGAGTTACACCAGAAATGACTTTTATTTATTGTGTAACATATTTTAATGCTAAGTAATTTCTGGATCCTACAGCTCTTTTCAGAGTTAAGATCAACAATAATCAAAAGTGGTGCTTTAGAACCCCATTTGAAAGACAATAGACTCCAAAATCAGTCTTTTCCCCTTATGTAGTAGCTGTCAATTCCATTTTTCTAAAACTTTGGCCAGGTGACTAATATTCTTTATTCCCCAGACTATATTTCTTTAAAAATAAATTCTAATTACCTCACAATTAAGGCACAGTTAGTCTGTTACAGGTCATGATTTCATTACATCAATCTAGGTTTACTGCCAAATTATCTTGTTAGCATCCAGAGCCTTGAGGCCACTGAGAGTCTAAACAAAACATGCTGTCATAAATCTTTCCTGAGAAAGGGCAGATAGGGGTATTAAAAACACATTAAAAAAAAAAAGAAAAAGAAAAGAAGACCATCTAGACATTTAACTTTTTCTTCTTAAGAAATGCCCAACATTGGTAATGGTTGAAAGGCAAGGCATCATCTCCTGGCATCACATTAGAATTGTAGTGAGACCTTGTAACAAATACTTGGGTTCCACCTGATAATGAATAAGTCAGGAGCTCAGGAAGTAGGTCCCAGATATTGATGTATTTAAAATTTCCCCCATTTTTTTTTTTTTTGAGAGAGAGAGAGTGCCCACACATGTGAGGGAGTGGTGGGCCAGCAGAGGAAGGGGCAGGGGCGGAGAGAATCTTTAGCAAGCTCCATACCCAGCTCAGCACCCCACATGGGGCTTAATCTCATGACCCTGAGATCATGACCTGAGCTGTAATCCCAAAATCCAGAGTCAGACACTTAACTGACTGAGCCACCCAGGTGTCTCCTTCCCCAGTTATTTCTAATGTGCAGGAAGCTTGAAAACACAGATCTAGGCCAAGGGCTGGCAAAGCGTGGCTGCTGGCCTGTCCAATTTGTAAATAAAGTTTTATTGGAACATAGCTACACCCATTCATATACATATTATATATGACTGCTTTAAGCTACGAGGGCAGAGATGAGTAGTTGAGACAGACTATATACGCCTAACAGCCTAAAATACCTACTATTTGGCTTTTTCAGAAAAATTTTGCGAACTTGTGCTGTAACACTAATTAAATATCAGGGTATTTGTGGGACCCATTATAAAATGAAAATGTAAAACCCTGATTCAAAAAGCAGAGACACTAAAGGTAATGAAATATAAAAATTTTTCCTTTATTCTGTGCTGCGTCTTTCAACTTGTCAAGGTGTTTTTATTTGTTATTTAATGTGGGTTTTTTTTTTAAAAGATTTTATTCTTAAAAAAATTTTTTTTAAGATCTTGTTTATTTGACAGAGTAAGAGAACACAAACAGAGGGAGCAGCAGAGGGAGAGGGAGAAGCAGACTCCCCACTGAGCAGGGACCCGGACTCAGGATTTGATTCTAGGAATCATGACCTGAGCCACCCAGGTGCCCCTAAGGTTTTATTTTTTAATAATCTCTACACCCAACATGTGGGTCACAACCCCGAGATCAAGAGTCACGTGCTCTACTGGCTAAGCCGACCAGGCACCCCTGCTATTTAGTATTCTAAATAAAGAAAAGCTTAAATCATGAATTATTATAACAAATTTTACAGTTGATGTTTATATACTGTAACGACAGTTTTAAATGTGACAACAAGAGTGCTGAACTTGAATGCAGAATTACCCAAATTATACAATTTGTAGTTTATTGCTCATCCCTGTTAATGGAGAAATGCACAAAATCAGCTCAACTGTTTATTTCTTGACTACTTTAACTCTCTCACCTTTGGTCTTGGCAACACGTTCCTCCAACCTGCCACAGAGCACCTTGGCCATGGCACCTGTCACACAATGCTCTGTATGCCAACGTGCTTTGCGACTACACAGTGAGTTCTTTCAAGTCAATGAACCTGTTACTCACCTTGGTTTTACAAGAGCCTAGAAAACAGTAAATATTCAATTCCTGCGTGAGCGAATATGTAAATGACTGAGATTAATGAATGGCAAACTGCATTTCTCAGTTGTAAATTCCCAACTTCGTCAGACAGAATTATCAGTGGTGTGTTTCAAAGATTCTCAAGGATAGAAACTCTACAGCTGTTTTCCATAAATCCATTTCTAGGGCTTTATCAACTTGGTAGTTTTCTCTTACTGTCAAACAGTAAGGTTTTTTAAAATTTATTTACGACTCATGGACACTGAGCAAGACTTATTCGGTCGGTGGTGTGGGGCAAAGATTCAGACAGACTTGGGGTCAAGCATATCTCTAGCAGTTACTTTTGTAAGAATTTTCTGGTGAGGTACCTATTTTTGGATGAGCTGCCTTCCTCAGAGCTATGGCAAGGATTATGTCAAACACATAATAATTAGTACAGAGTAGACTTTCAAAAAAAAATCGTAGTCCACTCCTCTACTCTCTCCCCATTTAAACATCTTCACATATTCAGTATAGCAATTGTCTCGTCTCTGAGATAAATAACTTTGTCATTATATTCAACTCAAGAAAAGATCATTAATGGTCCAATTTAATTTGAACTCTGAGTTCTTTCTTTCCACTTTGTGTGTGGTGTTGGTTACATGGTTTAATATATCCCCCCACTACACCTAAATTGTACACTTAAGTACATTGGATTTTATTGAACATAAATTCTACCTCAATGTTCCTGACAATATAAAATAGTAAAGATATTCTAAAGCCATGCCTTTTTCACTTCTGATATCTCTGTTTCTCTTCAGGGTGAAAGTCCCACACTCCTCCTACCTCCTGGATTGCTTCACGTCAACCTCTGAAATTCACCTTCTCTGTATTAGTGTGTTAGGGCTGCCATCCCACAATTCCACGGTCTGGGAGTTTAAACAATAGAAATTTATTTGCTCACAGTTCTGGTAGCTGGAAGTGTAAGATAAAGGGTTGGTTTCCACCAAGGCCTCTCTCCTTGGTTTGCAGATGGCCTCCTTGCTGGTCCTCCATGGCCTTGTCTCTGTTTGGGCATCACTGGTGGCTCTCCTCTTATAAGAACATCAGTCATATTGGATGAGGGCTGCACCTTCTTGTCCTCTAACTTAATCACTTCTTTGAGCATGCTATCTCCAAGTATAGCCATATGGATGAAGGTCTACCCACATGACCTCACTTAAACTTATTACCTCTTTAAAGGCCGTATCTCCAAATACCTTCACATTCTGAGATACTGGGAATTGAGACTTCAACAGATGCATCTTGTGGGAAAACACCAGACAGCCCATAATAGTCTCCTCCTAACCAACTCCCCTAGTTAAAACCTCCTTGTTTTAACTAGAACCTCACTTCAGCAAAATACTTGGCATAGTCTTTTCTTGCAAATGGGAAATATTTTATGATTTTCATTTAGTGAATTCTTATTTATCCTTTAGTCTCAACCCAAATATCCTAAATGTGATTTCCTTAGGGAGGCTACTCCTTAAGCTCAGGTTAGGTCCCCTGTTTCATGTTCACAATAGTATCCTGTAATTCCTTTATTTATTTATAAAAGATTGTATTTAAGAGAGAGAACATGAGCAAAGGGAGAGGCAGAGGGAGAAGGAGAAGTAGACTCCTCACTGAGTTGGGAGCCTGATGTAGGGGCTCCTGGTATCATGACCTGAGCCAAAGGCAGATGCTTAACTGGCTGAGCCACCCAGGTGCTCCCTATTATTCCCTTATTATGTGGGAGTTTTTATGGCAGCTTTACTGATATATAATTTATAAGCAATAAATATCACCAATTTTCAGTGTACAGTTCAACGAGTTTTGACAAACTATACAGTAATATAACCACAATATTAATGAAATAAAATATTTTTATTACCCAAAAAAGGATCCTTAGGGCCATTTGCAATCACCTTTCTCTATCCACAAGCAATGATCTATTTTCTATCGCTGTAAGTTTGCCTTTTCTAGAATTTCATATAAACTGAATCATATGGTAAGTAGTCTTTATGACTGTTTTCTTCTTTTCATAATGCTTTTGACATTAACATATAGTATACATATCAGTAGTTCATTTTTTTAAAAATAGATTTTATTTATTCATGAGAGACACAAAGAGAGAGAGGCAGAGACACAGGCAGAGGGAGAAGCAGGCTCCATGCAGGGAACCCAATATGGGACTTCATCCTGGCTCTCCAGGATCACGCCCTGGGCTGAAGGCGGCACTAAACTGCTGAGTCACCTGGGCTGCCCCTAGTTCATTCCTTTTTATTGATGAGTAGAATTCTATCATATGGACCTACCACAATTGGTTTAATTCATTCAAGAGTTGATGAGCATTTGGGTTGTTTCCAGGTTTTAGCTGTTATAAACAGCTACTGTGAATGCTCACATAAGAGTCTTGATGTTGTTATGTCTTCATTTCCTTGGGTAATTATAACTGAGACCAAGCTCATTTTTCTTGCCACATAATGGGCTCATAAGTCAAGAGGCAAGATGTTGGTGTAAAGAAAGGTATTTTATTTGGAAAGCTAGTAAACCAAGGACATGGAGGACTATTGTCCCAAAGAAACATCTCCTGTCAGCATGAAATTCAAGCTTCTTTGATATTAGCGAAAGGAGGAAGCAGAGGGGTTGGAATCAGGTGACTGCTGTATAGACATCCAAAGAAGGTTGTGTAACTCCTTTGCTCTTGGTCAGTTGGCTTTTGTGTACAAGAATGTGGCCATGTCATTCCTGTGAATCTGAAACATAGCATAGTCATTTCTGCACACGCGTCCTTCTCTCCTTCGGTGAGGTAGGTTTCAGGTAAAGAGCAGTTTTTTGCTTTGTTTTGTTTTGTTTGCTTACAAATCTTGGCTGTAATATGCTACGTGCAGGGCTAAGCAGAAGTTTCTAAGCTACGGGTCACAGCAGCAAGGGCAATAGGAGCAATATGGAGTCAGACATGCTAAGTTTCACTCCCTGTTGCAATTCCCCACTGTCAAAGGTTCATTCTACAATCTTGTGAGATCAGGGACAATGGGACATCATCTATCATCTGACTACTTCCTGCCAGATGGGCTCAACAGGGGCGACTGTGGAATGAAACCATTTGACTTGACTTATGATATATTCCTTAGTGCCTCTTTTTGGCATTGGGGTCTTAGAAGTAACCATAGGCATTTCTACAGAAACAAAAGAAATAGAGATTAATGGTTGGAGCAAATTACAAACCCAGTGTCTGAGTTCTGAGTGCAGCCAATGAGAGGATTTTTAGATGTCAGGCTCAAAGCATCCACAGATGGAGTGGGGCCCACAGTGACAAGCTGATAGATTTCTCTGGTTTGTAGTTCAAATGTCTCTAGTGATCCTTTGGAGTGGCCCACAGTGCAACAGGCACAGAGGCTATTTCTATAGGAGCTCTCGTGGCAATTTCTCTGAGGTTTACCAAGTTGTCTAGCCTCAGTTTGCAGAGCTTTAAGTAAGAGGGCGGTTGTTCTCAATGATTTCAAGTCAAGAGAATGAGAGAAAATTGGAAACCTTAATTTACAGAGCTATAGCCAGACATTTGAGGAAACCACAAAAATTCAGGATCCAGCCAGTTTTATAGGGAAACAACAAACACTCAAAGACAATCAGAACTAGAATCTAATACCCACAAGGGTATGTTTTTTTTTTTTTTAAGGGTGTGTTTTTGAAACATAATTTTTCTCTCTAAAATCACTCTCATTTTTATGAAACATAGCCAAATTAAGACTAATTGTAAAATAAGTCCAGTTTTAACAAACTTGGCCTGATCATTTACATAAGCACAGCAAGAATGGCAATTGACAATACAGGTTCTTTAAATACAGGCTCTGCTGTGCTAGCACTTTTTAAAAAATTTTTTAATTTTATTTATTTATTTATTTATTTTGCTAGCACTTTTTATAAGGAATTTCAGATTGAACTTTTAATAGCCTCTCAAGGTCAAAAACCAAGCCAAATACTGGCTGTCAGATTTGTCTGCAATACTTGTGATTTGGGTGAATTCTTCCCTTCTCAAGGTCCCCAAAATATCCTGAGGTTCCTGCACCTGCCGGGAAGTGACATTCTTGACTCACCTGGTAAGACTGCTGGGAATTCTGTAAGCAAGTTGTCAGACTAGTATTTCCAAGGGGCTCTACTGGCTCCAGAAAGTCAGCCTTAGTTCCTTAAAGCTGTCTGGTCATATCTGAGTCTATGCGCAGATAACTATAACTGTCATGATAGAAAGAATATTCACTGAGAGCATCTGAGTTCTGAAGGGTTCATGTAAATAGAAAAGATAAATGTTTCACATTGTTTACAAAGGAATATTTTATCGAATTTCTATAAGTCACAGATATAATTTTTTTTAAAGATTTTATTTATTCATGAGAGACACAGGCAGAGGGAGAAGCAGGCTCCATGCAGGGAGCCCGATGTGGGACTCAATCCCTAGTCTCCAGGATCACACCCTGGGCTGAAGGCGGCACTAAACCACCGAGCCACCTGGGCTGCCCACAGATATCATTTTTTACAAAGATTTTATCTACCTATTATTGATTTATCTATCTATCTGAGAGAGCATGCACACAAGCAGAGAAAGTGGCAGAAAGCAAGAGAGAGACAGAGACAGAGACAGAGAGAGAATCCCAAGCAGAGTCTGTGCTGAACCTGATGAGGGGCTCTATCTCACAACCCTGAGATCATGACCTGAGCCAAAATCAAGAGAGTCCTAGATATCTTAAGGGAGAACATTTCCTTAAATCTGGAAGAGTAAACATTAGAGAACCAGCCATGTTTCAAGGGAGTCATACAAACTATAATCATCTTTCTCAATTCATTTAGTCCCATGTTACTTATTTTTATCCTGTTTGAATGCAGTTTTTCCATTTGTTCCAGAAATTCCTAGTTTAGTATTATGAATTTAAGGATATCAGAAACCTATAATTATCAAAAATCCTTTGCATGAACCTCCTTAAAGTGGAAACCGATTCTGACGCAAGAGCATCAGAATAAAACAAGAACTGTAAACGACAGAAGATTCAAAAGTGGCCCTGGTCAAAAATCCGATGAGAGCTCAGTATGAGGCAGTTGTCAAGGAAATTCGGTTATTTTTGCGACACCCCACATCTCAATGATTAGAACTGCATACGAAGACATTCTACTAGGACATATTAAAACTTTAAGAATTTTCATAATGTCTGAAACAGTTACAGCATTTACTCACTCAATATAACCTAAGAAGGTTTATCATCATTTGTTTGACAATGATTCTATGTAACTTAACATACCAAATACGCAAGCTGAATTCATCAAAAAGACTTCATTTAGAATTTGCATCTTGGAGAGGTTCCTAAAAACCTCGGAAGGTTCTAAAGCGTGTACCTAAATAGGGTTAATTATTATAAAACTGAATATGTAATTATCTCTTAAACCAAGGTGGCAGTAAGAGATTCTACAGAAGGTTGTATAGTTGTTAGCAAAGCTCAGCTCCTTTAATATTGAGAAGATTTAACTGAAGCAATCAAAGACCTGACAAAGACAAAATAGAAACTTCATTTTTCTGGACAATAAAGAAAAAAAAATCACTTTGTTTACAATTTCTTATCAAGAGCAGAACAATAATACAAGAAAACTTTGTTTTTTTAACAAAGAGAAAATCCAAATTCTAGACTTATACCAGTAATCTTTTAAAACTCATTCATTTCAATCTTGGTCCTGAGCACACATAAAATTTCCCTTCACAAACCTTTTACAACTTTTTCACTCATATTTTGTTTGAGTTTTCCCTCTTACAATCTAAGTTTTAGAAACCTTAGTCTCAGTGAAAACTAAGTGATCTGTTATACCAGAATTCTTTAGATTGACCCATTTATGAACTATTGCATAATTTTTAGAACCATGATTTTTTCATAGCACAACTGTCAATAAAGCATAAACCATGTTTACTAGCAGACCCAAATTTATCTTTAGTTCCTCTGGAATTGGAAGCCAAAGGCAGATAAACCTGTTTAATAATTAATGTTTCAGTATTTTATCTTATTTGGAGAAGACTTAGATATCCAATGAATTCAACCTAATTTATCATTTAACCTAGTAAAACTTTAGTTTTAGGTTACCAAAGATTTGCAAGCTATTTATTTTTTTTATTTATTTTTAAATATTTTATTTATTTATTCATGAGGGGGGGGCGGAGCAGAGACACAGGCAGAGGGAGAAGCACATTCCATGCAGGGAGCCCCACGCGGGACTCGATCGGGGGACTCAATACCAGGTCTCCCGGATCACGCCCTGGGCTGAAGGCGGCACTAAATGCTGAGCCATCTGGGCTCTCCAGATTTGCAAGCTATTTAATAGTTTACCCAGGGATGCCTGGGTGGCTCAGTGGTTGAGCGCCTGCCTTTGGCCCAGGGCGTGATCCTGGAGTCCCGGGATCGAGTCCCACGTCGGGTTTCCTGCATGGAGCCTGCTTCTCTCTCTGCCTGTGTCTCTGCCTCTCCCTCTCTATGTCTCTCATGAATAAATAAATAAAATCTTTAAAAAAAATAGTTTACCCATAAACCTTTTTATTAAACTACATGCTATTATTGATTATCCACAATAACTTCATGAGACAAAATTAGCTACCATTTTAAGTCGTCCTTGTGGACAAACTGCAATAGAGATAACATGAGCTTATTGACCTTCAGTAAACCTTGGTAGAATAAAAGTTTTATATGTGATGCTGACAACTTTAAAGATAGGTTTACTTTAAATAAAACAACCTTGAGTTGGCTTTAATATTGAATATTTTTCAGATCATGTTAGTTTGAAAAACATCTAGGTTTGTTTTTCTCTTTCTGAATTTCAGAATGCCCAGTTTTTACAAGAGCTCACTTTAAAACTAATTAAGTAGATGCTCTTTTCCTATGAGAGCTATTTACAGGCTCAAGGCTTGTTCCAGTGGGACCCTACTGTCCAATTGTCCTGGTGAAGAAGTCACTTGAGCATTTAACTTACCAAGGAGATCCTGGCTTAAAAGACAGCTTTTTGTATGTGCCAGAATGCCTACCCTATGTTTTAGCATGAGGTCCCCCAAATGGCATTCCAAAGGCTGCAGGACAGAATGATTAGTGCTTTTCCAGATACACTGGTAACTGAGATAGCCTGAGAAGTCTTATTTTTTATTATTTTTTAAACTTTTTTTATTTTTTTTTTTTTGAGAGAAAAAGAGAGAGAGAACACGTGAGCAACGGCAGAGAGAGAGGGAGAAAGAAAATCTTAAGCCGGCTCCATGCTCAGCATGGAGTCCAATGTGGGGCTCAATCTCACATCCCTGAGATCATGGCCTAAATTGAAACAAGAAAGTTTGGCGGGAGGCCCTGGGCCCCTTTGTGGTGATTTGGGAGGTGCTCCAGTTTGATCCTCAACAGGAGGTGGCCCAGCAGCTTGGGGTGCTTTTAATTCCTTGACAGTGAGGGTAGGAGCAGCAGAAGCCCATGGCCTTGGAGGTACAGCCAGGAGCAGCCCAGGGGGAGGTGGTGCAGGAGTGCTGCCAGCAAGGCTAGAGGCAGAGTCAAAAATTGGACTAACATTCCTTTCTCTCCTTCTCCAATCTCTCCTTCCTGCAAGACAGACTTTTTCTCTGGTTGCCTTTCATCCTTCCTCGCCTTTTGTTCAAAATATGTCCTAATGGACTTTCTTTGGGAACAGAAAGAGTATTCCCCATGTGCCTGGGCAACAATTCAGAAAGAACACAGAATAAACAACACTCTAACGAAACGAAGTCCAGAGTACCACCATTCGCGTTCATTCCTCCCCAAAACTCAGAGGTTCACCGACTAAACCAAACAGCTTCCTAGACAAACTCAGAGAACCAAGCCTCAACCCCCTATTTGGAGTCAACCGAATGGCACGCAGAAAACTGAGTCACCAATATTTGTGGAGCCAACATTAAAGGCCTACTTTCCATATATCTCTTTTTGTTATAAAACAAGTCTAACATGACCGGTTTCATCCAAAGATTAGCTAAAAGCTGCAGCCACAAAGGAACCACTTCACAAACAAACCGGGTAAAAGTCTAACAGGCCTTCCCCTCTCCAACAGGGTGCCACCAACATAGGCAAGCCAGTGGCTTCATCTCTACCCCACGGAGAAGCCTAAATGGAGGGGTGTGGAAGGGAGTTTCCGACTACACACTGGAGCGCCTTACCCTACGTCGGAGTCCATAGGCTAGCAGAAGCTTGTCGACGACTTGTCCTAACAGCCATGGAAGCCTGTGGAACACCGGTCCAGGCAACTCTGGGACCCAGCCGCAGAACCTCGGGGGAGGGGGGGGCGAGGCAGCTGGCCATGAGCACTTTCTCCCAAGCTCCTTCTGCTCCTGGAACAACAGGCCAGTGATTCAAGAGGCAAAATGTGGGAGGAAAGAAGGTCACTTTATCTGGAAATCCAGCAAACCGAGGACACGGAAGACTACTGTCCCAAAGAAACATCTTCCCACAGCATGAAATTCAAGCTTCCTTGATGTTAGCAAAAGGGGGGAACCATGAGGGGTGTTGATGTCACAGGTGGCTGACATCTATAGACATCCAAGGAAAGTTGTTTAGCTTCTTCATCCTTGGTCGGTAGGCTTTTGCGTACAGGAAAGTGGTCATGTCATTCCTGTAAATCTGAAACAGAGCACAGTCATTTCTGCACACGCTTCCTTAACTCCTCAGGTGAGGTAGGCTTTGGGTAAAGAGCAGTTTTTGCAAATCTTAGCTGTAACATGCCCACCTGCAGAGCTCAGCAGAAGTTTCTACACTACAGGTCACAGCAGTAAAGACAATAGAAGCAATATGGGGTCAGAAGTCCTAAGTTTTCTTCCTTGTTATGTAATTACCTAGGAATGGAATTCTGGGTCACAAGGTTGGTATGTATTTAACTTTTTAGTCAACTGCTGAATGATGGTTAAGCTGAGTTGGTTAAGTGTTAACATTTGTTCCCTGTTCTCACCAACACTTAGTATTTTCAGTTGTTAACTTTAACCATTCTCATGGGTGTTTGGTGGTATGCGTTGTGACTTTAGTTTGTTTTTTTCTTCATGACTATTTGTATTGAGTTTAAGTCTTTCTTAATATATTTAAGTACTTACAGAATGTCTATTATCCCTCTCTGCTAGACTGTCAACCCCACCACAACAGAAACAATATAGTTTTTCCTTTTGTATTCTTTGTTTTGGAAATTTTATGTTCTTTATTCTCTAAAAGGGTTTTCATGGAATATTTCCAAAAATACAGAAAAAATAATAACGAATTCTTATGGATTCACCACCCACGTATGAGAATCTTCAAGCCAGGCCCCTAGTTTTTTTGTTTAATTCATAGAGACAGAGAGGCAGGGACACAGGCAGAGGGAGAAGCAGGCATCATACAGAGAGCCTGACGTGGGACTCGATCCTGGGTCTCCAGGATCACACCCTGGACTGTAAGTGGTGCTAAACCACTGCACCACCAGGGCTGCCCACGCCAGGCCCCTTGTGTGTCATCTTTTAACAGCTCTTGTATCCCCATGCCTCACAAATGTGGATGTATTTTAAAACGTATCTGAGACTGTACCTTTCTTGTTCACAGATGTATCACTAGTGTTTAGAACAATGCTCAGACACGGAAGGGGCTCACTATTTGAACGGCTAGCTATAATTTTTTATACATGGCTTATTTTATCTCACGGTCTTATCTCAATGACCAATCATGACTTCAAGTCAGCTCATTACTGGAGTCAAGGTTTTTTGGTAAATTTAAACAGCAGCATCATAAGCCTCTTTCAAAAGCTGCATCTAGGGCAGTCCAGGTGGCTCAGCGGTTTAGTGCCACCTTCAGCCCAGGGTGCGATCCTGGAGACCCAGGATCGAGTCCCACGTCAGGCTCCCTGCATGGAGCCTGCTTGTGTCTCTGCCCCTCTCTCTCTCTCTGTGTTTCTCATGAATAAATAAAATCTTAAAAAAAAAGAAAACTACATCTATTCTTTGACTATTGTGAGAGGGATGGTGGAAGCTCAGAAATATTAACATTCTCCTTAAGCTAATCAACATCACTTGCCAAGATTTTTTGGGGGGGTATGAAGCAGTGTCTCTGGATAAATCAGCCATGAAAATGAGCTGCAACTATGGTAGATTTCGAGCTGTTTACTGAAGTCTGTATTAGGTTGAATACTGAATAGCTCATCATACCAATAACGGGGCGGGACAGGATTGCTTGACTCTGGTTCAATGCTGCTTCAATACATACATCGTAAAGCTGGCTGTCAGGACGGAATAAACAATCAGAATAGCCTGTAGCAGAAAAACATTCATAGGCTGATGATTGGGCCAGAGTAAAACAGATGTAAGTCAAATTTCTGGAGCCCACTTCTTTCTAAGGCATAATTCACAACGTAAAAGTCCTCCAGAAAACCTGGTTAAGAGATAAATAGCACTGCCTGAGAGATAAGACAGGTAAATACATTTCCCATATTCCTCATTGGGCCCTACAATTAATCCTGAACCTAGTAGGTTTTGAGAAAAGCAGATGCCTAAAAGGAAGGACGGACTTTCGAAACCATGAGTTATATGTGATCACCACAGCTTTGTTTTCCCAGAGAATGGCAATTGGATGACTCAAAAAGCTTAATTAAGAGGTGATATTGCTTCGTGACTTCCAGTTTGTTTCTGTTTTTCCCTCTCTGTGGTGACTCAGCCAAGGTATGGTGTGCGCATTAGTTGAAACAATCCTTTTCCACAGTTGGCTTTTCATGCCGTGGGCTGTGGAATATGTGACACAAAAATATCACATTTTTAAAGCAGCAGTTTAACAATGTCTGTTAATCCTCATGTTGTGGTTAGATGCCAATAGCTCCATGAAGGCTACAGTTGAAAATAGCAATTATTTTAAAGTATGTCTCTTTTGTACACCACTAGTAAATTGGATTATGTTTTCTGAGCCTCCCGGGGGCATTAGCCAAAGCATATCTAAAGCTTTTCCAGTATTATAAATCATCTTTATAGGCTCGCAGATATTTTATAATAAAGGTTGGGATTTCCCTAATCTTTTTAATGTGAAATTCATGTTTCCTTCTCTCCATTAATCCTTATCCCATTTCTGTGACTCCACTCACACATTAAATTTATCTAGGCTATCAGCCAAAGTGGAGTGCTTGTTTACTTTCTTCCTAAAGCCAGTCTTCTCATCCAAATTACCCACGGTAGATTAGAACTCTATTCTGACCTTGCTGCAAGAAATCAGGTAACTCTGCAATTCTGAATTGTGAGTAGGTGATAGGCTTATAAATTACCCACTTGTTTTGTTGGTATTAACTCAAAAGAGGCAGTTTTTCTTTTTAGAAGCATGTTAAACTTTGTGAGAAAAATAGGAGAAGACTTCCTTTTGCGTACTCAGAAGGAAATAAGATGTAACATTATGGCACATTTAAAAAACTGCTTACTGTTGGCAATTTTTAGTTTGCATGTGGAATACGTGTCTACACAATTACAAAATACTTTGATTTTAAAAAATTCCCAGCTGTCTAATTCTGAGCTTTATGTGCCTTTGTCGAGACTCTCCTCCAACCCCATCCTGAAGTAAAAAACAAAACTAGAATCAAACAAACAAAAACCACTCGATGGAGAGCTCCAGCCAAGTTATCAAAAACACACTGAAGGGGTAAATGCCATTAGAATCTGAGTCTATTTAAGTGTGATTTTTAGAATAAAACCAGAAAAGGAATCACAATTGGAGAAGTTTGCTTTAGCTTTAGCTTCAGGGGATCCCTGGGTGGCGCAGTGGTTTGGCGCCTGCCTTTGGCCCAGGGCGCGATCCTGGAGACCCAGGATCTTTCCCGTGTCGGGCTCCCAGTGCATGGAGCCTGCTTCTCCCTCTGCCTGTGTCTCTGCCCCTCTCTCTCTGTGACTATCATAAATAAATAAATAAAAAAAAAAAAAAAAAAAAAACTTATAGCTTTAGCTTCAGTGAGAGGCTGTAGTAGATATCTCTCAAATCAATGTGATTCAGAATTTTAAGTAGATATTATTTCATAAAGATGTAGCTCTGCACTGCATAATAGAAATAAAATTTCCCATCAGTTAATGTGGTGGGTTTCTGTTTCTGTTTTTTGGGTTTTTTTTAATTCCTTTGCCTTCAAGTAATAGAATTTACATCTTATAATGGCTTAACAAAAACAATTATTTCATCAAAAAAGAAGTCCAAAGTCTGGATGCTTTCAGGATTGGTTCAACAGCTTAGTGATATTATGAAGTCAGGTCGTTCTGTATTTCATCTCTCTATTCTCAGAGTTTTGTTTTGGAGCTTACATGTACTTAAACCTCTTGGATTAAGAGTGTAGGTATAGTTTAGGTATCACATATAAAGATGACAACATCTGCCATTTAAAAAAAAAAATGCAGTTTCTTTCCACTTATTTTTTTTGTAAAAGGAAGGAGAATCTTTTTCAGAAGTTCCTAAGCAGACTTTCCTTTGGATCCATCTGCTGGGACTGGGTCTCATGCCCATGACCTAGCTGCAAGGGAATTGAAGAAAACTATGTGTGACATTCGGAGACTGTAGTTGAATGTCATCTGGGCCACTGAAGAGGAAGTGGAGAGAGGGAGGACTCTGCCAATTGGGAAGACATCAGTTGTCCACCAATAATTTATATTACATTTTATCACTGTTTTTTTTAATATAAAATAAAGTTACTAAGAATTAAGTATAGTTTTATTTAAAATAAACTTCTGTGTTTTTGCTAAGAAACTTGTATCAATATATTACAGATCTTTTTGGGGCAATTCACAGGTTAATTCTAATTAAACTTCTTGAATTTCTTTCAAATAAATTTTAGAAGTCCCTTTTACACATTCTTAGAAAAGGAAAAGAAATTTCATTATGATATTTCTGTTTCAATAAAAAACAATAGGATGTGATGAGCTAATCCAAATCACGTTTTTTCAATGGAATGGGTAAAGACCAACCGACTAGTAAAATAATCAGGAAACAAAGCCCTCAACGTGGACAAAGGCACGAGGAAAATCAATCAGATTAAATAGACATTGATGCTATAATTATATTCCACAGCTGATGTAGAACTGAAAACATCAGGGCTCTTGTTTTGCTCAAACCAAAGCTAGATTTTAAAGACAGAGTGTGAGAGGCAGAGGGCAACATTAAATCATCTCTCTTCATTTGACTTGATTCACTGCGGAGACATCTAGATTTTTAGGGGTAGGACAGTTCCATTGCAGGGGCAGAGGATTGGAAAGAGACAAAAAAAATCAAACAACAAAACAAAGCAACGAAACAAAGATGTTCCCTTCTGAATGCTCCAGAAGAGGAATACTTGGAAGGCATGTTTCTCTTTTCATAGTTTTCTACTTTAATCTAAAATGATTACAGGTCCTCTCCACAAAACAAAAAAAGCTTTAATGCAAAGTATTGCTCAACAATACTGTGTAAGCAGGGATTTATAAATCCTCACTATAACTTCTTTTATTGTTTCCTTCTTTTGGTAGAAAAGAAAACACCTCTGAGAGTCTCAAAGGGGACTTAGGACGGCTTGTTTACTAAGTCCCCAAAGAAAGGAGCAGAGCCTAAGGCCTGCTGTATTTCAACCAAAGACAAAGGTGACCTTCCAAGTTTCACTATAAACACCAAAATAAATGCAATTCTGGCTGAATTTAATTGAGGACTAATAGAGAATACAGACATTACTGCACATTATTAAGCAGCTATTCCACCCCCTGAAAGATAAGGTGCTTTCCTGACAAAAAAAAAAACACAGTATATTGAAATTTTCTTAAAAACACACACACACACACACACACACAAAAAACACCCCAAAACTCATCCTAATGAAAATAGAAAAATACCATTTTATTAATTAATTCTTCAAGAATAAAGGCTTTTTATGTTCTTCATTATCCTAAAAGTCAAAATCTCCATTTCAATAGAGTGTCTTTAAGGAAAGGTGGAGGAAAATTCTAATGAATATTTATGTCTAATTCTAGCTGGATGTGCTTAGTGACAGGACACAGAACCTTTTTACATGCTTTTAAAAATGTGTATGGAACCTAACATGAAAAACAAGATTGGCATCACATTCAAATGCCAGAGCTGGAGGTATTCCAACAGGCCATTTCAAAGGTCTTAAAACAATCATTATTTTTCATAGTAACAAATGGCTTTCCTTCCAAGACACAATACAGCAAAACCAGTAGTCATTTCGTTGAAGCCTAATTGAGCTAAGACATTAGGTTAAGCCTGTGGAGTATTTCAACCAGCAGCAGCCATTAACAACCCCACATCTGATTATTTCTATCGGTCCATTAAGTCAGTAAATACTGAACACTAGTACTCACTCTGATGGATTCTGGGGACATGGCAGTGAACAAATCATGGGTTCTGCCCTCAACTTCAGTCTTCTTTCTCTTTTTTTTGTTTTCTTCTTCAGGGTCTAAGGAACAATTCTGAAGGCTGTTTTTCAGAGATTCTCCAGTAATGCTAATGGATCAGAAAAAAACACCCATGTAGATGATATACATACCCTTCAGATTTCAGCTTAAGCATAGCTTTATACAGAGAATTTTTTTCAACTCTCCTGACTCCAAATGACATGCATCTTAATCATTTAGATTGGATTTTTATGAACACTATTATGTCAAAAAAATTTCCTTTCATTTACTTTCATTTAAACCAGAGGAGAGACAATAACTGCAAAATTAATATAGTGGTCCATGGTAAAATCTCTGAATGATCTTACTCGGCATGCTAATTACCATTGGTTTAGTGCCCATTGTTTTTACATGCATACCAACACACCCAAGACTCTGTTTGAATTTTTATTTCTTAAAATAACCTCCTTACCTCAGGGCTTTAAGAGAACATCCATGGGTATTGAGAAATATTTATCTGCTCTATGAGAAACAGCAATGCAGGCATGATGATAAATTTGTTCACATATATGACAAATATTTATTGGTTGGGTACGGTACGATATATCAGTCGGTGTTCCAGGCTCCTTGAGGATACTGTGATCTCTGCTAGGTTAGAACTTCAATTCTAGAGTGAAGATGGAGTCACATGGGGCACCTGGATGGCTCAGTTGCTTAAGCGTCTGTCTTCAGCTCAGGTCATGATCCTAGGACCCCTTTTGCATTCCCTGCTCAGCAGGGAGTCTGCTGCTTCTTCTCCTTCTGCCCCTCCCCCTGGTTTGTACTCTCTCACTCTCTCAAGTGAATAAATAAAATCTTAAAAAAAAGAAAGATGGAGACACAGATAAGAAAGTAAGCAAGTGGGCAAGCAAGATTACAGCTGACACATGAATGATCGGGGTTTTATCTGTGCAGGTCCACTTATATTTATATGGGGATTTTTCCCATAAATACAGTAATGTACTATAAATGTATTTTCTCTATGACTTTCTTAGTAACATTTTCTTTAGCTTACTTTTATAAGAGTACAGTATATCTGTATATAACATGCAAAATATGTGTGAATTAGTTATTTATATTATTTAGGGCTTTGGTCAATAGTTGACTATTATTAGTAGTTAAGTTTTTGGGAAGTCAAAAGTTATGAACAGATTTTTACTGCTTGGGGTCAGCACGCCTAATCCTCACATTGTTCAGGGATCAACTATTTCTTAGAAAATGATAAGTGTAGTCAACTAAATAAAAGAGAACATGGAAGTAGAGAGTCACCAGGTTTAGTCCTTCATTTAGAATGGTCAGAAAAGGCTTCTAGGAGGTATGGAACACTAGCCTCAAGGTTAGGAGAGACTCCAAGGTGAAGGCAACTGTGACAAACCAGAGAGGTGCAAATCTCATCTGAAACAAACAAGCAGTGCTATTATATTTCTGTAGACTATTTATACTTGGCAATAGGGGCATGGGGCAGCTGGGGAGACCATGGTGCAAGATATGGCTTTTCAAGAGAAATTTAGATTAAAAAAAATGCTTTTTAAAATGTTGGCAAATAATCAGAATTTTAAATATCTTGCCTATCAATACTATACCATTGGGAACCAAGTATGTAGGAGGGCTGGATCAGAGTAGAGGGTGGCCAGTTCTCTGAATCTCTGCTCTAGGTCTTTCTTCTGTTCTAGATGATCAAGGGCTAATCTAATAAAGTAATCTGACCTAAAATGTTAATGGTAGATGGTGACTTAATGTGTATTTCTTCTAGAGATGATATTTACAGCTTAATGGGACTTGCCAGGAAATGTTCATTATAACACATATTGGAAGGAGGGACTACTTAACCAGAGTGATCTGGTCACTCTCCCTCAAGTCATAGCTATGTTTCCACCCGGTCTGCCCCTACTTATGGGTGCAAAAACAATGAGAAATAAACTGATGGAATTGGCATAATGATTAACATCCTTCAGAGATTTTATTAAGGACTACTGTGGGTATATTTCCAACTGTATTAATTTCCCAGTCATCTCCTCTCCCTGGTAAATTAAAATAAATGGAAGGAAAGAAAATGAAAATTGGACACATAGGTTCTTTCATTTAATAATGGAATAGCATGCAGATATTGTCAGTAATGCTTTATAAAATTAAATTAAAAAATGCTTTGTAGTAAGAAGTGAATGCTATTTCACCATAGCATTTTAAGTTTTGTTCATTTTCAGGTTTACTTGGAACTATTTTCCATTGCCTCTTTATCTAACTCCTTCATCACATCTCAGCAAAAATGTCAAACTTTGGCTACGATTCTTGGAAAAATCATGCCACATAGTGTTAATGCCTCACATTTCTAAGGAGAGCCTTTATTCTTCCCACCTCAAGGTACAGAAAGTATTGTAAGCAGTTCTTTATTAGTTTTTATTTTTGACTTCATCTTTTTAGAGCAGTTTTAGGCTTACAAGATCAAAAGGAAGAAAGCTTTCTCATATACTCCTTACCCTGACACATGCAGAGCCTCCCTTTTTATCAACATCACTCATTACAGTGGTATATTTTTTTTATCCAGGATGAACCTACATTGACAAATCATAATCACCCAAAGTCCACACTTAGGGTTCACTGTTGTACATTCTATGGGTTTAGACAAAAGTATAGTGACATGTGTCCATCACTATAATATCCTACAGAGTATTTTTCCCTGCTCTAAAAATCCTCTGCGCTCTGCATGTTCATCTCTCCTCCTCCAACGTCTAACAACCACTGATCCTTGTACCATCTCCATACTTTTGCCTTTTCCAGAATAACATATAAGCTGGAATTATATAGCATGTAACCCTTTCAAATTGGCTTCTTTAACCTAGTACTATGTATGTAAGTTTCCTTTGTGTCTTTTCATGGCTTGATAGCTCATTTCTTTTTAGTGCTAATATTCCATTGTCTGGATATACCATAGTTTATCCATTCACCTACAGAAGAACATCTTGATTGCCTACAGAATAAAGTGGATAGAAACATTCATTGGCAGGTTTTTGTGTGGACTTAAGTTTTCAACCCCTTTGGGTAAATACCAAGGAGTATGATCACTGGATCTTATGATAAGGGTAGGCTTAGTTTTATACCTATTAGTTCTATAAAGAAAAGAATATCACAGTCTTCCATCGGTTTATATAATTGAGTGCAGATTTTTTTCATCAGATCTGTTTTACAGTCAGATGATGATTTCTGAGACACTTGACCAAGGTGTGTTTTTCTTTTTTTATTTTGAAACATTTCAGATCTGCAAAGACTGATGAAAACTGGACTCTAAAATATATTAAATAATGAAATCTTTCTTTGAAAAGAATTATTAATTAAAACCTATACAGAGTTATAGATTGAACTCTTCTGGAAAACAAATTATTTACAATAGAAATATATTTTATTTTATTTTTTAAAAGATTTTATTTATTTATTCAGGAGAGACAGACAGAGAGAGGTAGAGACACAGGCAGAGGGAGAAGCAGGCTCCATGCAGGGAGCCCGACGTGGGACTAGATCCCGGGTGGGTCTCCAGGATCACACCGCGGGCTGCAGGCGGCGCTAAACCGCTGCGCCACTGGGGCTGCCCCAGAAATATATTTTAAAATTGAAATAACTACCCTATTTAGATTTTATAGTGAAGAAGAAGATGAAGATGAAGAAAATTAAATGAAATAAAATAATATGATAAACCATTTTTTGAAGCAGTCTTTCTTTACTTTTCACCAAGGACAGATGGTATCAAGAAGGGGCGTGAGATCTTCCATCATACTAATGACAGCACCCATTCTGAGGATAAAGATAAGGATAAAAATCTCCCACATGGTGAGAAAGCCAACACTGAAACCAATTCATTTTGAATAAAAACTAGAACCATCTACTGTGAGACAAACACCATTATGAAAATCACACTTAACTCAAAGGCCCTGATTGTTTTCTAGTTCATTATTTTTTATTTTTCTGTATTTTCATAGTCATTCTTGTAGTCTAGGGAGGAGCATGCTGTTTCAGTTAGCAAATTTACACCCTGCATTCAACCACTTAGAAATTACCTGCAGTATATTTTTCTCTTTTTCTTTTGAAAGTCTTAGTGAATGTTATGTACTTTGAAGAGGATAAAACACATAATATCGATCCAGAGGGAAAATATCCTCTACATAGACTTTCCTTTCCAAGAAAATGAAGAAAACTGTTCTTAAAGAATGCCATTTGACCTCTCTGTTCGGTTGTCTATTTGGGGATATAATAGGCTACAAGCTGTTCTTTCTGCAAAATGAGCTTGTTTTGAAGTTAGATGGTGGTTCAAAGAAGGATATACATATATATTTTTGAGCCTACATTAATACAGTTTATTAGTGTAATTACACTACAAATTATAACATACATATAAAGTTGGGTTTTGATATCAATTTCAAATTCTACTTTGCTAAGGAACTGGGGAAGGGGGTGGGGGAACCCTCAGTTAAGGGTAAATATGATAAAAGAACCCATTACACATTTTGCATAACAAGGATGCAATGCCTCAGAGCTCCTGTTGATTCATTTGTGGTTGTTATTCTAATATTAGAAGCAGCATGGAGTCCACCTTCCAATTTCATTCAAATTTCATCACTCATTTGCCATGGGAATTTTTTCTTTACTCGTCTTAAAATTTTGCAATATAACAGTACTCATTGTTCCTTACAGCTGAATAGTACTTGAGAATTTACACTTTTATGTAAAATATCTCACTATACATCATAAAAGGAGGGGGAGATATTTGTTGAAAATTTATTAATAATTACATATATTGAACTGTGAACCAGAAAATACGACCTTAAATGATACTCAAAACGGGATTTTTGTGCAGACTCTTTAGCAAAGCTGGAATCTGGATGGGGTGTTATGAGTGTGGACTTGGCTGTGGGATGGAGTAGCCAGGAAGGTTTGGATCTTATCTCTAGAAGCAGCCCTTTAGAATCTATTCTCTTCAGTTTGGCTGCTTAGGATGTAGTTTATTAAGTCACTTAAAGAAAGTAAGCGAATAGCTGAGTGAATAGTCTTACTTAGCTCCCAATTCCTATAAGTTCTCAGAACTCTCCCTTCAAATCCCCATCTTCAAGCTCCTAATCATGCCAGCAACAAAAAACTACTTATTCCATCTCCAGAATAGATTCTTTAGCATAAAATCAAATCTACTCTATAACCACAACTGATGGGAGGCCTTCAATGATTAAAATACCTTATGGAAGGAAATCCTATTTCCTTCTTTACCTCTACATTCTAGTGTTAACAACCTTTTTTCTAGCAACAAGCTCTTTATTTATTAACCTCAAGCCTTCCGCGTCGTCACTATCAAAGGAAATAAACAATGACGTAATAACGACTGTTGGGGCCAGGCGGGAAGGGAAACTCCTCAAGATGGCAGATACCCCAAAATGGCTGAGGTTCCTGTCACCACCTCCACTTGGGACGTCAATGGACCAATGACCTGCTGACAGCTTGATGCAGACCCTTAGACCTCTCCTTTGGACTTCCCCAGCCGGACCCAATGCCCTTCAAACCCCAGAGGAGGAAGTCACCTTTGACTGACCGAATTGCAATCCTTCCTTTGCACATGAGCCAACCAACAGGAAACCGTTCTGCCTTACAACGTTATGTAAACCCCCCACCACCTTGTCTTGGCGCCACTTCCCCGACTCACTCTTTCCCCCCTTGAGTCGTGGAACCTCGCCCGAGGGTGCCTGCAATAAAATCTGTTCTTGGACCCTCGCTTGCCTTGGCGGGCCTTATCCATTACTGTACCGTCGCTTGGCCTCAATATCGGCTGAATAACCAATCGCAATGGCCACCTGAAGGCACTTTTGATTATCAGATACTTATGGACCTTGATAATCTCTGTAGACGCCAAGGCAAATGGTCTGAGGTGCCCTATGTCCAGGCTTTCTGGACCCTGCGCTCCAGACCAGAACTCTGCTCTGCTCCAGCTGCTCAACCTCTCAAGTAGTCCTGGCCCACTCTCCCCTGCCGACTCTTCCCCACTCCACCTCGAGAGACTCCAACTTGGCCGCTCTATCCCCCCTGGCGGAGCCTCCTGAAGATCTCTCCAGGCCCCCTGTAAGGGCCCCACACCTGTCTCCTCCTCCCTACCAACCCTCTCCCCAACAACCTGTGTCCCCGACTCCTTCCTCAATCTCCGAAACTCCAGGCCCAGGCGCAGCCTCGAGCATACCCCCTCCAACCCTTCCTCTCCTCCCAGCCCCAGCACCTCAACCACCTTCCAGCCCCCTCCCTTCCCCTCCTATCTCTGCCCGTACCAGATCCAAAAACTCTTCCCCGGACCTGGGCTGCCCCTTGAGGGAGGTTGCAGGGGCTGAAGGGGTTGTCCGAGTCCATGAGCCCTTTTCTCTACAAGACCTACCCCAGATAGAAAAACGCTTAGGTTCCTTTTCGGCCAAGCCCGACAACTACCTCAAGGAATCCCCAATACTCGGCGCAGGCCTGTGACCTAACCTGGCATGACTTGCATGTCATCCAGACCACACCCTCACCACCGAGGAGAGGGAACGTATCCAGGCTGCTGCCCGGGAACACGCCGAGCAGGTCCACCTCACCGACGCACAATGCCAGTCGGTGCCCAGGCGGTCCCAGCCGTAGAGCCAGGCTGGGGTTACCGAGACGGTCAAGACGGCCGCCGGCGTCGCGACCACATGGTCCGATGTCTCATGGCTGGCATGCGGGCGGCCTCTAACAAGGCCGCTAATTATGACAAGATCAGAGAAATCATACAGGCCCCTGATGAAAACCCGGCTACATGCCTTAACCGGCTCACCGGGCACTATTCAGTACACTCGCTTGGACCCGGCCTGTCCCGCGGGGGCCACGGTTCTAGCCCCACATTTCATCTCTCAGTCAGCCCCAGACATCCGCAAAACATTCAAGAAAGTCGAGGAAGGCCCTCAGACCCCCCTTTCCGGCCTAGTGAGAATGGCATTGAAGGTCTTTAACTCCCGTGAGGAAGCCGCAGAGCTTCAGCGACAGGCCAGACTCCAGCAGCAGGTTCAGCTACAAGCCCGGGCCTCGGCAGCAGCCCTGCGGCCGGCCCAGGAGCCAGCAGAAAGGGGGAACCAGCCGCACCCCTCCGGGGGCCTGCCTCAAATGCGGGGCTGAAGGCCATTGGGCCCGTCAATGCCCCAACCCGAGGGCACCAACTCGGCCATGCCCTCTCTGCCGTTTGATGGGCGCTGGAAATCCGACTGCCCCAGCCCCAGGGAATCCTCGGCGCCTCAACGGGGGGGTGGGGGGGTGGGGGGGGGTGGGAAGACCCGAGCCGGTGAGTCCAGCCTCCCAACTGCTCGGGTTGGAGGACGACCGACGGGGCCCAGGCTCGGCCACCCCCTCACCCAGGCCCAGCCCAGGGTCATGCTCCAGGTAGCGGGTAAGTCCATCTCCTTTCTGCTGGACACGGGGGCTACCTATTCCGTTCTGCCTTCCTACGTGGGACCTACTGGACCCTCACGGGTCGCTGTTGTGGGGATCGAGGGCCTCCACTCCTAGGGCCACACCTCCCCTTACTTGTAGCCTGGGTGGGTTCCCCTTCTCTCACTCATTCCTGGTGATTCCCTCACGACCAGTGCCCCTGCTGGGTAGGGACATCCTCCAAAAGCTAGGGGCAACCATTCATTTGTCCCCCTCTCCTCCCTCTTCACCCTCAGCTCGTCTCATCCTATATCTCTCGACTCCATCTACTCCTACCCCGGATCAATTACCCTTCGTGAACCCCCAAGTATGGGACACCTCGGAACCTGTAGTGGCCTCCCACCACCCTCTCGTCAAAATAAAACTCAAGGACGGTTCCAAGTTCCCCTCTAGACCCCAGTTCCCTATCTCCCCCTCCATCGCCTCGGCCTCAAACCGATCATAGAACGACTAAAGCGTCAGGGACTCCTGATTCCCATAAGCTCTCCCTGTAACTCCCCCATCCTGCCGGTCCGTAAACCCTCCGGGGCTTATCGATTGGTTCAGGACCTCCGACTCATTAATGAGGCAATAGTCCCTCTCCATCCAGTGGTTCCTAACCCTTATACCCTACTATCCCATATCCCTCCAACACCACTCACTTCACGGTGTTGGACCTGAAAGATGCCTTTTTTACTATTCCCCTACACCCCGATTCCTACTTTCTTTTCGCCTTCACCTGGGAAGACCCAGACACACATACCTCTGGACAATTAACCTGGACTGTCCTACCCCAGGGGTTCCGGGACAGCCCCCATATTTTTGGTCAGGCCTTGGCTGCGGATTTACAGCAATGCCTCCTTAAGGCTAGTACCTTACTACAATACGTAGACGACCTCCTCCTCTGCAGCCCTGCCCTCACATCTCCCAGGACGACACCTCCTCCCTACTTAACCTCCTAGGGAGCAAAGGGTATCGGGTCACACCCTCTAAGGCACAACTCTGCACCCCTTCTGTCACTTATCTGGGAATCCACCTGACCCCCACCTCTAAATCTCTTACCGGAGACCGTATCCACCTCCTACGAGAGCTCCAACCCCCTCAGACGGCAGATGAAATACTTCCCTTCCTCGGGTTGGCTGGCTTCTGTAGACACTGGATCCCAAACTTTCCTATTTTGGCCCGCCCCTTACACCAAGCGGCAAAGGACACTCCCCAGGGTCCTCTCAGTGATCCCTCTTCGGTCCGCAGCCTGTTTTCCAGGTTAAGAGACTGTCTCACCGCTGGGCCGATACTAACTTTGCTGACCCTTCAAAACCATTCCACCTTTACACCGATGAACGGTCGGGTTCAGCTACTGGCCTTTTGGCCCAGCCGGTGGGACCTACTTGCGGATTATAGCGCATCTATCTAAGCAGCTGGACGGCGCCGCCCGCGGATGGCAGCCCTGCCTTAGGGCGCTCGCAGCTGCTGCCCCCTTAACTAAGGAGGCTCTCAAATTGACTTTGGGACAACCCCTCGTGGTTTACTCCCCCCATCGACTTGGGGATCTTCTTAGCCACCGATCCCTGGCCCACCTAACCCCCTCTCGTCTCCAACTCTTCCATCTGCTATTCATCGAAAACCCTCAAATCTCTCTCTCTACCTCTCCCCGCTTAAATCCTGCAACTCTGTTGCCTACACCTTTGCCTACCTCTGAACCCACTCACTCCTGCCCGCAGCTCTTAGAGGATCTCACCCCTCCCCACCCTGGACTCTCTGATCAGCTATTATCCAACCCTGACCGTATACTCTTTGTAGATGGCAGCTTCTTCCTGGCTGCGGATGGTCGGAGACACGCCGCCTATGCTGTAGTCACCCCAGAGACAGTAGTGGAGACAGTTCCCCTCCCAATTGGGACTACTTCCCAAAAGGCTGAACTTATAGCTCTCACCAGGGCTCTACATCTATCTAAGGGACAACGAGTCACCATCTACACTGACTCAAACTATGCCTATCTCCTCACTCATACTCATCACTCTGGCAGGAGCGGGGATTTTTAACCACCAAGGGGACGCCTATAGTAAATGGACCTCTTATTGCCAAATTGTTTGAGGCCCTTAGTCTGCCCACTGAGGTTGCAATCGTTCACTGTAGGGGCCTTCAGACTTCTAAAGACATGATCTCCATAGGAAATAATAAGGCCGACTCAGTGGCCAGGAAAACGGCCTTAAGTAACCCAATATCTCCCATCCTCTTCCTTAATACCCCTCACCGATCCTCCTACTCTATAAAAGGAAACTCAAGCCCTCCAGGCCCTGGGAGGAAAGGCAGAAGGTAAAGGATGGATGTACATTCGAGGGAAGATTGCCCTCCCAGAAAACCTGGTCCATACCCTAATTACTGACATCCACCAATCTCTCCATATTGGCCCAAGGGCACTGAACCAGTTTCTCCAGCCCCTGTTTTACTATCCATCCCTACCTAAGGTGATTGAGGCTGTCCATAGGGCTTGTAAAACCTGCTCGGCCGTAAATGCACAGGGAGGGATCCGCAGGCCGGGGCCTAACCATCAGCTCCGAGGCCATCAGCCCGGGGAAGAGTGGCAGCTGGACTTCACTCACATGCCTCACCATAAAGCCTTTCGTTATCTACTGACTTTGGGTGATACTTTTACAGGATGGATTGAGGCATACCCCACAGCCAGAGGGACTGCAGATGTGGTGGCCACAGTCCTCATTGAGCACATCATCCCGAGGTTTGGGTTACCCCGGACCCTACAGTCAGACAACAGGGCCGGCATTTATCTCCAGTGTGACCCAACAGGTGGCCGAGAGCCTCAACATTACCTGGAAGCTGCACATTCCCTACCACCCTCAGTCTTCGGGTAAGGTGGAAAGGGCCAACAGGCTACTTGAGGCTCAACTCACTAAACTTACCCTGGAGACTCGCCTGTCGTGGCCCACACTGTTACCTATAGCTCTCACCAGACTCCGGGCGTCCCCCCGAGGACCATCAGGTTTCAGTCCCTTTGAGTTACTGTACGGTCGGCCCTTCCTTATCAACCACAACCTCCCGGCCATTCCTCCACCTCTTTTATCCTATCTGCCTTACCTTACCCTCCTCCGGGCCCTCTCGAGAGCCCATGCTGATGCTGTCATTCCGGCCCCGACCGACAATGCCTCCGAGGGAGCCTCCCCACGAGACTTATCCCCAGGGGGCCAGGTCCTTCTCAGAAATCTGCAGCCAGGCTCCCTGCAGACCCGATGGACTGGACCTCACACTGTCATCCTCACCACCCCAACCGCAGCAAAATTGCTAGGACATACGGCATGGGTGCACATCAACAACCTTAAATGGGCACCCACAGGTATTGAGTGGACCTCCCAGATGGTGGGACCCACCAAACTCCGCCTGGCTGGGGCTCCTTCTCATACTACTCCTGAGCACCCCCCCCCCTCATCCAAGCGGTAGAATGTGATTGCGTGAGAGGCAGTGGTACCTCGCGCTACTTTTCATCTTCTACCCACATGCCCAGAACTTGTTACTCAGGGAAGACACCCATCACCTGTACTTCAAGACATGCCGTAGGAACCTTCTGGATGTCTGAACTTTCTCAAACCAGCCGATCCCCTTGCAGCCGGTACCCCAAGACTGGTAAAGTATGCTGGACTTATCTAAGCCATGTGGGTCTCTCTGATGGCGGGGGGGAGTCCAAGACCAGGCTGGCCAGGAGCAGACCCGACAAAGGGTCATCCACCAACTCCAGGCCTCAAACCAGTTGACCTAGAAGGGTATTTCCCTCGATGACATCAAGAAAGTTCCCACCACTGAGCAGCTAACGACGGCCCTCCTAAATTCCAGCTATAACTTATGGCGAAATTTCTCCAAAACCGGGGACAGCAACTGCTGGATGTTTTCCCTTCTCTACACTCTCTAATATCGTAGGAATCCCTCTCCCAACTATTGGACACTCCCCAACTCCACGATCACCAATCAGACAGTCCACATTGGACCTATTGGGTCCTATTGATCATTAATTCCTCTAACTCTCTCACTCCCGCAGCTGCCAACATTACCAATTCCTCTCTTCCATACTGGGCCCCCTCAGGCCCCCAGGGCACTTACCGTTGCTTAACTGCTAATGATTCCCTAGACTGCAGGGTCATCCTCCTGTCTCCCTCAAGCAACATTTACTCCGATTCCCAGCTCCAGTCCACATTATTTCTCCAATACCAGAGAAAAAGGGCTGCTTTTCTCCCCTTCCTGATAGGAGCAGGATTAACTACTGGGGTCGCTACAGGAGTGGCGGGAATGGGGACTTCCATAGACTTTTATTATAAACGTTCCCAAGCTCTGAACGACGACATGGAACGGATCGCTGACTCCCTCACGGCCCTACAGACTCAGGTCACTAGTTTGGCAGCTGTCACCCTGCAAAATCGACGGGCTCTCGACCTTTTGACCTTTTGACCGCCGAACAAGGTGGAACCTGTCTGTACTTACATGAGGAATGTTGCTATTTTGTTAATCAATCAGGTATAGTTACTTCCAAAGTTAAAGAACTCAGAGACCGAATCCAGACCAGGCGCCAGGGCTCGTCTTTCTGGGGCCTGGACCCCCACACTTGGGTAACGTGGCTACTCCCTTTGGCGGGACCCCTATGCCTAATCCTTTCTGTCGCCCCTTGCTCGTTTCGATGTTTACAGGAGCGCCGGCAAGAACTCACCCGGGTATCTGTCAACCAACTTTTACTTCACCCATACTCTCGCCTGCCCACATCCGACCACCCCTACAATGACCCCCCACCGTCAGCAGGAAGTAGCCAGAGCAGAGTCGACGCCCCCGATACCATTATATAAAACAAAAGGTCGGAATGTTGGGGCCAGGCGGGAAGGGAAACTCCTCAAGATGGCAGATACCCCAAAATGGCTGAGGTTCCTGTCACCACCTCCACTTGGGATGTCAATGGATCAATGACCTGCTGACAGCTTGACGCAGACCCTTACACCTCTCCTTTGGACTTCCCCAGCCGGACCCAATGCCCTTCAAACCCCAGAGGAGGAAGTCACCTTTGACTGGCCGAATTGCGATCCTTCCTTTGCACATGAGCCAACCAACAGGAAACCGTTCTGCCTTACAACGTTATGTAAACCCCCCACCACCTTTCTGGACCCTGCGCTCCAGACCAGAACTCTGCTCTGCTCCAGCTGCTCAACCTCTCAAGTAGTCCTGGCCCACTCTCCCCCCTGCCGACTCTTCCCCACTCCACCTCGAGAGACTCCAACTTGGCCGCTCTATCCCCCCTGGCGGAGCCTCCTGAAGATCTCTCCAGGCCCCCTGTAAGGGCCCCACACCTGTCTCCTCCTCCCTACCAACCCTCTCCCCAACAACCTGTGTCCCCGACTCCTTCCTCAATCTCCGAAACTCCAGGCCCAGGCGCAGCCTCGAGCATACCCCCTCCAACCCTTCCTCTCCTCCCAGCCCCCAGCACCTCAACCACCTTCCAGCCCCCCTCCCTTCCCCTCCTATCTCTGCCCGTACCAGATCCAAAAACTCTTCCCCGGACCTGGTCTGCCCCGGACCCTGGTCTGCCCCTTGAGGGAGGTTGCAGGGGCTGAAGGGGTTGTCCGAGTCCATGCGCCCTTTTCTCTACAAGACCTACCCCAGATAGAAAAACGCTTAGGCTCCTTCTCGGCCAAGCCCGACAACTACATCAAGGAATCCCAATACTCGGCGCAGGCCTGTGACCTAACCTGGCATGACTTGCATGTCATCCAGACCACACCCTCACCACCGAGGAGAGGGAACGTATCCAGGCTGCTGCCCGGGAACACGCCGAGCAGGTCCACCTCACCGACGCACAATGCCAGTCGGTGCCCAGGCGGGTCCCAGCCGTAGAGCCAGGCTGGGGTTACCGAGACGGTCAAGACGGCCGCCGGCGTCGCGACCACATGGTCCGATGTCTCATGGCTGGCATGCGGGCGGCCTCTAATAAGGCCGCTAATTATGACAAGATCAGAGAAATCATACAGGCCCCTGACGAAAACCCGGCTACATGCCTTAACCGGCTCACCGGGCACTATTCAGTACACTCGCTTGGACCCGGCCTGTCCCGCGGGGGCCACGGTTCTAGCCCCACATTTCATCTCTCAGTCAGCCCCAGACATCCGCAAAACATTCAAGAAAGTCGAGGAAGGCCCTCAGACCCCCCTTTCCGGCCTAGTGAGAATGGCATTGAAGGTCTTTAACTCCCGTGAGGAAGCCGCAGAGCTTCAGCGACAGGCCAGACTCCAGCAGCAGGTTCAGCTACAAGCCCAGGCCTCGGCAGCAGCCCTGCGGCCGGCCCAGGAGCCAGCAGAAAGGGGGAACCAGCCGCACCCCTCCGGGGGCCTGCCTCAAATGCGGGGCTGAAGGCCATTGGGCCCGTCAATGCCCCAACCCGAGGGCACCAACTCGGCCATGCCCTCTCTGCCGTTTGATGGGCGCTGGAAATCCGACTGCCCCAGCCCCAGGGAATCCTCGGCGCCTCAACGGGGGGGGGGGGGGGTGGGGGGGGGTGGGAAGACCCGAGCCGGTGAGTCCAGCCTCCCAACTGCTCGGGTTGGAGGACGACCGACGGGGCCCAGGCTCGGCCACCCCCTCACCCAGGCGCAGCCCAGGGTCATGCTCCAGGTAGCGGGTAAGTCCATCTCCTTTCTGCTGGACACGGGGGCTACCTATTCCGTTCTGCCTTCCTACGTGGGACCTACTGGACCCTCACGGGTCGCTGTTGTGGGGATCGAGGGCCTCCACTCCTAGGGCCACACCTCCCCTTACTTGTAGCCTGGGTGGGTTCCCCTTCTCTCACTCATTCCTGGTGATTCCCTCACGACCAGTGCCCCTGCTGGGTAGGGACATCCTCCAAAAGCTAGGGGCAACCATTCATTTGTCCCCCTCTCCTCCCTCCTCACCCTCAGCTCGTCTCATCCTATATCTCTCGACTCCATCTACTCCTACCCCGGAATCAATTACCCTTCGTGAACCCCCCCCAAGTATGGGACACCTCGGAACCTGTAGTGGCCTCCCACCACCCTCTCGTCAAAATAAAACTCAAGGACGGTTCCAAGTTCCCCTCTAGACCCCAGTTCCCTATCTCCCCCTCCATCGCCTCGGCCTCAAACCGATCATAGAACGACTAAAGCGTCAGGGACTCCTGATTCCCATAAGCTCTCCCTGTAACTCCCCCATCCTGCCGGTCCGTAAACCCTCCGGGGCTTATCGATTGGTTCAGGACCTCCGACTCATTAATGAGGCAATAGTCCCTCTCCATCCAGTGGTTCCTAACCCTTATACCCTACTATCCCATATCCCTCCAACACCACTCACTTCACGGTGTTGGACCTGAAAGATGCCTTTTTTACTATTCCCCTACACCCCGATTCCTACTTTCTTTTCGCCTTCACCTGGGAAGACCCAGACACACATACCTCTGGACAATTAACCTGGACTGTCCTACCCCAGGGGTTCCGGGACAGCCCCCATATTTTTGGTCAGGCCTTGGCTGCGGATTTACAGCAATGCCTCCTTAAGGCTAGTACCTTACTACAATACGTAGACGACCTCCTCCTCTGCAGCCCTGCCCTCACATCTCCCAGGACGACACCTCCTCCCTACTTAACCTCCTAGGGAGCAAAGGGTATCGGGTCACACCCTCTAAGGCACAACTCTGCACCCCTTCTGTCACTTATCTGGGAATCCACCTGACCCCCACCTCTAAATCTCTTACCGGAGACCGTATCCGCCTCCTACGAGAGCTCCAACCCCCTCAGACGGCAGATGAAATACTTCCCTTCCTCGGGTTGGCTGGCTTCTGTAGACACTGGATCCCAAACTTTCCTATTTTGGCCCGCCCCTTACACCAAGCGGCAAAGGACACTCCCCAGGGTCCTCTCAGTGATCCCTCTTCGGTCCGCAGCCTGTTTTCCAGGTTAAGAGACTGTCTCACCGCTGGGCCGATACTAACTTTGCTGACCCTTCAAAACCATTCCACCTTTACACCGATGAACGGTCGGGTTCAGCTACTGGCCTTTTGGCCCAGCCGGTGGGACCTACTTGCGGATTATAGCGCATCTATCTAAGCAGCTGGACGGCGCCGCCCGCGGATGGCAGCCCTGCCTTAGGGCGCTCGCAGCTGCTGCCCCCTTAACTAAGGAGGCTCTCAAATTGACTTTGGGACAACCCCTCGTGGTTTACTCCCCCCATCGACTTGGGGATCTTCTTAGCCACCGATCCCTGGCCCACCTAACCCCCTCTCGTCTCCAACTCTTCCATCTGCTATTCATCGAAAACCCTCAAATCTCTCTCTCTACCTCTCCCCGCTTAAATCCTGCAACTCTGTTGCCTACACCTTTGCCTACCTCTGAACCCACTCACTCCTGCCCGCAGCTCTTAGAGGATCTCACCCCTCCCCACCCTGGACTCTCTGATCAGCTATTATCCAACCCTGACCGTATACTCTTTGTAGATGGCAGCTTCTTCCTGGCTGCGGATGGTCGGAGACACGCCGCCTATGCTGTAGTCACCCCAGAGACAGTAGTGGAGACAGTTCCCCTCCCAATTGGGACTACTTCCCAAAAGGCTGAACTTATAGCTCTCACCAGGGCTCTACATCTATCTAAGGGACAACGAGTCACCATCTACACTGACTCAAACTATGCCTATCTCCTCACTCATACTCATCACTCTGGCAGGAGCGGGGATTTTTAACCACCAAGGGGACGCCTATAGTAAATGGACCTCTTATTGCCAAATTGTTTGAGGCCCTTAGTCTGCCCACTGAGGTTGCAATCGTTCACTGTAGGGGCCTTCAGACTTCTAAAGACATGATCTCCATAGGAAATAATAAGGCCGACTCAGTGGCCAGGAAAACGGCCTTAAGTAACCCAATATCTCCCATCCTCTTCCTTAATACCCCTCACCGATCCTCCTACTCTCTAAGGAAACTCAAGCCCTCCAGGCCCTGGGAGGAAAGGCAGAAGGTAAAGGATGGATGTACATTCGAGGGAAGATTGCCCTCCCAGAAAACCTGGTCCATACCCTAATTACTGACATCCACCAATCTCTCCATATTGGCCCAAGGGCACTGAACCAGTTTCTCCAGCCCCTGTTTTACTATCCATCCCTACCTAAGGTGATTGAGGCTGTCCATAGGGCTTGTAAAACCTGCTCGGCCGTAAATGCACAGGGAGGGATCCGCAGGCCGGGGCCTAACCATCAGCTCCGAGGCCATCAGCCCGGGGAAGAGTGGCAGCTGGACTTCACTCACATGCCTCACCATAAAGCCTTTCGTTATCTACTGACTTTGGGTGATACTTTTACAGGATGGATTGAGGCATACCCCACAGCCAGAGAGACTGCAGATGTGGTGGCCACAGTCCTCATTGAGCACATCATCCCGAGGTTTGGGTTACCCCAGACCCTACAGTCAGACAACGGGCCGGCATTTATCTCCAGTGTGACCCAACAGGTGGCCGAGAGCCTCAACATTACCTGGAAGCTGCACATTCCCTACCACCCTCAGTCTTCGGGTAAGGTGGAAAGGGCCAACAGGCTACTTGAGGCTCAACTCACTAAACTTACCCTGGAGACTCGCCTGTCGTGGCCCACACTGTTACCTATAGCTCTCACCAGACTCCGGGCGTCCCCCCGAGGACCATCAGGTTTCAGTCCCTTTGAGTTACTGTACGGTCGGCCCTTCCTTATCAACCACAACCTCCCGGCCATTCCTCCACCTCTTTTATCCTATCTGCCTTACCTTACCCTCCTCCGGGCCCTCTCGAGAGCCCATGCCGAAGCTGTCATTCCGGCCCCGACCGACAATGCCTCCGAGGGAGCCTCCCCACGAGACTTATCCCCAGGGGGCCAGGTCCTTCTCAGAAATCTGCAGCCAGGCTCCCTGCAGACCCGATGGACTGGACCTCACACTGTCATCCTCACCACCCCAACCGCAGCAAAATTGCTGGGACATACGGCATGGGTGCACATCAACAACCTTAAATGGGCACCCACAGGTATTGAGTGGACCTCCCAGATGGTGGGACCCACCAAACTCCGCCTGGCTGGGGCTCCTTCTCATACTACTCCTGAGCCCCCCCCCCCCATCCAAGCGGTAGAATGTGATTGCATGAAAGGCAGCGGTACCTCGCGCTACTTTTCATCTTCTACCCACATGCCCAGAACTTGTTACTCAGGGAAGACACCCATCACCTGTACTTCAAGACATGCCGTAGGAACCTTCTGGATGTCTGAACTTTCTCAAACCAGCCGATCCCCTTGCAGCCGGTACCCCAAGACTGGTAAAGTATGCTGGACTTATCTAAGCCATGTGGGTCTCTCTGATGGCGGGGGGGGAGTCCAAGACCAGGCTGGCCAGGAGCAGACCCGACAAAGGGTCATCCACCAACTCCAGACCTCAAACCAGTTGACCTAGAAGGGTATTTCCCTCGATGACATCAAGAAAGTTCCCACCACTGAGCAGCTAACGACGGCCCTCCTAAATTCTAGCTATAACTTATGGCGAAATTTCTCCAAAACCGGGGACAGCAACTGCTGGATGTTTTCCCTTCTCTACACTCTCTAATATCGTAGGAATCCCTCTCCCAACTATTGGACACTCCCCAACTCCACGATCACCAATCAGACAGTCCACATTGGACCTATTGGGTCCTATTGATCATTAATTCCTCTAACTCTCTCACTCCCGCAGCTGCCAACATTACCAATTCCTCTCTTCCATACTGGGCCCCCTCATGCCCCCAGGGCACTTACCGTTGCTTAACTGCTAATGATTCCCTAGACTGCAGGGTCATCCTCCTGTCTCCCTCAAGCAACATTTACTCCGATTCCCAGCTCCAGTCCACATTATTTCTCCAATACCAGAGAAAAAGGGCTGCTTTTCTCCCCTTCCTGATAGGAGCAGGATTAACTACTGGGGTCGCTACAGGAGTGGCGGGAATGGGGACTTCCATAGACTTTTATTATAAACGTTCCCAAGCTCTGAACGACGACATGGAACGGATCGCTGACTCCCTCACGGCCCTACAGACTCAGGTCACTAGTTTGGCAGCTGTCACCCTGCAAAATCGACGGGCTCTCGACCTTTTGACCTTTTGACCGCCGAACAAGGTGGAACCTGTCTGTACTTACATGAGGAATGTTGCTATTTTGTTAATCAATCAGGTATAGTTACTTCCAAAGTTAAAGAACTCAGAGACCGAATCCAGACCAGGCGCCAGGGCTCGTCTTTCTGGGGCCTGGACCCCCACACTTGGGTAACGTGGCTACTCCCTTTGGCGGGACCCCTATGCCTAATCCTTTCTGTCGCCCCTTGCTCGTTTCGATGTTTACAGGAGCGCCGGCAAGAACTCACCCGGGTATCTGTCAACCAACTTTTACTTCACCCATACTCTCGCCTGCCCACATCCGACCACCCCTACAATGACCCCCCACCGTCAGCAGGAAGTAGCCAGAGCAGAGTCGACGCCCCCGATACCATTATATAAAACAAAAGGTCGGAATGTTGGGGCCAGGCGGGAAGGGAAACTCCTCAAGATGGCAGATACCCCAAAATGGCTGAGGTTCCTGTCACCACCTCCACCTGGGACGTCAATGGACCAATGACCTGCTGACAGCTTGATGCAGACCCTTACACCTCTCCTTTGGACTTCCCCAGCCGGACCCAATGCCCTTCAAACCCCAGAGGAGGAAGTCACCTTTGACTGGCCGAATTGCGATCCTTCCTTTGCACATGAGCCAACCAACAGGAAACCGTTCTGCCTTACAACGTTATGTAAACCCCCCACCACCTTGCCTTGGCGCCACTTCCCCGACTCACTCTTCCCCCCCTCACCGTGAGTCGTGGAAGCTCGCCCGAGGGTGCCTGCAATAAAATCTGTTCTTGGACCCTCGCTTGCCTTGGCGGTCTCATTTCCATTTAGTTACTAAAAAACCTAACAATGACCACGAAACCAATAGTCATCAGCTACTGGGAAGTATGTAATTTCTTTTTTTTTTTTTTTAAGATTTATTTATTTATTCATTCAGAGAGAGCGAGAGAGAGGCAGACACACAGGCAGAGGGAGAAGCAGGCTCCATGCAGGAAGCCTGAAGTGAGACTCGATCCCAGGTCTCCAGCATCACACCCCAGGCTGCAGGCGGTGCTAAACCGCTGCACCACCAGGGCTGCCCAAGTACGTAATTTCTGAAAGTACTTTGTTCCTTCAAAATTAGGATGCATTCAATTCATAGTATTTGACAGAATTAATATCTAAATTATATATTTTATTGCCCTCTAAATAGTGTAACCATTTTAAAAATGTTTGATATAAATTACTTAATATGCTATTCGGTCCTCCCATCAAATGGTTGATCATGTAATAACACCTTTGAGCAGGCAAGGGAGTATTAGGAGTATCTAAGCTTGGCCTACAGCTATAAACCAGGACTGCCCTCTGCAAACCAGGGCACATGTTCTCCCTACTTCTAAGCATGTTCTTAAGATAAAGGAGAGCTAAGGTTCCTCATTCAACAGGCAACTTTCTCCCATTTGTATTTAGAGTTCATATTCGCAAACAAACGAAACCACCAATTCTCTTTTCCTGTAAATAGAAAAACCGTATCTGTTCAAATTTTCAACATCAATAACTTCTCCGATGCGCATGTAACTCTACACTACACCGGTCCTCCACCAAAACTAGGGGATCATCTAGCAAGAATTTCTTGTTCCACTCTCTCAGCCACTCTTTCCACTATCTGAAAATATATCATTACACATTTGTTTTCCGTCCCATGTCCCTCCCCAATCACCATGTAAGCTCCATGGAAGTAAATACTTTGTCTTGTGGATTGCTGTTATCTCCAGTGCCCAGAACATAGTAGGTGTTGAAGAAATAAATAAATGTTAAATAAATAAATGAGTGAAGGTTCATGTCCAATGAGCATTATTTGGTTAAAAACAAAAACGAAAACCAGCAGGGGAGGTAAACTTGGCGGGAAGCTTTGTAGGGCCTCTTACAGCAGGTAAGAGAGACTGAACACAGAGACTGAACAAGAGAATGGACTGAACACAGTGGGGGAGAATCCTCAAGTCTACATTGTGGGAGTGGTAGGCATCACGCTCACCAAAACCCGTATCTCTAGCTGATTGCTCTCATGCAAATGAGATGGATTGAAGCCTTTTAATGATCTTAATTTTTTGTTATAAAAAGGGAAAGATAACATATCTACACAGTGATCTGTTGCTAAAAGAATAACAATAACATTATGGTTTCACATTTAAGCCTCACCTTCTGCAAATTTGTCAGTGACTCCAGTAAAATGCATTTTTGCATATTTACGTTCATTAACAAGTGTGGCGAGATTGTTTATCTTTGCTCATCATCTAACCAAGAATGATTTTTACTAATTTAAATTTTGAATAGTACTCTCAAACCAACAATTATACAAACAGGGTACGTCTTAAAAATAAGGAAAAGCTTGTCAAATATTTATAAAAATCTCATCTCACAATAAATCCCAGTGATTCCCAACACTTAACCACATCTTTCTTTCTTAGGAGTTGATTCTAGCAGCTTTCAAATGCCTGTGCAGGCAAAAATGTTTGAACATAAATAAAACTCAAAGTGGCTACATAAAAAAGCCCAATGCAAGTAACAAGTGCTGTTGCATCATTTTTACAATCACAGTACCATCATGGTTTATTTAAAACCTGTTTACATGCAGGGATACAAAGTTCAGAGGCCTGGCAGACAGAAATTACACCCACACAAGCTGGAAGGATTCTGAATTGTTTTGGGCTTGGAACCAGGAGTTCTCCAAATTTTCCTCCTATACAGAATCCATTGGTTATCAAAGGATAAATCATTTTTTGGACTTCTAATTTGAAGCTTTCATATATTCATCATTAAAACTCTGTACTAACCACCTCAATTTTTAGCATTTATATCAACAAAAGATGTTTTCGGGTAGGAGTATTTTATTATAGAGCTTGTTTGGAATTGCTGGAGTTAGGTAAACAAAAAACCCCCACAAACTCTTATAGTTGGTTCTATTATTATTTTTAAATTCTCTACAGACTTCACACCTCAGTTTTGTCTGCACTGGTGTGGACAGGCCCCACGGCTACCCTTGGAAGGTTGTAGGAAAACAGTAGTAAGTAGAGGGAGGAAAAGATATGGATGAGGAAGGGTGTAACATACACGTGACCTTTCTCCACTTTCATGAAGATATTTGCAAATTGTCCTATGTTTAGCCTCTAGGTCTGATTTTCTACAGATGCTCAGGTAACTCATTGCTTCTACTTGAAGAAGAGGGATTCACTGAGGATGCTTAAGTAACTGAGCTATGGCACCCCTCATCTCGTGTGGGGTAACTTTAGCCCCTTTTGCTCCCTAGGGGCTGAATGTGGGGCCACGCTGCCTGATATTGGACCCAACTCATGGCTCTTATTTCAGTTATATCCAGCCCATGGGCCTGTGTATCTTATTTTTGAGTCCAGTAATGGTTTTGTTTTACCTATTACACATTTTATCTACCATTATTTGGTTTTTATAGGAAATGTGGGTTCAGCAGAGCTTGGACTTATAGAGCCAGCATCTCTATTTTCTATTGGTATGTACATAAGCATCCTCATTTGTAAGTTTATTTGAAATCCTAAAAAGTTCAGGAGTGAAACACACTGGTAGTTATCTCTAGGGAGATAAGGATAGAGCCTAAACTGGGAATGGTGTCAAAAAAAATCACTTCATCTAGTCTGTAATATTTTAAGTTTTGAGGGAAACTGTAGAAATATATTTATTAAGTAGTTTAAAATTCACATAAACATCTTAATGAAATAGAATAATGAAAACGAGGAATGAAAGTATTTTATAAATGCCAACTGCTTTATTTATTTTAGTTTTTAACTGAGAAGCATAATTCTACCTTTAGTAAATCTTAATCCATCTATGTGATGCTACTTTAATGGAACTTTAAAAATATTAAAAATATATATTAAGTTATTGCACTTCTTGCTTTTATTAAAGGATGCTTACATTTTAAAAATTGAAAAATTATTCATAAGGTATAAAAATATAATTCCCTAAAGTACTGTAATGAATGCTTTACTTTTCCAGTCTAAAATCTGCAGACATAGGAGTATACTTCTGTCACCATTTTTTGTGAAAGTAATCAATTTATTAAAAAACTTCAATTTTCTGTGGTAGTTCTTATTCACTGATACATAACATAAATGCCTTAATACCAAATGGATTGTTAGGTAAGATTTAAATGATTCACATATGATGCTGAGACAAAGCTCAACATGATTCACATCCTGCATTATATTTTAAGAAAATGAGAAAGAATAGAGCAACAATTATAAAAACAGATGGGACAAATACTTTAGAAGCTGTTTTGGTACCTATAAGGGTTGTAGAACCACCTGGCTAAAAAAGCAAAAGAATGCTCTTCGTAATAATCTTATATAGGATAGTTGTTGGGAAGAGCTTTTTTGGAGGGGATATAATGACCCCAAAGAGATTCAGTTGTGTCGTTCTTTTGCATGTGGCAGTTGGTGCTTAATCATGTTTTAAAAAGCCACATGAGTTTTTAAATATAAGTTTAAGAGAACAAAGGCTGGGGCATAAATTAATCTTCACATTATTTATTTTTTATTTTTTTCAAGATTTTATTTATTTATGTAGATAAAGTGTACTGTGAGCAGGAGGTGGGCAGAGGGAGAGACAATCTAGTAGACTCCACACTCAGCACGTGGGACTCTATGAGGGCCCCATCCCACAACCCTGACATCATGACCTAAACCAAAATCAAGAGTAAGCTGGCTGCTCAATGGACCAAGCCAGGTACCACTTATGACTTTTTTTTTTTTTAAGATTTTATTTATTTATTCATGAAAGACACAGAGAAAGAAAGGCAGAGACGTAGGCAGAGAGAGAAGCAGGCTCCAGGCAAGGAGCCTGATGTGGGACTCGATCCTGAGACTGCGGATCATGCTCTAAGCCAGGGGCAGGTGCTCAACCACTGAGCCATCCGGGCATCTCATGACTTTTGTTTTTAAGTAATCTCTACTTGGGGCAGCTCAGGTGGCTCAGCGGTTTAGTGCCACCTGCAGCCCAGGGCCTGATCTTGGAGACCTGGGATCGAGTCCCACGTTGGGCTTCCTGCATGGAGCCTGCTTCTCCCTCTGCCTGTGTCTCTGTCTCTCATAAATAAATAAAATCTTTAAAAAAAAATGTGATCTCTATACATCAATGTGGGGCTCAAACTTACAACCCCAAGATCAAGAATATCATGTTCTTCTGACTGAGCCAGCCAGGCACCTCCACCTCATTTTAAACCATTATTTGATGTCTCAAAAGGCTCTTCTTTCCAATTCTGATTTTAGTGGCATGACTATAATACAAGTTTTCAAGGGACATTAGTATTTGGGATTTATACTGAGGCAATATAATTTATAATTCTATCTATGGAACCAAAGACTAATATACATTTGATAAGAGTGTAAGGAGTTATATATATTATTTTTGAACTCTTTCAGTGAGATATCACTTAACCATAGAAGATAGAACCATGACCATACGTTAGAAACACTTGGAGACTTTTAAGACTCCCAGTGGCCACACCACACCCTGCTCAGTTATATCAGATTTTCAGGGAAGGGTGGAACTCTGAAATCAGTGTAACTTGCCCATGTAATTTTGATGGGCAGCTTAAATTGAGCATCACTGAGTTAGAAGTTACCATAATAAAGCATGCCAAAAATAATTTTCTTTTAAAATATTATATTGTGAAGCTGAATCTCAGATTTTGTTGAGAGGAAAGTTAAAATAAGATTTGTAGGACTTATCACATTTATTCTTTCATTTATCCATCCATGCGTCCTTTTATTCAACAGGCACTCATTGAGTTCCAATATGTGTGAAATTGAACTCAGTTTATCATCTTAAATTAGGGAAATTATCTTTTTGAAGGCACAAAGATATACTTTTGATCCTTTCTTGAGAAAATTTAACCTGAAAAAATGAAGGAAAGAAATAGTTTTGTAACAACTGCAGTTCAGACGAAGATGGAAATGATTTGTCAGCTAGAGTTCTTCTATTGTAACCCTTTTCTGCTTGAAAAGATACTTTAGGGGGAATGGACTTAATGAAATCCAGTTAAGGTGATTCTTGGAATCAACAAGAGGTTGTAATAAAACTGTTAAGTGTAAAGGGTCATCACATCATCCATAGAAAATTTTGCTTTAATGATTTTTTCCTTTATATTCTTTTTTTTTTAATTTTTTAAAAATTTTTATTTATTTATGATAGTCACACAGAGAGAGAGAGAGGCAGAGACATAGGCAGAGGGAGAAGTAGGCTCCATGCACCAGGAGCCCAACGTGGAATTCGATCCCGGTTCTCCAGGATCGCGCCCTGGGCCAAAGGCAGGCGCTAAACCGCTGCGCCACCCAGGTTTCCCTGATTTTTTCCTTTAGAAGACACACTATAGACAAAAATAGCTTTAAATTTGCATTCATTACTGGTCTTCATAAATGGAACCGAGATATTAATGAGAGTTATCATTTATGCAGAACTTACCGTAGGGCCTCTTCTAAGCATTTTTGACATCCATGCAATCCTTATAACAATCCTGTGAGGTAGATACTAGCATTATTTCCATTTTTAAAACAAGAAAAATGAGTTACAGAAGGACTAAATGTCCAAGGTCACCAGTTGGGGCAACTGGAAGTGAATCTCAAAACTGGGTGATGAACTGCAAACCAAAGGTTGAACCATAGACAATTGGTTCCAAGGTCAACCTCAAAGTGTGCCTGAGCAGCAGCACGAGTGGTATCCCTGTGATGGAGAATTCTGGGCTTCATACCTGACCTACTCATCATTATCTGCATTTTAATAAGATTCCTGGCCAAGGACATGTATATACTTACGTTTGGGAAGTAATTCTCTAAAACCTTGTTTTATGCTGTCTTTTAGGTCTGATATAGCTTATTTTATGAGCTGCTTGTAAAAGTGTAGATATATGTATATGTTGTCAGTATAGGCTGGCATATTGAGGAGCCCAATCAAGAACACAGAAATAAGATGCATCAGATCATTTTCTAAAACAATGGTTCCCCAGTTTCTCTGTAGATAAAAATCACGATTGCTTGTTAATAATACAAATTCTTCCCTAACTACTGACCTACTGATTCAAAATCTCCAGGCCTTCTCCAGGGGGAAGGCCTAAAAAGTCTGTATATAGAGAGGTAGCTAGAGCTAGAGCTAGAGCTAGACCTAGAGATATATATATTTTTTTAAACAAAGGGCCCTAAGTGATTCTAATTATGAGGGAAGTTTGGGTACATTGCTCTGCAGTAAACTTCACAATCAATAAATAATAAAGACACAAAATCAGTACGTTGGAAAAACTATATTTTGATTGAAAGTGCTGTATTATCATATCTAAAGAAATAAGTATTCATCAAAAAGCAAGCTTGTTGGCCATAAAGGATTGAAGAGAGCTTCTCAGAGACAAAAGATGGCAGGGCTTAGGGCTCACTCAGCTCTGAGGAGGAAAGACATTTTCGAGAACGAAGGATGGGTCTTTTGAAGGTATATCACACTATGGAGATGGATGCCTCAGGCTTGAGGCCTGATGACATTAAATGTTGGAATCCTATAATTAACTCAACTCACCCTGAGTCTATTCTCAGCAAGCAAGCTTCTGATGAAAGCTTAACTTCCTATGCAGTGTGCTTGCCGGGAGAGAAATGCATCGGCTGGGGGATAGGAATGTTCAGTGCAAGTTCTCATTGTAAATCAATAATCTGGCACTCATGTTTTATCCATCGGTGTTCTGGACTTTAATGTGAGTCCACCCATGGGAAATATGTCTCCTTTATGCTGCAAAGGTATGATTCTGAGCCTGCAGAGCTGAGGTGTGGTGAAAGGTAACACAAGCCAGTCTGAGGAAAGATCTGCCTGGATAGACCTGCTGTAGCCCTCCTTTTGGAGCTTTTTCTCATTTGTCTTTCTGATTATCATGCCATTTCCATGTAGCCCAAGGCCCTTATCTGTTGGGGCAGTGGGAAGATTGTAGGGTAGGAAATTAGGGGATTGGAAAAGTTCTGGGGAAAAAAGTGTGGAGGAAAAAGCCAAGGTACTCTTCAGTTTATGACAAACACAATAGACATATGCAGCATGACAGTGACTCTGAAGAACAGGACATTATCTTAAGAATGGATTTACTGGGGATCCCTGGGTGGCTCAGCGGTTTCCCGCCTGCCTTTGGCCCAGGGCGCGATCTTGGAGTCCCGGGATTGAATCCTGCGTCAGGCTCCCAGCATGGAGCCTGCTTCTCCCTCTGCCTGTGTCTCTGCCTCTCTCTCTCTCTCTCTCTCTCTCTCTCTCTCTCTCTCTCTGTCTATCATAAATAAATAAAAATAAATTAAAAAAAAAATAAAGCCACTAACTTAAAAAAAAAAAAAAGAATGGATTTACTAGATTTCTTTGACTTTCCTCCCTCTGACCCACTTAAATTAAAATCTAGCCTGGAAAACTAGGGAATGAGTTCAATATCACAGGGTTTTCTTATGATGAAAAGAAAATACGTTTTCTGTCTTATGATCTGCTATTTGTGGCAGAAGGAGGATCAGATGTAGAGAAAGCTTGCCTGCTTTCTGTTTTGGGGAATTAAGTGCAGGAAAAGGAAGAAAAAGACGGTAAGAGGAGCAAAGAGTGGACGCAATGATAATTTTATACTCTCTGGGCTTTGACGTGGGAGCATGGGTGTCCTTGTGTGTTAAATGTTCACTAAACGAACTTAACGTGGAAGGTGAGCTGCTGTATCACTCTGGGTCAGGCCATACCAAAGTGAACTAGACTGTGCAGGAGGGTACAGTAAAGGCGCACTGGGTCTCAGTGTCACCACCTTCAGTTGAACGTGGCATGGTCCTTACCTTGAGAGCAGTGTCCCTATCACGGTGTCCACCCTGCCAGGACCAGGTGACCTCTGAGCAAAGGGTGAACTGCTCTACCCAGTGGGGGGAAGGAGTCAGCCAGGAAGCACCACCAGACTCTGACCAAGCCAAGACCTTATGTCAGCCCAGGCTTTCCTCATCAGTCCTGTGGGGAAATAGTACCCAAGAAACAAAGGGGCATTGCCCACCCCAAAGACTATCAGAGGCAGAGGGCGCTACCACTGTCAACCTTGACCCTTTCCTGCCCCAATAAGAACATGTGAAATCCCTCTTCTGGTATAACTGGTAATTTCCCTCCCAATACCACCTATTTCTCTGCTCCCCTCTCCTCTCTTGAAAAACTCTCTTGAAAAACTTACCTATAGACTGCATGTCTGCTTTCCCTCTTAGTTTTTATTGCCTTCATTCATTCAAGCTTTCTTACCTATCTTTCCACAGAAACTTCTCTTGTCAAGGTCACACACGAATAGGTCAAATCATGTAGCCAATTCTCAGTTCTTATTTTAATTTACTTAGCAGCTGCCTTGACAAGGTCAGTCACTCCTTACCTTTTTTTTAAGATTTTATTTATCTTATGAGAGAGAGAGAGAGAGAGAGAGAAAGAGAGTGCTCAGGGCAGGGGCAGAGAAAGAGACAGAGAGGTGAGGGGGTGAGAATCTCAAGCCAACTCCACACTGAGCCCTGAGCCCAAAGTGGGGCTTGATCTCCAGACTGTGAGATCATGACCTGAGCTGAAACCAAGAGTCAGACACTTAACCAAGGAGCCACCCAGGCGCCCCAGTCACTCCCTACTTTGAAGAAACACTTTCTTAACTTGCATGTTACAAATAATTTCTGGTTGTTCTTCTCTCCCTCAAAAATAGTGTAATGCCCCAGGATGCTCTCTTTAGACTGTTTTGTTGCTTTAGGCACACTCACCTCCCTGAATAATCCCAACCAGACTTGCGGCTTGAATTTCCATCTATATACCAATGACTTAAGCCCTTTTGTCCAGTATGGATCTTTCCCTGAGCTGCAGGTATACAGATCTTCAGCTCACTCAACATTTCCTCTAGAATGTCTAATACACACATAAAACTTAATGTACCTTAACCCCAGTTCTTGATTGCCCCTCCTAAACCTGCCTTTGGCTCTCCAGCTTCCCCATTCTCCAACAAATGACAATTCCATTTATATAGTTGCCTAGGTCAAAACCCTTGAATTCATCCTTGACCCCCTTCTTTCTAACTACACTCCTCACTAATTTGGCAGCAAGTTATATAGTATAGATTTGCCTCCAATATATGTTCAGAATCTGACTGTCCTACCATCTCTGCAACTACTGCCTTATTTTGCTGCACTAGTTTCCCAGATTGATCTGACTTCTGCTTTGTCTCCCTAGAGTGTGTCCTCCATAGCTGCCAGAGTAGTCCTTCAGGCTTGGCTGGACTCTGTGGCTAAATAAATGTCAGCAGGACTTGGTCCATTATTCCGTTTGTCAGTTCTGCTTGTCTCTGCTTGACTTCATTAAGTATGCAAACTCTATGTTATGGATAAGATGGGAACTGGGAGCCCTAGACTCCTTTTCACCCAGTTGAGCAATCCCAGGAAAAGGAAATATCTCTCCCTCCAAAATTTAAATATTAGTTTTGAAAACGATTGACTCACTTCACTGGGGACACGTGTTAATCTCTAAGTCAAAGCGGTCAGAGAACTCAGGTGCTCCGGCCATCCTGGGTCAGGTGCTCACCCTAATTGCTGGGACGGTATGGATCCACTATCATTGGCAGCCTCACGGAGATCACCTTGAATAGGAACAAGAAAACCGCAGAAATCAGAAAAGAGAGACTGGGAAAGAATTTAAGGCAGACACAAAATGTAACTAGCTACTGTAATTTAATACATGTGTTTGTTGCTCTGAGTTAATCACTTTGATCCTAGTTCCTCATCTGGGGCAATAACACTTCATGGGGTTGCTGTGAAGTCAGGTGATTTTATACATATAAGGTTGCTTTATTAAAAAATGAAATTATATACCTTGTCATATAACTGTTAGCTATTGAGATTAGTCCATCACTGGTTGATAAAATATGGATAGATCCAAAGGATGACCTTCTATAACGTATAACAATGGCTTAGGTGTGGACAAAAGTCAATCGAAGAATTAATACCTTAAGCAAAGAGACAGGAAGAAAAATCATCCTGAAGACCAGGGCGAAGAGGATCGTTATAGCATGCTTAAGTGACTAATGAGTAATGAGTAACTTCAGGAAGGATTATTTGAAGGAAGGATGCTGTCAGCAAGGCCGCAATCACAGTGTTAACCAGGGCTATTTTTCATCTGCGTGCTTAACTGGAGAAGAATCTGTCTCCAAACTCAGGTGATTGTTGCTAGCAGCCTTTGCATCCTCGCAGTCTGTGGGACTGAGGGTCTCAGTTTCTTGCTGTCAGCTGGATTCTGTCTTCAGTCCCTTGTCTTGTTGCCTGCAGTCCCTTGCCAAGTGGGCCTCACTCTGGCCCCTTACTTACTTCATCAAAGCCAGCAAGAGAGAGAGAGACAGGCTTCTCGCAAGGGAGGTGTGATAGCCTGTGTGACATTATCACCTTTGCCATATTCTGGTGGTCAGAAGCAAGTCACAGGTCCTACCCACACCCAGGTAAGGACTGATCGCTCATGAACGTGAGAACAGAGGTGAGGATAAATGGGGCCATCTTAGGAGGCCCGGGATACTACAACAGCCTCTTTTCTCTCCTTAGATTTGCAAAAGACTACTATTGCTAATTAAAAAGTGTTTAATGAGGGCACCTGGGTGGCTCAGTGGCTAAACATCTGTGTTTGGCTCAGGTCAAGATCCCGAGGTCCTGGGATCGAGTCCCGCGTCGGTTCCCCGCAGGGAGCCTGCTTCTCCCCCTGCCTGTGTCTCTGCCTCTCTCTCTGTGTCTCTCACGAATAAATAAATAAAATCTTTAAAAATATAAGGGCTTAACTCACTGTACTCAATACATAATACACTTTACATACGTAGGTCATATTATAGATTCCCTGTTCATAGAGGAATCTTGAAATTCTAGACAGGTCATAGTTGTTAAGATAGGTCTCAAGCTCTCTTTTTAATAAAGATAAATTGTTTAATAAGATAAGCCATACTTTAGTTTCATTATCAAGGAAAGGTTTGGGGAAGACCTCTGTAAGGGGAGGCTACATCTGAAGACTTACCTATAAAGGGATCAGATAAGTTCTTAAAGCTGGTTAGTGAAAAAGGAAACAATTTAGCTTAGTTAATGTGTTTGTGCCTCTCACTAAAGAATCTGACAGAATTTTATAGGATTTGTATCTGGAGTTACACCTGAGGTTTTCCTTGGGTAGGACTTTCCATTTATTCCATTCTTGAACTACCATGTGCATTGGTTAGGGCATCTTGCTTCCAATTTTTTAGTCTAATAAATATTTAATTAACAAACATCTTGATTTACTGGCTGAATTGTCTCAGACAAAGGAGAGGAACACTTCGATGGTAGTACTAAATATTTCTTTTGGGCTGGTTATTGGAGATTTTGTCTTTGAGGATTCTGAGTTGCCAAGAGCAGTAGTTCAAGTGAGAGGCTTTCCTTTTTTTCGTAGAGACTTCTCAATGGGCCCTGGGTAACAAGCACTGAAAATCTGTTTTGCGGTGTCCAAAGAGCCACTTTGGACATAACTTGTTTAGGGCAAGTGCCATTTCATAATGCTGGCTTCCTTACACTGGGAGATCTGTTTCCTTTTGAATGGAATAGTAAAACATAAAAATGAAAAGCAGATATAAGATGGGTGAAATAAATAGCCAAATTATCTGCTATATTGAAAACAACAGCAAAATCCCAGTAAGTACCAAGGAAAAATTTTAAAGTTAAAATAAATGTAAATGATTAATAAATATCTGTATGTCTAGCTGACATGGCTGGATTTCTTTGTGAGAAATTTCAGAAGAGGCAGACTTGAAGACTGGGGTTTTTCTGGAGGGTTCTTAGGGGAAAGAGGATTATCAGGGACGTCTTCTCATCCTCGCCAGAGATCTGTGTTGCAGTAGGCAAGGGGGCAGTGATTAGGGCCACCATGGCCAGTTCACTTACCAGGTCAACACAGACATAAATATAGCATATCCTTAAATTATTGGTGAACTTATGTATCTAAGTCTGGATATTCAACCTTTCTTTTTTTTTTTTTTCTTTTCTCTTTTTTCTTTCTGTCTGTATATATGTATGTATTGGTCTATGTCAGAATATAGTCCCTGGAGTCAAGCTTACTTTGTTGCTCTATGATTCTGAGATAGATAAGGACCTTTTCCCAATCTCCAGTGTCCTTGTCAATAGAAAGGGGCTAGTAAGTTGAAAGTATGCCGTCAGAATTAAATAAGCATATAATAAATATGGCACACTTGACCTAGTGTTTCATACATAACAATTTTGATAGCTGCTTTTATTTTAACTATATAACTTAGCTTTGTTTTTCCATTTTGCAATGAGGGTGATTAAGCATCACTCTATCTAGGTGAAAGGATTTGATTTATTTTATTTTTATTTAAAAAAAATATTTTAGGGATCCCTGGGTGGCGCAGAGGTTTGGCGCCTGCCTTTGGCCCAGGGCGCGATCCTGGTGACCTGGGATCGAATCCCACGTCGGGCTCCCGGTGCATGGAGCCTGCTTCTCCCTCTGCCTGTGTCTCTGCCTCTCTCTCTCTCTCTCTCTCTGTGTGACTATCATAAAAAAATTTAAAAAGTATTTTATTTATTTATCCATGATAGACACAGAGAGAGAGAGAGAGAGAGAGAGAGAGAGAGAGAGAGGCAGAGGGAGAAGCAGGCTCCATGCAAGGAGCCAGACGCGGGACTCGATCCCGGGTCTCCAAATTCACATCCTGGACTGAAGGCGGTGCCAAATTGCCGAGCCAAATCAAATCAAAGTATTTGATTTTAAACAGTATTTTTATTTTAATATCGCAGGGCAAATACTGTATTAGGCAATACTGTTAGTAAAATAATAGTACGTCCAGTGGCTGGCATTTTAATGAGATATGCTGTATGCAGGATCAACATTTTGGTTTTAAAATGCTGGTCAGGGATCCCTGGGTGGCACAGCGGTTTGGCGCCTGCCTTTGGCCCAGGGCGCGATCCTGGAGACCCGGGATCGAATCCCACATCAGGCTCCCGGTGCATGGAGCCTGCTTCTCCCTCCACCTGTGTCTCTGCCTCTCTCTCTCTCTCTGTGACTATCATGAATAAAAATAAAATAAAATAAAATAAAATGCTGGTCATCTGCATATTATCCCCAGGAGTCAACTTTAAATTTTCATGGCTACTCTTCTAAGATTTTTTAATATATTTTTTTAAAGATTTATTTATTTATGATAGACATAAAGAGAGAGGGAGGTGGAAGCAGGCTCTGTGCCGGGAGCCTGACATGGGATTCGAACCTGGGGCTCCAGGATCACACCCTGGGCCAAAGGCAGGCACTAAACCGCTGAGCTACCCGGGGATCCCCCTACTCTTCTAAGATTAAGAACAAACATAAGTGCAAAAAAAAAATTAGGATAAAAATTATGAAAATATTTCTGAGTTGACATGGACTTCTTTGGTCTTTCAGAGATTTATTTAGCAACAATATGTGAATATTGTGCTGGACGTGGGCCATACAAGGATGAAGGAAAGGAGTAGTTCTTAGTGTAGTGGGAAGAGGAAGGCAGCACAGGGATTGCTTCCTGCAGAGCCCTGCACAAAATGCTTTTGTAGCAGAGGATAGGACAATTAACTCTGCCTAAGGCTTTCCGGGCAGGTTACCTTAAAAAGAAAACACAAGAGAAGAGTGGTAACTAAGATGAAGAGAAGTTTCTAGATAAAAGCTAAGTGGGGACAGGGAAGAGGTCTTTCAAGAAGAAAGTAGTGTGAGCAAAGTGCCATAGAATCGAAAAAAGGTCTAACATACTAGAAAATAGCAAGAAATGCACTGAAGTTGGAGCAGATACTACATGGAGAAGAGAAGTGGAAGCATTGGGAGCTGGATGATGGAATACTTTGAGGACTGGTTAAAGCGTCTGCATTTCATTTTACAGATTATGGAAAATTAGTCTGGGTTTATAAGCAACAGGATTGATTTTGTATCAAATGATGTCAAAGGAAATAATTCTTTTTTAGCTTGTTGTTATTATATTTAAAAAGTTCATTGAGAAGCTTACAGTAATGAAGCAAGCAGGCTCCCAGGTCCCGAAGGGGCAGGAGAATGCAAACCTTGTCACCCCCACCCTCGCCCAGGAGGGCACCTGCTGTTCAAGTACCGGGATGATCTCCAAGGAGAATGGACCCATCATTCAGGCAGAGAGCATGGTTGGAGAAAGTAGTTGTACATATCATTTTTCTATTCTTCTGATTTTGCACCAAATGTTTTAATAAGAATCAGGTTTTATAGGTGAACTGAAGATTGCCACAATCCTCAGAAGTAATTCACATAACTCATAAAAAAAAAAAAAAAGCAGATTCTGTTCGTGTTATCCAGAGTGGAGGCAGTCCTCTGAGAACTGGAAATTCTCAAAACATTTTCTCTATTGCAGAGAAATCTGAAGGGATGTGAGTCCTAACAGTTTTTTATGCATGTTCCTTACTTCTATGTAAAAATGTCATGACACTCCTGTGCAGCACATCCTTACAGACAAAAGGACAAAGAAGAAATAATAGAGATGTATAAAAGCAAAGCATTAGAATTCTGATTTCCAGGAAGATACCAAAATCCTCCCACACTAGTGGATTCACTGTAATATCTAATATGGAATAAAGCATCATATTTCCTTTTTCTTCTCCATGAATAAACTAGCCCTTGGGAAACTTCACTGCATTTCAGAGATTTATACTGAAAAAGGATGCTTGTTTTTCATATCAACCATGCCAGCTCCTCTTTTGTTTCTCCTTCATTTATTTAACCAACAAATATTTGTTGAGTGGCACAAATACTCATTGTATGTGTGTAGGTGGGAAAATTAGGAAGATTAAAATAGATTTTCTGTCTTCACAGAGCTTCATGTCTAGTGAAGGAGAGAAATACTGAATGAACATTTAAATAAAAATGCAATGACTACAGTATAGAGGCCAGCTTGGGCTTCCCTGCCTATGGAAGGGTAGATGAGATTGGCTGGGACCCCCCCAGATCCACTCTGTGGGGTCAGAAGCTCCATTCTGCATATCCAGGCTTCTATTTCAGGGTCTCCTCTGCCTTTAGGCTTCCCTATGGTGAAGCAGTCACTGTTGCACTTCTTTTTTTTTTTTTTTAATTAATTACAATACAGTTAACATGCAGGATTATATTAGTTTCAGGTGTACAATACAGCAATTCAACACTTCCATAATCACCGGTGCTCATCACAAGTGCCCTCCTTAAACCCATCACCTAACCCTCCCCCAAACCCTCCCCCCTGGTAACCAGCAGTTTGTTCTCTATAGTTAAGATTTTATTTTTTGAATTGTTTTGCTCTTCTTTTCTTTGCTTGTTTGTTTCTTAAAATCTATATATGATTGAAATCATATGGTATTTGTCTTTGTTTGACTTTTTTTGCTTAGGTTCATACTCCCTAGATCTATCTATGTGGTTGCAAAAGGCAAGATTTCATTCATTTTATGGCTGAATAATATTCCATTGCACATAGACATCACAACTTCTTTATTCATCTATTGATGACCCCTTGGGCTACTTCCATAATTTAACTATTTTAAATAATGCTACTATAAACATAGGGGTGCATGTGTCCCTTTGATTTAGTATTTTTGTGGAGTTTTTTTTTTTTTTTTTTTTGTAAATACCCAGGAGTATGTTCATTGGGTTGTATGGTAGTTCTGTTTTTTTAACATTTTGAGGAGCCTCCATACTGTTTTCCAACGTGGCTCCACCAGTTTGCATTGCCACCAACAGTGCAAAAGGGTTCCTTTTTCTCTACATCTCTGTAAACTCTTGTTTCTTAAGCATTTGATTTTAAACATTCCAACCTGTGTGAGGTGTTAGCTCACTGTGGTTCTGATGTGCATTTCCCTGATGATCTGTGAGGTTGAGCATCTTTTCATGTGTCTGTAGGCCATCTGGATGTCTTCTTTGGAGAAATGTCTGTTCATCTCTCCTGTCCATTTTTAAATTGGATTATTTGTTTTTGGGTGTTCAGTTGTAGAAGTTCTTTATATATTTTGAATACTGACCCTTTACTGGATACATCATTTGCAAATATCTTTGCTCATTTAGTAGGCTGTACTTAATTTTGTTGACTGTTTCCTTTGCTGTGTAGAAGCTTTTTATTTTGATATAGTCCCAATACTTTACTTTTGCTTTTGTTTCCTTTGTCTCAGGAGACATATTTAGAAAAATGTTGCTGTGTCCAATGCCAGAGACATTACTGCCTCTGCTCTCTTTTAGGATTTTTATGGTTTCAGGTCTCACATTTAGGTCTTTAATCCATTTTGAGTATTTTTTTTGTGTGTGTATGGTGTAACAAAGTGGTCCAGTTTCATTCTTTTGCATGTAGCTGACCAGATTTTCCAATACCATTTATTTACCAATACTATCCTTTTTCCATTGGATATTCTTTCCTGCTCTGTTGAAGATTAACTGATCATGTAACTGTGGGTTTATTTCTGGGTTTTCTATTCTGTTTTATTGATCTATTTTTGTGAAAGACCACATTTTTGTTTGTTTTTGTGACTGTTTTGATCACTACAGCTTTGTAATATAACTTGAAGTCTGAAGTTATGGTATCTCCAGCTTCACTTTTCTTTTTCAAAATTGCTTTGGCTATTCAGAGTCTTTAGTGGTTCCATTTAAATTTTAGGATTGTTTGTTCTAGTTTTATGAAACGTGCTGATGGCATTTTGATAGGGATTGCACTGAATGTGTAGATTGCTTTAGGTAGCACAGACATTTTAACAATATTTGTTCTAATCCGTGAGCATGGGATGTCTTTTCATTTGTGTCATCTTCATTTTCTTTTATTAGTATTTTATAGTTTTCAGAGTACATGTCTTTAACTCTTTGGTGAGGTTTATTCCTAGGTATCTTACTATTTTTTGTGTAAGTGTAAATGGGATTGTCTTCTTTTTCTGCTGCTTCATTATTAGTGTATTGAAACACAACAGATTTCTCCTTTTTTTAAAAAATATTTTATTTATTTATGACAGAGAGAGAGAGAGAGAGAGAGAGAGGCAGAGACACAGAGGGAGAAGCAGGCTCCGTGCAGGGAACCTGACATGGGACTTGATCCTGGGTCTCCAGGATCACATCCTGGACTGAAGGTGGCACTAAACCGCTGGGCCACTGGGGCTGCCTGTTTTCTGCATTTTTATTTTGTATCCTATGACTTCACTGGATTTATTTATCAGTTCTGGCAGTTTTTTGGTGGAGTCTTTCAGGTTTTATATCTATAGTATCATGTTGTCTGCAAATAGTGAAAGTTGCACTTCTTTCTTACCAATTTGGATGCCTTTTATTTCTTTTTGTTGTCTGATTGCTGTGGCAAGGACTTCCAGTATTACGTTGAATAAAAGTAGTGAGAGTGGACATCCTTGACTCGTTCCTGACCTTAGGGGGAACAGTTTTTCTCCACTGAGTATGATGCTCGCTGTTAGTTTTTCATATGTAGCTTTTATTATGTTGAAGTATACTGCCTCTAAACCTACCCTCTTGAGAACTTTTATCATGAAGGGATGTTGTACTTTGTCAAATGCTTTTTCTTAGTCTATTGAAATGACATTTGGTTTTTATCCTTTCTCTTATTGATATGATGTATCATGTTGATTGATTTGTGAATATTAAACCAGTCTTGCATCTCATTGCATCTCAGGAATAAATCCCACTTGATTGTGGTGAATGATTTTTTTTTTTGATATATTGTTAGATTCTGTTCTTCACCTCTTTTAAGTAAGACATCAACTCACCCCTTCTTAATTTTTACCACTCATTTGTAAGTGTGGTTGACTTTAATGCAGATTTCTAGAAGTCATGAGGACAGTCCATAGCATGGTTGCACAGTGAATGAATGTGAAAATGTATTTGGAAATCCATGGTTTTCAAAGTCCGCTCAACCACTCTACCTTCTCTCTGGGCTTTCATCTCTTTAATACTCAGTCTTCCCTGCTTTCTCCTTCTCCACTTCTCTCCTTGCCTTTTGCTTTCATTCCTACCACTACTCAGAAATGAGAAGGCAACCAACCAACCAACCAACCACCATCATCACAATAACAAACACAATGAACGATAAATCCTTTTATTCTTTCGTGAAGCCTGACCACCTTTTTTTGTCTTTGGGCTCCCGAAGACATTCATGCTCTCAGAGTTACAACTTCTACTCTGAAAACCTTATCTACATATTATACTCAATACAGGCTTTTTCTATACTAAGAGAAATTCTGTTGCCATCTGTTAAGATGTGTATTTTTAGTCTGGATATATTACAAATTAGGATGCATGCTCTGACAGAAAAGTAGACGGTACAATAAAGTACAGTATTAAAACAGAGGGATTGGGCTTAAACTGAGGAGGTAAAAAAGGAAGGCTTCTGTGAGAAAGAGTAAAACATTTCTGAAGACTGTTAGCATAGTCTACTGACAAAGAGGAAGGAAGAATATTTCAAGTAGTGGGTCTGGAGATGCGAGGGGTTTGGTGCACTGGGAAAACTAAAAAGAACCAGCATGACTATACCCTAAAGAGGAAGAAGAGAAAGAAAGGGATGAAGGTGGAGAGGTGAGCAGGGACCTGATCACGTGGAACCTTGTAGGTCACATGACTCCAGTTTTTAGGTTCCTGAATCTTCTCTGACAAATGAAATGACTTCATGAATTATTTTTTCTAAACTTTGAGTTTATTGGTTTTTGAAACCAATACAATTGTGCCAAAGCTGGCAAATATGTACACACATACACACACACACACATTACATAAAAGCACCTTCCCCGAGGGCCATATCATTATGAAGTCTATCCTATAGTCATATGCATGATTCTGGGTCAGCAGGGTGATTAGCTGAAATTTATCTCCATATTCATTTTCTCTCCACAGGAATGTTTCCTGCAGAGAGGCCCACAATATGAGGGTTTCTGTAAGAGATTTAAAAAAAAAAATTGCCTGCCAGCAGCACATGAATTTTCCATCAGTTTTTAGGATTTCTATCTGTTCAGCTGATACACCCATTTCCTCTGAAGAACAAATAGCTTCTTACTCTGCTCAGTGCCTTACTACGTTAAGGCCTGGCAGGAATAAATCTAAATTCTGTTTACCACCAGGGTAAACTGCCCTCTTATTGCATTCTTGTGGAAAGGCACTTTTTTTGGCATTCAGTATTCCCCAAATATTTATAGGTACTGAAAATGACACACCACATATATTGCAGACATCGAGCCCACTGCTTACTGCCATTGCTAATCTATATCCAATGATGATGCTCATTCTGTTGTTTTCTGGAAATAAATTATTTTGTTTTCCCAATTCTATCTACCCCAAACTATCTTACTTTTCTTCTCCACTCTTACTTTTCAGCTACTAATAACTATGCCTTTTAAGTTGTCTTTTTATTAAAAGTAATAAATTAAGACATTTATTTTTAAGTGCATTGTGACCAGCATATACGTTAGCACGCTCGGAGTATTCAGTTTACCAAAATTCATTTCAGTAGCAACAACATTCACTGAGTTTAGAAAAAAAACTTTCCACTTATAGTTAGTTAGTTACTTGTTAGTCTCACACAATTGTACCTTCCATACAGTATAATACTTTAAAATTAAGACAGCTTGAGGAAGTGATATCTTCTGTGGCTCTTCCTTAAAAGGAAGCCATTGACCATTTGCTGTGCTTGACTTTGATAGAGATAATACTAAGATTCCATCCGGTCATCCTGTGAATCAACGCTTATGGTGGAACCTTGGCTACTGGTATCAGCAGTTTCATAGGACTTTTGATCTTTGGCAAAGTTGATGAAAACCTATTTTTTAAGGGAAATAAAACCATTAGTGCTTGGTAAGCCAAAGGAAGAAATAGGGTTAGTTCACACACACACACACACACACACACACACACAGTGAAAGAGAAAAAAGAGAAGTAAAGTAGATATTATAGGGACATGTCCACACAGAAACATACATTCTCACTAGTATTCCTTTTATATATTCAAATTTAACTGGGGCAGGGGATGCCTGGATGGCTCAGTCAGTTAAGTGTCCCACTCCTGATTTCTCCTTGGTTGTCAGGGCTGTTGGATGGAGCCCCATGCTAGGCTCTGTGCTTGGCATAGAGTCAGCTTGCCCTTCTCCTTCTGCCTCTCCCTCTACTCACACTCTTTCTCTCTCAAAATTAAATAAAGTCTTTAAGAAAATTAACTGAGGTTTGAAAATAAAATCTATTTTATAGAACTATAATCATAATATCAATCTAAAGCTATAATTAAATGTCTATAACCACATATTTGCATTTATAAGATTTACATTAATATTTCTATCAAGTATAATCCAGGAACCCAAGCCAAGCCATTATCAAATGTTTATATAATGATGTTGAGAGAAATTTCACTAGTTTCAAGAGTTAGTGTACTAAAATAAAATTTGTATCAAGAGCCCACATTATGTTCAGTAAGCCAATTATTTAATAGGCAGACCTTTAGGACTTGGTCATAGATTCCTCCAGAACCTGAGATTCTACTTTTGTGTCAGACAGGGTCCTGGTAGTTGATTATAAGTCAAAGGCTAACATTTCTGGGTCAGTAAAGCCATAATTGGCTAAAACCCTCATAAAAAATTGTCCATAAAATGCAGCACTTAAGAGGCCCCTGAGGCCTAACGTTTAGACTCGTCCTTACAATAGATGCTATTCAATGTTCTATACATCAGGTTGGTTGAGCTCTACAAAATTAACACAGGGCAAAGAGGATGACGGATGACCTCTAAAGTCTCCAGTTATAGAAGATAAAATAAAATAAGACAGATGATGTGAGTGAAACAAAAAAATTCTGCATTTACTAGTTTGGTTGCCTGGACCTAGCAGATCTACAGGTCTGGCACTGAATTCTCTCTAGAAACCCCCGTCCTGTGCTAACCCTGGAAGCCAATCAATAATGTTATTTAAGAAATCTACCAAGGGCGGGGGTGGGGGGGGGAGAAAAATTTATCAAGGAGAAAGCAAAGTGTTAATAACTATTTGTTTTATGGATGAAAATAACATTTTGTTCCTTTATATATTCCTACAGCCTAATGAATATAAATGTCTTATAGAAAGGAAAAATCTTTTCTCCATTAAAAAATGGTTAATGCCTTTCACATTTTTTTTTTGAACATCCTAAAATGCTGTTAGAAATAAATTCAGCTAAGTTTTTCAGGTGCAAGCTTAGATATTGTTTCAATTACAAACAAATTGAATGTCATTAAAAAGAAATAACCAGAATGTGTAATAATTAAATGTGGCATTATGCACATGGATCATGGTAACCAGCTTACCTCTTCCAGAGTAGTCTGACTCACTAAGAAATTTGTGATATTTAAAGCAGTCTTGTTGGTTTCCAGCAGATCAAAAATGTTTGCTACTCCTCCTGCCGTGACTGGCACATGATACTCTAGCATGCTGAGGTGCTGATCCTGTGGGAACCAAAGGAAAAAATTAATTCTGCAATGTCAGGTAATATTGAGTTGACTAGACATAACTTGACCAAGAGCTAAGGAAAATACTGAAATTCATTCCGTTGACAATCATGAGACAGTGTAAAGGATGGCTATGTTTTGCAGCTAACAACCCGCAAAGATGAGATGAAAAGTTTTACAAATGTCAAAGAGGAAATAAAATTAAAAATCTAATGAAAATTCCCAAGTATTCTATTTTCCTGTGCACTTATAAAGTCCTTATAGTCTTGCCTAGAAAAAAATATTGTGAAATGGTATTTCAGATGTCAGATTATGCTCAGCTCACATAAGATTTTTTTTAAAAGAGATCACATTTAGAAATTTTGTTGTTTTAATGCTAGAACTGTACTAAAAGGCTAAGGATTAACTGTTCAATTTATATTGGCTAAAGAAGCTAGATTTCAAAAGTGCTGTGTAGGAAAACTTTCATTAATATATGCCATATCTGGGGCATCTGGACGGCTCAGTTGGTTAAGACTGCCTTCAGCTCCGGTCACGATCTCAGAGTCCTGGGATCGAGCCCCAGATGGGGCTCCCTGCTCAGTGGTAGTCTGCTTCTCCCTCTCCCTCTGCTCCTCACTTTCTCCTAATCCCCACTGGTGCCCACTGGTGCCTGCTTTCTCTCTCTCAAATAAATCAAATCTTAAAAAAATATGCCACATTGTTTCTTAATTTACCCTAAAATGCTTTCCAATTTCTTTATTTAGTCCATAGTATCACCATCTACTTAGTAATCTATTTTTGTTTCCATGGAGCATCTTTAATACCTTAATTTTCTACATATTCAATCAGTTACTATATCCTACTTGTTTTTTCTTCTAAAATGAGTCTCGCATTTAAATCTTCCCTCTCTACTTGCACCATTAACTCCATTCTCACCACTCCATACCTGAGTGACTGCCTCGGCCTCTTCCGTGGCCTAGAACCTGTATTTATTCACATATCCTGGCACAAAGCAGCTAGGATAATCTTTCCTGAGAACTATTTTATCAAGATATGTTCTTACTCCAGAATCTATCCCTGCAACCTAAATGGATCAGATGAAGACTGTGTATTTCACCTGGTTTTTATTTATTTTTATTTTTATTTTTTTTCCACCTGGTTTTTAAAACTTCTGTTACTGGATACCCCTCCTCTTCTCACTATCTTTGTTCACTGGCTAACCCCTCTTATTGACTGGTTATGCATTGCACCTGTCACTACCATCAGGCTATCTTATTTTTATTCCCAAAATGTTGCTCTTGCTATTTCTCTTCTAGGGATCTAGAAACAACTACATACTTGTCAAGAATGTTCTGTTTAGAAAGGAATGAAACTTTTATGATCACTCTATTTGCTTTGTATAGCTCTGGTCCTACAAGTAACAGACCAGGGTGAATGTAATCTCAAACCCAGTGAATAAACATAGATTTTTTTTTTTTTTTGGCTAAACACAGATTTCAACTCAGAAACTCACCAAAAGAAAAAGCACTATTGTGATTTGTGCAAAACAGAGTCCTTTAATTTTTAAATTTGATTTTAATTTAGGTGGTAGAAAATGGACTTTGATAAGAATCATAAAAGCTATTATTTCCTGGAGAAGCCAAGGTTTGGGAGGTAGAGACAAAGGTATTTTATAGAGATAAAAGAATTGTTTTAAAAAAATACACTCTATTTTGCTCTCTATAATCATGTCACATTAATATGGTGCCTTATAGTTTATGAAGTAGCTTTGTAGACATTTTATCATTTGTTTCTCACACCAATCTTATGAAGTAGATGTCATTATTCCTATTTTACAACGGGGAAAAATGAAGTTAAGAGACTTTAAATGTCTTGCTGGTAATCACACAGGCAGAGCCCAAGTCTTCCCATTTCTGTCCATCATTCCACACCTAATTTCTTTTATTTTAGTTTTTTAAAGAATTTATTTATTTGAGAGAGAAAACACGACTAGTGGGAGGGGCAGAGGGAGAAGCACATTCCCCTTTGAGCAAGAAGCCTGATGCAGGGCTCCATCCCAGGACCCTGAGATGATGACTTGAACCAGAATCAGATGCTTCACTAACTGAGCTGTTCAAGTACCCCTACATCTGCTTTCCTTTAAAAACATTCATTTGCTATAATCATCTTGTACAAACTACCTGTACATCAAAGATGTTATGATGATAGCTTTTTCTGTCACATGCATTTATTTTAAGTATGTACTATGTGAGATATATAAATATATATGCCTGCCCATCCTGTGGATATGCATATATAAGATCAAATTAAGTGAAAAATGTTTCAACTAGTGTGGGAATTAAGAACTTGATTTCCAAGCAGTTCTGTTTAAACTACTGTGGTCTTATCTTTCAAATGAGAGAAGCAAGAAGATAATCTTCTCTAGCTCTGACATTCACAAACTCTATTTTTTTTTTTGTAAGATGAAATGTCCTTGGTCATATAATATTTGTCATCCTTTAGTTCCTTAACATATGTAACTAGTAAACTAGTTGGGAATATAACTCAAAAACTAATAGCATGGTCATAAGGTCTTTGTGAGGAAGAAATAAATAAAGCTATATAAAAGGATCACATTTTATTTATGTATATATGTTATGTACGTATGTATTTATTTTAATGTAAGCCCTACCCCCATTGTGGGGCTCAAACTCATGACCCTGAGATGAGGAGTTGCAGGCTCTAAAGATTGAGCCAGCCAGGTGCCCTAGGACTACATTACTTTCAACTAGCTATAAAATGATATAATTAATTTGAAGATTCTATTTGTTCCTACTAAGTGTGTTTCAGAATATAATATGTAGCTTGAACTAATATATTAATAATAAGGCTATGTTCAACTTGAAAATAGTAAACAACCGTATTAGATTATGACTATCAAAACTAATCAAGACCAAAAGGCAGGACAATTTCCTACTTACTTTTAAGTATGTTTTTGGGAAGTGCAGTTGCATAAACCTTGTGAGGGTATCCATGCTCACTTTGGTATTCTTCAAGTGAACTTTGACAGTAAATCCTCGTCCAAACCTAGAAAGAAAAAGTGCAAAATGTGATAGGAGTTCTATTTTGCTGAAATAGCTCTCCTGGAATTCTAGGTAATGAAACAGGCCCCCAGCTGACCATTATTTCCCCCTTTTTAATATAAAGACTGCCATTTTCTCATAAAAGTTCAAGGTATGTTGCAACTGGAAATAGTGCCCTGCCATGATTTTTTATTTAGTTCTACCACTGTACAAAGTAACACTCCTTGGACAAAAGCTGCATTAGAAAGAAAACATAACTTGGCTTTCATTGATATCAATCAATTGGCAGTGGATGTCAATATCTGGGGTTAAATACTTTCTAATTTAAAACAAACAAGGTCTTAAAAGGCAAGTCATTGGAGTTTTGGTGTCCAAAGCGAAGATTAAAGTCACTAGGATTTTAAAAATGAATAAGAAATCAATATGCTAGCTGTTTGCCCAAGAATAGAGTTTGTAAGCAAGTCACAACAGACTCTCTGAGAACAATGTATAATGTCCCTTTCCTCCTTCTACCTTAATTATCTTGTTTAATACTATTTTATAAGAAAACCAGGTTGTACAGATAAAGGTATAAAGTAATGTCCTGAAGTTTTGAGATTAACATAGATATGTATAAGTGCATATGCACTCTGGCAAATATAAATATTAATTTAATTTTAATTTGATAATATATTTATGTACATTTCCCCAAAGTATTCTTGATTAAAAGGTTTTGAATGCAGTAAAAATGTTAAGTAGCTTGCTGAAAGCCTGTGCAAATGGCAAATGAACACGCTAGATAAAAATCTGTGCTTTCATGTACTTGTCAAGGTCTAATTTGTTATCGAGTAAATTCTTGAAAACTACTTTCCGAGAGTATTTGTGTTGTAGATTTTCTTTTAAGATCTTTTAGTAAGATAATTTAAGGTAAATCGATTATCAACTTTTTCTTTCCAGTTTTACCTCTCATTATAGGAAAATTGTTGAGTATTCCTCTAAGGTAAGTATGGTACTTTTAGATTGACTTCCCAACATCATATGTTAAACAATACAATTGTTCTTCACCTGTTTTATTTTTTTAAAAGATTTATCTATTTGAGAGAAAGAGAGAGAGAGAGAGAGCGAGCATGGTGGGGAGGGGCAGAGGGAGAGGAAGAGAGAATGGCAAGCAGACACCCTGCTGAGTGCAGAGCCCAATGTGGGGCTCATTCTCAACCTTAAGATCACAGCCTGAGCTAAAACCAAGATTCAACTGCTTAGCCAACTATGCGACCCGGGCACCCACCTTACCTGCTTTTTATATGCTGCAAAGATCCAATACATTGGAACCTTCCATTTACCATAATGGCCAACCTGGTACAGAGAGCCTCACATTCTTCCATGCTGAAAGACAGAATCACATCAGCATTCTGAGCACAGAAAAGTGCTCATAAGCATAAGCTTAAATGTTTCATTATGGCACCTTAGAAATACTATTTTAGTTCCTTAAAATGTCTTTTCCCTTGAAGGACACAAAAAATATATTTTAAAATATAAATGAAATGTCTTCACATAGGGTTTATTACTCTTTATTCTCCAGCTTGAAGCCATCTCTCTCACCTGGAATGCCCTCTCATCAAACACAGTATTTCTTTCAACCTCTTTCAAGCTTAGGCTTAAGACCTACATTCCCTGAGAAATGTTTCCAAAATAATCTTGAGCTTTTTTCATGATGCTTCATACTCCATATTCAGTTGGCTTTTATGCTTTGTTATTTATAAGTAGTTAACCTGTACTTGATTATATAATCTCTCATTTCAAGAACTATGACAACTAGTAGAGATCCTCTCCACTTTGTACAAAAGTAAATGGAAATTAAAGATTGCCTTCAGAACATGTAGTGTGCCGGGCAAAGCTAGGATATGAACAAGTCTCTTAATTATAAATAAATCTAGAATTTTTTCTATTATATGGTAATTGCAGTGAAGGGATGACTTTAATACAGGCTTACCTTGTAAGGAAGGCACAGATAAGATGCTTCAGTAGCCTTTTTACTGAATTGATTGGAAGGGTCTACTTCATAGAGGAGGCTTAGAGATTAAAACTTAGATTTTGTGAAAAGACCATTTCAGGTAGAAAGCACAGGCAGAGAGAGGGTGTGGTGATAGGGAAGGGCAGTGAATGTATGTGGAACCACTAGTCATTCAGATGGACTGGTAGGTGGGGTTGTCATGGTAAAAAAAAAAAAAAAAAAAGACTGGAAATTTAGATAAGGCCAGAAAATAAAAGACCTTTCATACTAAGGTGGAGGATAATGAATTTTATGCAATAGGCAACAGGGATTCTTAGTTAAATTGAGAAAGTCACAAGTCCCTTTTCATTTAAGAGAAATTTGTTTTTACTTTTTAAAAAAAATTTCTTTTTAAAGATTTATTCATTTGTTTTAGAGAGAGAGAGAGAGAGAGAGAGCACATGCATGCGCACGCACACAAGTGGGAGAGGGGCAAGGGGAGAGAATCAAGTGGTGGACTCTGCATGGAGCGCAAAGCCCCATGTGCGGCTTGATCTCAAGACCCATGAGATCGTGACCTGAGCCGAAATCAAGAGTTGGATGCTTAAGAGGCTTAGCCACCCAGGGGCCCTAAGAGAAATTTGTTTTTAGAAAGATTGCTTAGGCCCCATCCTACCCGCCACAGGAGCTGGATTCTCACACGAAACCTGCCTGACTTCCTCCTCTGACTGCAAACATAAAATACTTTAATCCAATTGTGGATTCACTATCAATACGTAATACGTAGGATTACCTCTTCCCCTCTCTCCTCCTAAAATCCTGTCAATGGCTTTAAAGTTGCCACATGCAGTTTACCTGTGAGACGTGAGGATGACTGAACATTTATTCTGAACTTCTTCTGAAATGATCTTCCAGAGGTGCCGTTTCGACTTAGGATCCATCCCAGAGCTCGGCTCATCCTTAATAGAAAGTTACAAGAAAAATTTATCAAATTAATTAATTTTTGATGAGGTTCTTTACATGAATCACTGCGTCTCACTTGCCTAGAACAGAAATTACTTTGCAAAGTCCTGTGACGAACTTGTTTTATACTTAATAGGCTTCTTTCTGCTGCTGTCAAAAAGCTCAAAATTAATCATTTAAAATTGTCAATCTGTTTTAAAAAGTGTCTCAGTGAAGTTGACACCCTGTTACTTTACACTTGTCTCATATTTCTTTGGAAAAAAAATCTGCTTCAATTACTGACAAAGTGGAGTTTCTTCATTTAATACTACATTGTCACATATATATATCTGAAGCTGCATCAACAAGATTGCTACCTTGCTCCTGATAGTAGAATTGTGGCTATGAGTGATACGCAGAGAACATAATTTGACTTTTCAGTTAATATTTGAGGTGTATTTAAAATTCTATGGTATTAATTGAAATGTAATCCTCTTTGGAGAAATAAAAAATAAGATTTGCAGAAATTGCCATGTAGAAAATATAAATTATATTTTAAAGTAAATGTTTGGAAAATTATACAGACATAAATTCAAAATGCAAAAATAGATAATCTAAACAAGCAGTAATAGATTCTGAGAGAGAATTAAATTAACAAATTAGAGGTCAAGATGTGGAAATAATTAAAGATAACGTATTTGCAGTTGTACATAGGATTATCTGAGGCTTATTATAGTAAGAGATTAAAGGAATGAGTGTTGATTTGGGGAAACAGGAAAAGATATCTTGTCACTGCTCCTATTTTTGAAGGTGATAGCATATATGGCAAATGCATATGGCAGAAAATATGATAGCTTTCTCTCATAGCTTGTATTTCAGTTCATCTCATTACTGCATAACATTTGCATAGCACTTTTAAACATTTTAAGTACTTTACATCGATTGTCTCATGGGGGTGCCTCAGGGTTGTTTTGTTCAAGTTAAGGGATACTTAGACAATAAAATTACACCATAAGCGTCAGTTGGTAGGGACGTAATGCATTATAAGCTTCTGGTATTATAGAAAGAGAGGTTGGCATCCCTCTGCTGGGCAGTTTAAATGATTTGGTCCTCTGTATGACTTAGTCCCTGGAATAATGTGCTGATTTATAGCTGAATTTGTATGGCATATGATTAAAACCCTTCTGAAGTTTGGAGTTCTTTGAATGAAGGGATCTTCCAAGATAAGGGCAAGTTCATTTCTCAGAAATAAGCCCTTTCACAATGTTTGGCCTGAAGAGCAGGATGCCCTATAATCTCTATGGGTAATTTGTATTTCCAAATGATTAATTTTCCAGCTCTTAACCAAAATAAAATATGTAGAATGCATTTCTTGCCTCCAAAGAATTCAAATAAAATAGAAAGGCAACATTGTCAATCACACCCCAAACTAGGTAACTCATATTTTTAAGTAACAAGGAAATGAAATTTCAGAACAACACATTGCCCTAAAATGTATCTTTCTGTTTTAGCAGAAGTTGGAAAATATGTTGGTTCACCTGATGAGTTACTAACTACAGATTTCTTCAGTAATAGACAGTCAAATTCTTCCATATTTCATAATATTACTTATTTGAATACCTGAATTTGTTTTGGCTACTTCCTGTTCACATGACAAGTGTTTCTTCTGAAATGGACTAGCCATAGCTCTTTGCTGATATAAATTCCCTTAATGAGATAGTATATGTAAGATGTTTTGCAAAATAATCAGCATATAGTGAGACTTCAGTAAAGGTTTATGGCAACGATGAAAATAAAATGTTACACACACTATTGGGTATGTGGGTCTAATTATGTGGTCGCCTTTTCCATAATGATCCTCTTACCAGCAGCAGAATGGAAGGTTTCCCTATCAAGGCTAGTGCTGTGGATAATTTTCTTTTCGTGCCATAACTGCACAAAGAGGTAGCTCTGTCCTTGTAGGGCATCAGGTGAAGTCTCCTAAGGAGTTTATGAACAGTCTGTGGGTGGAAAACAGGAGTTAGGTTGTGATCTTCCCCTGCCAAAATTCTAACAGCATTACATGGAAAAAAGAATTGTGAAAGTTCTATAGTGAAGAAACACATACCTGAAAACAATTCAACACTATACCCAACATATTTTATTTTTACTTTTAAAGGTCCACCTAAAAATTAATAATCATTTAAAGGGAGAAGAAATTCTGTAGAGGCTCATTTTCAGATGGGATTTTTTCCCCTAAATGTGAGTGTGTGTGTTTACAATTGTGGGTTGCACTTTCTGCAGGATTTCTTTATACAACTTAAAAGAGCTGAAAGAGAATTTGACCCTTCATAAGGCAGGTTTCTCATGGATCGTCCTCACTGTTTCATCTTTCTTCTTATGGAGGGGGCAAGTTGTCACAAAGGCTTTATGTCTATTTAAAACTGACCCAGTATCAAAATTTCAGCACATTAACTTAGGAATCATGGGTTCTTGAGACTATTTCTGTAAACAGCTCTGGCAAATAGTGGAATCCTAGGAAGATTTCAACAGGTCCTCAGATTGCACAAATAGAGGAACCTGCCGGAAGGGTTAGCCATTCCATTAAAAAGGCAAATGATTGCAGTGAAGTCCGAAACCACATTAAAAAAACCAAACTGGAAGCTATTTGATTTTATGTGGGCAGTTTGCAGGGAATTCCATGTTTCGAAACTTATCTAAACACTAGAGGATGTACAGACATCACCAACCAATGCTTAGCCCAGAGCCTAAGGATCTTTTATTGGATAGTTCTTAAAAGGTAACCGAGCAAACACAGGTCCAGGAGCTTCTGCAGCTGAGTTCAGAGGTGTATAGCTGATCTTCACAACTAAGGTAAGACTGCCTCAGTGCTCACTGACAGGAAGGAAATGCTATAGTTTTCCAGATTTCAACTTAGTTGTGAGCATAGGGGTGGGTGGGCGGTGGCGGTGACAGTAATCGTTTTCAAATGAACTAGTTTTCACACTTCTACTCACTTCTTTAATATCTTTTTCTGGAATTCCATGTATCCTGGCATAGAAATACAGGTGTTCTTCTACGGACACCAGGTCATCTAAGGCATCTTCCTGAGGGCAGTATCCAACCAATGAGCTGTGTGAGTCAACGTGACCCAGAGATCTGAATTGAAAAAAAGCAAAGACACAGATGCATTTCAAAAGGTATGTCCCTTCTAGTTCCCAAATGTTGGGAAAACAGCTCTATTTTGGTCATGGTGATTGGTGATTCTACTAAAAAGAGGTAAAATATCCCACCATATCCCACATCACACTGGAAAGTTTAAAAATTCACACTTGATCTGGAATAGCTATTTTTTCTCTAAGGATTACAAAATAAAAGAGGCTTCATTTTAATTTTTTTTCATGTAATTATGTTGTGCTCGTTAAGTTGAAGCCATGGTTTTTCATACCCAGTTTTATTTCTTATCAGAATATTTCCACTTGAAGGAATTATGTCTCCTGTCAGCATCTTGAAGATAGTTGTCTTTCCTGCTCCATTCACCCCAAGAAGGCCAAAGCACTGGTTTGGGAGAGAAAAAAAAAAAGATATAAATCTTAATCCAAACCAAAGACATGTTACTATTATGTCCTGTTCCTCTTTCTCTCTGGGTGAAATAAATTACAAAGAAAAATAAATCATTGGAATTATTCATAGATACTGTAGTATTCCGTTGACGTTTGATAAAACTTTCTCTTTTAAAACAAATGGTTACTTACATATCTGAACATTTGTATGTATACATAGGACTTATTTTACATATTATCTTATATTATCTCTGTGACATGATAAAACATCCCACAAGAAAGATATGCTACCTTGACAAAGTAATTATATTTATAGATTTCACATTATTTACACAAAATCACAACTTTACTGGATAAGCCGCTGAAGGAATAATTTCTTTATGCTGTTGAATAGATTTGATGCATTTGGTTTGCAGCTCTGCTCCCAAAACTAAGGAAAATGCTGGGCAGCCTGGGTGGCTCAGCGGTTTAGCGCCACCTTCAGTCCAGGGCGTGATCCTGGAGACCGGGGATGGAGTACCAGGTCGGGCTCCCTGCATGGAGCCTGCTTCTCCCTCTGCCTCTCTTTCTCTCTCTCTCTCTCTCTGTCTCTATGAATAAATAAATCTTAAAAAAAAAAAAAACAACTAAGGGAAATGCTCACATTCTCTTTCACCTTTCAACGCTGCCTTAATATTTCTTCCTTTTTTGTTTTTAAAGATTTACTTATTAGACAGAGAGTGCTTGAGTGCACACATGAGCGGGGGAAGGGGGAAAGGAAGAGGGAGAAGCTAAAGCAGACTCCACGCAAAGCACCGAATCCAGCTCGGGGCTCGATCCCATGACCCTGAGATTATGACCTGAGCTGAAATTAAGAGTCAGATACTTAACTGAGTCACCCAGCTGCCCCAATATTTCTTCCATAAAAACAACAAGAATAACTACAGGTACAGTTCTAGGACCTCACTTCTGACCACTGGTCTCTTTATGCTGTCTTTCACAGATGGCTGAAAACTAAAAGTTGAAGAGAGCACCCTGCACAGGCATCTTGACCAGAAGCCACCCCAGTGAGGACAACAGCTTGGCAAGGGGCTCAGGACTGGGGGTGTGGTAAGTCCTCTCTGTTAAGAGGGAAGATTTAGAGGGTAAATAACACATGGACGTGTATAAATTTTAAATACAGCATACATCAAGATATTCAGGAGTTGACATCCATATTTCTAGAAAAAAATATAGGAAAAGATAAAGATTTTTATCACTTAGCACGCCAATATAAAGGACTGTTGACAACAAAGCAGTGCTCCTCACCTCCCCAGCGGGTATCCCGATGCTGATGTTGTTTACAGCGATAATCTTTTTGTGGATCAGCTGATAGGTTTTTGTGAGCCGATGGAGCTGGACCAGGTCAAATTCACCGGCACCATTCTCCACTCTGAGTCTCTCAGCCCTTACATCTTCATCTTCGTCTATTGTCTCCATTACAGGCGAAGAATTAAATTTTCTGAAGAAGAGTCTAAAATATGGGCCCAGTGATTTTGCATCAGTAATTTTGAATTGGCACCACTCAATTTTGACATGTTTTAATGGGTTCTCACTTCACCAAAAGTGTGCAATCACACACTAGGTTTGTTTTAAATTTGTTATGTATGATGCTACTTAAATAAGTTAAAAATTAGTACGAATGCCCTTCACCATATTCAATATGGTATTTGGAAAGCAAGTCTGCTTTCCATGCCTTAAATGCTTTCAGATCCATTGTAATAATTCAGTTAGTTTGGGTTTGAAAGTTACTTCCTAAAAGAGAGACCAGAGTCATTAGGTCATTAGTAAGCAACACTTAGAAGTCCATGATCAATGAGCATCTTTAAAAAAAAAATCCTTTCCTTTTTATTTCTTCTTTAATCACCAATGACATGAATGTTCCTCTATGTTCTGTTTACTGTGAATGTCTTACCAAGGATCTAGCCAATATATTAAGGTTATCAGTCCTGAGAACTAAGTCTCAAAGCTACCTCAGTATCTTGCCTAACATACACTAAAGTGAACCAAACCAAATTTAAAAACCCAACAAATCAATTCAGGTCTTCCTCCCAATGTCCCTGTTTCTTTTAATGATATCCCCAGAGATTCCAACTGTGATGTATTCTTTGAATCTTCCCCATTCCAAACTCTGCTCATGTAGTCAGTCTCCTAGCACTGGAAATGCCTTGTAACACCCAGTCATCAATCATGTTCTGTCTATTTCTATTATCATCAGAGGCTTTCACTCTTTCTCACCTAAATTCTTCAGGAATCTCAAATTGCTCCAGTATCTCTGACTCTTCCATTCTAATCTGTAGGACCTTCACAGAATCACATTCCCTAAAGCACCATTTGATCAGGTTGCTTTCTGGTCAAAACCTTTATTGGACTACTATTTGTTGAATAAAGTCCAAATCATCTCTCTAACTAAGTAGAGACCCCACAGTCTTCCAGCCATGTGCTGGAGCTCCTACTATTTTATTACATTTATTCTATGTTCTAATCACATTGTATTTATTACTCACTTATCAAATACAATCCAAGTTTTTTTGCTAGATCTTTGCTTTTGTCATTTTTTTCATTATATTTAATTTATATTTTATTTTTCCATAGGTGATGCCTGTGTCTTATGTATTAAAAAGGTACTAAAGAATATATAGTGAGAAGTAAGTTTCCTTCAATTCTATACAGTTCTCTTCAGTAGGGCACCCATAATTAGAGACAGTCTATGCATATGGATATATAAATTATAGTTCTTTTAACTCAAATGGTAATATACATTACACAAAGTTCTGAAACTTGCATTTTTCATTTAATAAAAATCAGTAGTAACCCCAAATATTACATATAGAACTGTATGGGTCTAATGGCTGCCATAGTGTTTCACTTATGAAAAAATCATACAATTTATTGAACCATCTTTACATGCTAGACATTTAGGTTGTTTCATTCTTTTGCTATTAAGAATGGTTGCTATGATGGATGACTTTACAGATACATAATTCTGCAAATATGTGAACATATTTATAGGAAAAACTGCTAGAAATGGAATAGCTGGGTAAATGGTATATATATTTCTTTTTATTTATGATTGTTTTCACTCAATCTCCTTCTCCCAAACCCACTGCTAATATTATACTTAGTCTTCTCCCCCATTTCTACTTTCTTTCCATCCTCTTAAACTCAACTCAAACACTACATCTTTTGTTTATGTATTTTCTCTGTACCACTGAATTTTAATTTCTTTAAGGCTAACAATTGAGCTTATTTAATTTTATTCTCTCATTCTACAATAATACTTACACTTGGTAAGGTTTGATAACTATTTTCTGAATGAAATGAATAATAAATTACACTACCATTTTTTAAAGTTTTTTGAGTACAACATTTCCATTTTACTAAAGGAAAGATGACTAGGGACCCCTTCCTAAATATTTTGAATTGGGTTCTCTCATGGATGTCAAATGCTATGCTTTCATTTTATTTACCTGAGTTTCTTTATTAGCCATTCATTGATTAAGAGCCGCAAGAAAAAGAACATGGTGCCCTGAGAAACCAAAGCCACGAACATTGCACCTAGTTTATCCATCTCAAAGGTTTCACTCGGGTACTCCACTCCATATGCTTTTAAGAAGTCTAGGACTGACTGCTGTTGAGAAAGTTCAATCAAACCGTAGCCAAAGCAGAATTGTGGAAAAATCAGGAAAATGCGCTTGAGGGTTTCAGAAATAAGTTCTAAAGTCTGAAATGAGAGAAAAAAAAAAAAAAAACAAAGTTGTTAGACTTCCAACAAATTGACAAAAAAGTATAACTAGATGTGGACAAATATTAAAACTTGAGAAATTCATCTAGATTGGCAATTATTTCTCATGTATGTTGAATTTACACGTATTTACTATAACCAAACAGTAGAGATTTATGACTAAAAAACAAGCAGAAAAGGATTATCTTTTTCTTGAGATGATGTATGATTAGACCAAATCCTGGCAGCAGAATCACTTCTAGTCCTGCCTGACATCCCAGGAATGCAGAAATAGCCAAGGTGTTGGGATCTGATGCAGGTTATTGGTCATGCCTGAGTAGAGGAGGTAGTTGGAAGGTCAAGTTTTAGAACCTTAGATAACTCTACTTGAAGAGGGATTAAAATGGTGAAATGAGATGAAAAGAGAGACAACCTATCTCAATGAGGAGCAAATGGCTCATTTTCGTGTTATTCACACTTGGGCCAACCACTTGCAACTCATGAATTGTCTTCTTCCTCCTGGAGTATGCTCATGTATTCCTCAGTTCAGTTCATTTCCTCTCTATTCTTTCCCATTCAATTGCCTAGTACTGTTAGTGCTTCCCTTCCCACTAATTATAGTTGTCAGCTCTGAATGGAAAGTGATGCTTACAATGAAGTAGACTCCAATACATGATTGAAAGGGAATGAATTAGGTTTGTTCTCTGTGAACATTCAAAAAAGTCTTAACCCATAGTCATAGAACTATAAGCTATTGTCCTTGTTACTATCATACAATAACAATTGGTTAATGAGTAAAAAGTTTAGCCGACCAGTTGGTTGCATGATTTTTATAGTGTCATACTATATATTTGATTTAACCTCCACTACCCCACTTAAACCCTATCAAATGTTGGTAGCTTTGACACCGGGTAAATATAATCATAGGCCTTAACCCAGATGGAGCCTAAAAAGAATTTCAAAAGACTGTAGCTTCTCCTCTACTACATTTAATAGAATTAAATGAAATTCCTTTTTTCTATTAGATAATGTGAAGTACAGAAAAATCTTTTCACCTTGAACATGTTGAAATGTTTAATACATTTATTGAAGTTTAGCAGACTAATAATGGACCTTACCGGATCATTAGGCTTTTCCTTGGAAAGAAAGTACACCACTGACAAGGAAACAATGGAATTGATGCCAAAAAAAAGGTTGATGCAGACGTAAGTGATGAAAGCCATTCCGGTTTCATGGAAGAGCCCAGCCAGCAAGTACATCCAAGAAAATGTGGCATACCTGCATGTTAATAATACTGAGGATTAAATTTATGCCTTCATTATTATTCTTTCACAAACAAACAAATAAAACCTTTGATAGGGTTTTGAAAATAAACATTAGGGATAATTGCTAGAGCTCTTATAGTTAGATCTCTTTTTTACAACATTTTTTGACAAATCCTTTGGATTTTTTAAAGTGATAGTAAGAAGCCTCTCTTTTATGGAAATTTGAGTAATTCTATATCATCACAACTACAAAGTGATTCCTTCTAGAGATGGTTTCATCCTACCCAGGAAGTTTTTGTTTGTTTTCTCAGAATAAGATTTAATCAATATAAATCTTATAATTTAATGTTGAGGAAAAATAATGACATTATTATAAGCTAGCTAAGCAGACAGGGATTGCTCAGAAGCTGCATGTCCTGCTATGAGCAAACATTAGAGCAACCTTTCTGGTTATGAAGAAGAACTAGAGACAAAATCATCCTTCATCAGCTACATTGTGAAGCCGATGGATACTATCCAAGCATTTAGGCAGACAGAACTGCTATGCTGAGCACTGATTATATCAACCTGTACTACCTGCATTGCCCTCTAATGCAGACATAATACTGTGTGTGTGTTAGATATCTATAAAAATATAAATAAGGGGATCTCTGGGTGGCTCAGCAGTTAAGCGCCTGCCTTTGGCCCAGGGCGTGATCCTGGAGTCCTGGGATTGAGTCCCATATTGGGCTCCCTGCATGGGGCCTGTTTCTCCCTCTGCCTGTGTCTCTGCCTCTCTCTCTCTCTGTGTGTGTCTCTCATCAATGAGTAAATAAAATATTTAAAAATAAAATAAAATAAAATATACATGGTACACATACCTTATGCTACATATTCTCATGATTTGTCAATACATAAATCCTTACATGTACACACATTTTGCTGACCATTCTAAAACATCCATTTTTATATAAATTAAATTACATATGTAGATTGCTAAGCATGACACTTGATACTTTGTAAGTACTTATTAATGTTATATATTACTATTAATGACAATGGCATTCATTTTCAGAAGTATTGTATTTTACAAACTGTGGACTAGCATGTGTAATGTACTGTTAGTCATCATTCCTGGCTTCTGAAACCCCAAGATAATTGTAAATTACCTAATGAGATTTAGGTTCTGTGCCTAGGAACACTTAATTTTGTTCATTCTTTCACAGCAGCTTACCCAAACAGCAGAAGTAGGAGAGATACAGCACCGAGATTGTTTCCACTGTAGAAGGCAGGTAACTTGAAAATTGCAATGACACCAATTGAAAATGCCACAGGCACCAAGTAGAAGGCCTGGGGGAGGGGAGCATGTAAAACAAGGCTTAATATATGGCAAATATTTTCCCAAAAACATCAATAGCCCATCTAATTAAAACTATAATAAGTTGACCTTGACATACGTTAAGGAATGAGTTTTTGTATATGTTCCCATTCCTTGCAATGTTCAGCTCATTTTACACTGATTTCACTCTAGATTTTGTCTCCTGAAATATAAGGTCAAGCCAGGCTCCATCTTTATAAATGTACATGGAGTCCCTGGTGTTCATGCCTCCAGGCTTTGAGACTGGGGATCATTCAGTGACAGAGGTGCAGCAAGAAAGATAAGACAGTCGGGTGTCTTGGTATTAGATTCGGTCCTCAAAGTATTGATTTCATTTTGAATGCTGGAACACTCTCAGGTGGTTGATTTCTAAGGCTTGGTTATCAGTGTGAGCCACTCTGTGTAAAACAGCAGGGCAGTGGGTTCTGCACATTCTTGGAATCACGGGTATATGAACAAAGAACTCAGTGTTTTATTGACAAACAGAAATATTAAACGCTGTGCAGGTTGCAGCAAGATGCACACTATGAAGGAGATGATAATTTAATTTGGGGATGTGGGGGGGGGGGAATCTCCTAAATTGGAAGAAGCACAAGACAGATGACGACAAAATCTAAGTAGTAAGGAGCCCTTCACAGAAATGTGTACTTTAAGCTTTCTTAGCATTAAAGCTCCTATTAGTCCAGAGGAGTCATTACCAATTCTTTTAGATTTGACTCCTTCCACAAATGCATTTCAGACCCCACTGGATACATTAACAAAGTGGATATGCAGTTAATTACTCTCCAGCTCTTCAAGACAATGATCTATACAGTAACTCAGACAATTTTGCCATAATCACCAGGCAAATGCATACCACATCCTGGGCTTTTCGCCAATACGGGTACATTTGGAGTCAACAAAACCATTTGGACTTTGGGACCATTTTATGCAACTGAGAGAGCCGTCAATGAAGTTCATCCTGTAACGTCCCAGCTTATTTTCTCTAATATGTCACTCATCAGGGAATGCTACTTCAAAGTTTTTACTATTGGTTGATTAAATTTTTAGAAGCTTGATTATCTGGGACCATTGGACAAGGCTATTTTGCTAACTTCTATTTCTCCAGAGTGGTGGCTCTCAAACTTTAGTATGCATAAAATCATTTAAAGGATTTTGTTAAAAACGCATATCCTGGCTCCACTCCCAAGATATAGAACTAGTAGGTCTGGAGTGGGGCCCAGGAATCTGCATTTCAATAAATGTCCTGGGGAATTTGATATAGATGGTCCTTAGACCATTGATAAGAAGAGAGGTGGATCTTTCCTCTAACTATGGAATTGACTGTAACATTGATGCAAATTATTTTCCCTTAATTTACTGATTTGTAATAATCTGAACAAAATAGGGCAAATAAAACTAATGTATTCTTTAAGATTTATTTATTTATTTATTTATTTTGAGAGAGAGAGAGACAGAGAGAGAGAGAGAGAGAGTATGAGTGAGTGGAGGAGGGAGGGAGAGAGGGAATCTTAAGCAGACTCCTCTCTGAGTGTGAAGCCTGACATGGGGCTCCATCTCACAACCCTGAAAATCATGACCTGAGCTGAAACTAAGAGGTGGACACTCAACCAACTGAGCCACGCAGGTGCCCCTAAAACTGATGCCTTCTCCCCAAATCAATCCTGTGTTTTCTGCAATGATACAAGCTACTCACCATGTCATAAATAAAGTTTGTGACCCAGTAGCATGTCACGCCAATGCCTGAAATGTGCTGCAGCTGCTTGGCTTTGGTCTGATGCTCCCTTACAACATAGGTGACAAAGCTGGCAGTAGTGACAGAGTAGCCCATCAGGATGGAGAGTGCCACTAAAATATCGATTAAGCTGCTCATTCTGGAGTGAGCAATAGGAAGAGGAAAGCATACATAAGTTTTTGGAACTCTTTTCCTTTCAGAAAGATTCATGACCAAAACCATCAACGAAACAGTGTAAGACTTGGTTGGCTCTGACACAAATAAGTCTTCCTGCAAGGCAGCCAGATAATATCCTCTACATGACTCGGCTATGACCCTGGATAAATATAGCTCTAGTGCATCTAAATTGACTAGGGGTATTTGACATATATATATATAAAAGAAACAACAACAAACCTCGGTCTCTATGAGTTACTGAGTGTATGCAAGGCATATACGGTTCTGAGCACAGAAACAGTACTTAAATGCTATGCAAGGAAATTGAAATGATAAAGCACTTATGCACTTGACTTATAAAAGCAGCAGATTCTGATTCTATAGTCGGCAAGCTCACTTGGCAACTCACTGTACAGACTCTCAGAAACTTCCTTTTATCCCAGTCAGTGACTTATATTAACAGCTCTCCTAGATTGACATTCATTCAGATACAACTGTGATTTCCAATTATAGTACTTTATACAGAGGCTTGACTATGCCAAGGAGTAAGGAGTCATGCCAGATATTTCTACTTACGTGGCTTGTTCTTGGTCTTGCACTCCTGGATAAGGATGGCTATACATGATGATGCCTGAAAGGAGAGACAGCTCTTTTCATTAGTAGATATTCAGAAATACCAGTTTTTGGATGGCTAATACATAATACTTTCCTCCTTATGCTATAATTTTACTTTGGGGATACTATTTGAAAGGAAAATTATCCAACCGCCCTCCCCAATCTCATCAATGCCATAAAGTTAGTGTCACTCACATAAAAAGAAAACAAATCTTTTTCACATTGTGTATGGAATTTTGGAGAAAGAGGCAAGAAATTTCCCCTTCTTATATAGCATTTCCCCTCTATTACATTTTTGTTTTCCATTTTATTCTCTCCACCTAATCATGTTTGTAATTTTTTTTTTAAAGATTTTATTTATTTATTTGAGAGAGCACACACAGAGGGAGAGGGGAGAAGCAGACTCCATGCTGAGCACAGAACCTGATGTGGGCCTTGATCTCAGGACCCTGAGATCATGACCTGAGCTGAAGGCAGACACCCAACCAGTTGAGCCACCGAAGTGCCATAAGTTGGCATTTCAGTAGCACTTACTGTATTAGTATTTAGACCAATTATATGAGAAGCTTCTAAAGAACATTAGCCACCACCATCCCTCTTTATTGTCTTTTGTTGGGAAAATACTGTAGCCCTAGAAGATTCCTCCTTTTTCACTACTTCCAAGATAACAATTGTTCCAGAACTCTATCAGGGTAAGGCTTGGGGGTTTCAGCCATCCCTGAGGGATTTTCATGGAGACATAAATCTCCAAGAGAATTCAGAGAAACTAGATGTCTCTGAAAAACTAGTCATTTAAATCCAATACAATTCTAAGTTATTGGGATGTCCCATAGTCAGTTATAGTTTCTGTGTTAGAAGCAAGGTTCTTTCCTCCACTTATCAGAGGATGCTGATAGCTATAGTTAGCCATAGTCAAAATAGGTGGCTGGCAGCAGTTTCCCAAGAGACCACAGTGTGAAAGCAAAGTCTATACAGTCTGAGTAACTTTGGGTAAGAATGGGAGGGGATGACCCTTAAACATCTGTTTTTTATAGAGTTCTAAGCTGAGCAAGAACTTTCTCACTGCTCATTTAGTATATGTTTATTATGTCAGGATATTAAGACCCGGGATCCCTGGGTGGCGCAGCGGTCAGGCTCCCGGTGCATGGAGCCTGCTTCTCCCTCTGCCTGTGTCTCTGCCTCTCTCTCTCTCTCTCTCTCTGTGTGTGTGTGACTATCATAATAGATAAAAAAATTAAAAAAAAAAGGATATTAAGACCCTTCACAGCAGCCAAATATAAATTATTCTAAAGTTATATTCTTCCCATTAACTCAAATTTATAATTTTTATTAAGTAGAATGTAATATATTTTGAGGTTGAATTCTGAAATTTTTACATGTTAAAAATATACAATTAGAGCAAAACAAACTAACAACAATCAATGTGGTGTATAACTTTAATCACATCATTGGGGGAATGTACTTTCCCTATCTTTTATGGGGAGATATGGTCTCTCTCTCTCTCTCTCTTTTTTTTTTTACTGAGATTCAGTTTTCCTTGGGGCCTTACTTAAACCTTATTGCTGAATTATAATATAGGCAGGGGGAAAACATTTCTTTCTTTCTGCTTTGTATTTCAGAATCAAGAACTACTCTATATCACCAGGGGAATCTTTGCAAATGCATTTACTCCACTCTGAAAAATGCTGCTGAACCAATTGTTTTATACATATTTTTAGCAGAAAGATCAAGTAAATGCATTAGGCATAAGGCATAAGGATGTATATGGAAATCTTCTCTGGGTTCTATAGCATCCAGTATAATGTCTTGAGTACAGTGATCAGTCAATGAATACTTATTAAGTCAAACTGAATCTTAAAATTCTAATGATTTCCCCCCATATGCAATTACATTAAAAGTAATACATTATCTGTTTCTGTTGTCTCTGTAGTTGTCAAACTAAAATGAGATGCTTCCCGTTGATCACTGGTACTAATGCAATAAAGGGACAGAACGAACATGTCGGTGGAGGGACAATGTGTCAGTATGTTTGGAAAAGAGCCTAGTTGTAGAATATTTGTTAGACCTATATCGCTTGAGAAAAACAGACTTTTCATGTTAAATTAACCACTAGAGGGAACTCCATGAAAATAATAGATATTGACATGGCAAAGGAAAACTAATTAAAAGATATTTACTAGCATGTTAGAATTCAAAGAAAATCAATTTTATAGCTAAAACAAAATACCAATTCATGCAGAATTCAACAAACATGTCTTTAAAACAGCTAGTGTTGTAGGGGGCGGGGGGTGGCATGAGAATAATTGAGTTGATTTTTAAAGACCATATTACCATGGCAGACCCCTTACATGGGTTACAAAACAATAAAAGTATCTTAGGGTAACATGATTTCTTCTTTGAAGAAAATCAAACTCCTTCCTGAGAAAGTGAAAAGCTACCACCTTCATGAGTTTACACAAGAGAAGTTAATAAAAATAGCTATATAATTCAAACTAAGCCTTATTTTTAAACCTAAAATACAAATTTCCTTTTAGGATCAATACAAAGTTTATGTTCCAGAATTCTTAATTCTTTAAATTCTGTAACTTAAAAAATATAGTGGTGGAGCCACAATAAGCCTGTTAGAATCCAGAGTGATTCGGATTGCTTCGGTCTTGGCAAAGAATACTAATAATAATTATACGAAACCTGCACACAGGTTTCAAAAGCTGAGTCTTCAAAAGTGGCATTGGTCTCTTGTTCTCACCTACCTCACATTTCTAGCACTCGTACTTTCATTATCTGTCACAGAAACAAACATCCTTTGTTCTGATGAAGACATCCTACCAAAAGTCAAGTGTTCAATTGTATTTCAAACCAGGTTATGTTAAACCTGTCTGGGTTCAGTCACTACTGAATTTAATTGGCCTCTTTTGACTATGCTCTTTATTGATGCTCCAGATCTAAGCACCGTTTATTAGTCTTGTTCTTTTCTTCATGGTCCCTCCCGCTAGGAAAATGCCAAAGCAATTGGGAAAAAACACTCTTCTCTCTAAAATGAAGACCGAAAGATTCTCTTGCTAGAATGGAGGATTTGACTCTATAATTACTTCTAGAAATACCACTTCTACAAGTACCAGAACATCCAGCACACACTATTTTGCACCCCAGTAAGGAGATGAAGGAAAAACAGAGGTTGGCATTTCTGGAAGATATGTTGTGTCTGGTCTCCTATTTAATAGGCTGTTAGTCTGTTTATTAGGCTAGAAACTCAGTCTTGGCCAGGAAATAGCTTACTCATTCTTCTCCATCTTTATTATTATTAATTTTTAGGATTGGTATGAAAAATATTTTGAGCAGGCTTAAGAAGATGAAATGGTTTGATGAACAGTAATCAAATTAGAAAAAAATAAATCAGTCTCTTTCAAATCCCAAACCCTGTTTTGAAAACTAGGTGGATGCCTCCTGGGAAATTCAACTGAAGGAAACCTAGCTGAGTCCAGAGAAATATTAGAAAAATGATGAGACAGGAACCAGACAGACTTGGGTTCAAATCCCACTTTGGAGCCCCAGAAGAATAACAGTAGGGAACAGTAATGTTCATCCCAAAAGGCTGTAAGGATTAGCAATATTTCATATAGAGCACATATTATGGCAATTGTTTCATTAATGGTAACAGTTTGGGTCAGTGTAGAACGCTTTATTATAAAATTTCCAGCTTTATGTTTAGATTTATTAACATTTAATTATTTTAAATTTCTTAGCCTATATACAAGCAAATAGTAATAAAATGTTTTTGTAGGAGTTACAGCTACTAGATGTGAGACCAGAAATAAGGATGAAGTAAGCATTATTATCCTGACTTGATAAATGAGGAAACTAAATTAACTCAAAGTTAAGGAGATGATCCAGAATGTTCCATCTGGTGGTAGTTACTACTTTTAGACTTCTTTTAAAGATCTGTGATTTAGATACCATAAAATACCTGGAAGAAACGGAACCTAACATGCATTTTTATATGGAGAGAGGCAAAAGTTGCAGTATGAGAAGCTTCTGTGTAAGTAACTTTACCGTGTCGGGCAGCATCGTATTTTGACATGTTAACTCGCAGGAGGAAATTATTCAAGCTGTTGAGGTAAGCTGGAAGTGAGTGATAGCCTTCTGGATCATACCATACCTGTTAAATTCCAAAAGAGGGCAAGATCAGTATTGTGTTAAAATAAATTAGGCTGCTTATGCATCTGATAGCCCACAGAATTTATATTTAAAATCAGAGCACCAATTTCCCAATAACTTATTTTATCTTGGAAGATGAGAACCATTCCCCAGAGTGTTGACCACAGACCTCTACGTTTCCAATTTAGAGATGGGCAGAGATTGGGAAAATAGTTTTTTTCTTTTCCTGTGTGATAGCACTAAGTTATTAGTTAGTTATTCTGTATCTTCTGCATAGGCAAAGCTTGAAATAAACTGCAGAAATTGTTAATATCTCCATCTCTGTGACTAGTCTACCGGGATTCTGGGGCTAGAGCTAAAACATTCTCAATAATAATAACAACAACAAGTGGCATCTGGGCCAGTCTGTACAAAGACATTAAATATATACACAAACATTGTGTCCTTAGCAACAAGACTGGTAACCTTGAAATTCCTACACCAACTTTCCATCCCTACTTATAACCCACAAGGAAGTGAGTTACTTTATCTTCTCTGTCAAAAACAGAGGGACTTATAATACTGGTGTGCTTCAATTCAGGAAACCCTGTTGATAATTTAAAATTACAAGAGAAAACTTATTTAACATTAGAACTCTTTGTTTATGCAAGAATGTTTACTCTGTGTGTGGCGAGAGGAAGAAAAAGAACAAATGGCAGGTCAAGGACATTCAAATCTCCAACACTACTGTCTACTTTTTTTTTTTTAAGATTTTATTTATTTATTCATAGAGACAGAGAGAGAGAGAGAGAGAGAGAGAGAGAGGTAGAGACACAGGCAGAGGGAGAAGCAGGCATCATACAGAGAGCCTGACGTGGGACTCGATCCAGGGTCTCCAGGATCACGCCCTGGGCTGTAGGCGGCGCTAAACCGCTGCACCACCGGGGCTGCCCTGCTGTCTACTTTTTTAAAAAAAGATTTTATTTATTTATTTAGGCTGGGGAGGGGCAGAAGGAGAAGCAGACTCCTGGCTGAGCAGGGAGCACAAAGTGGGGCTCCATCCCAAGACCCTGAGATCATGACCTGAGCTGAAGGCAGTTAACTGACTGAGCCCCCCAGGTGCCCCTACTGTCTACTTTTTACATGACCCTATAAAAATCGGTTAAAATAGGCCATATGATATCTATCTCATAGGAATGTTGTGAGGATGTAGTTAGGTAGTTTGTATAACAGGTTATCAGTGCTTGGCTTATCACAGACACTAAATAAATATTAATTTCTCCACTTCCCCCAAGTCTATATATGACTCATCACCAAATGAGAAGTATGTGAAGGATAATTTAAAATTCCTAAGACTACATAGATCATATATGCATGACTCTAGCTTTTTGAAAGCATAGGTATGATCTAAAGGTTAAAAAAAAAGAAAGAAACAAAGAAAGCCTACAGGAGTATTTATCTCCATCAAATTCTGTTAAGTATCCAGGTCTGTAAGAAACAAGGATAAACAAATATAAAACATACATAAAGAAAAAAGGATAAAACATTAATGTATAGTTTAACAAAAAATTATAAAAAGAGTATACCCATTGAACTATCACTCGTGTTGAGGAACAAAAATTGCCAGCATCCAGAATATCTTCTTGGGACTCTCTGTGTCCCTCAAAATTATAATACTGTCTCTAGACAATATGGTTGAGTTTTGCCAACTCTTAAAGTTTACAGTAAATGCAATCATGGTTAAGTGTTTCTTTTTGTTTTTTCTTTTGCTTATTAATAATGTTTGAGATATTTACCTGCTTGCAGGGAACTGAGCTCATTTCATTGTTGAAAGTTCTACTGGAATACACAACAATTCATTTATGCTACTGTATATAGACATTTGGGGTTGTGTTTTTGGCTCATATGAGAAACACTACTGTGTAAATTTTTGTATATGTATCCTGGTGCTTTTGTATCTATGTTTCCCTGGGGCAAATACATAGGACTGGAACCCCAGTGCTACAGGAAAAGCATCATGCCAAACAGCTCTTCAGCTTGATTGAATGCATGTTTTGTTTCTACCTCATGAAAATGCTTGAGCATTTCAAGTTCACATTCTCATTTGTATGACATCCCAGAAGAAAGGTTATGATTTACCTTAGCAAGTGTTCTATTGGCAGGAACTTCTGTTATATCAAAACGAAGGTCTTTAGTCAAAGGCAGTCCAAAACTCCAACCTCCATATCTATATAGAATAACAAAATTTATATTTGTTTTAATGGAGAAAATAGTCATAAATGGATCTAAAAATTTTTTTTGGATCTAAAATGTTTAACTGAGGGTTCAATGTTTTCTTTCCATTAGGAACACGTAAAGTATGAAATACTGCCTGATGAATATTTTCATTTTTATTGATTTCTTTTCTATATTTTAATCTAAAGTGCACATTATTTAATCTAAAGTGTACATTATTAGAAGTAAAAAATTCCTTTAAACAATTGCAAATGTAGAGTAATCATTCTGAAAATAAGTGATCTGTAATCTAACCAATTCTTTCAAACTTAACTGGATCATGCACCATCTGAAAATTTAGAATACTTTTAGCCCTTAAAAAAATCCTTTTTAAAGAAGTGACTTAATACTAAAGGGATATAAGATCAGTTCTCATCTTTTTTCAAATGGCTGTTTTCTTCGATTCTCCAGACTTTTCCCTCTAGCTTGTCCCCTGGTGTTATACTTTCTCTTTCTGGTATTTGAAGGTGAATTGTGCCTATATAATTGCCTGGCACTGGTCAATTATAGTCTCTTAAAAATAAAAAAGTGGATTTAAAAAATCCAAGCAGTAATTTTAAGAATAGATTAAATGTCCCAAATTAGATTTGGGTTAAATAAATAATGGCACAGTCATACTAGACTACTTGTGACTATCATCCTAAATGTGATACTATAGAGCTGTATTTTTGACATGCAAAGAACACTACAGTATATTGTCTACTTTTTAAAAAGTAGGTTTAAAAAGTTTTTTTATAATAAACCTCATTTTGTTTAGAATATTTACATGTATCTGTATCTAGAAAATTTCTGGAAGGATATATCATCAATAGTGGTTATATCTAGACAGAGATTCCTTTTTCCTTCTCTTATATGTGGTTTCTAATTATTTTAGTGAATATCAGTCATTTATGTACATTGAGAAATAAAAGAGGGAAGAGATGGAGGAAATAGTAGCTATTGCAAAATGACCAACTCCCCCTGCCCCTGCTTTATTTGAGGTATAACTGACAAATAAAAATTGTATGTATTCAGAGCACACAACTTGATATTTTGATACATGTGTACACTCTGAAATAATCACAATCAAGCTAATTAAAATGTCCATCACCTCACATAGTTACCATTTTCTTTTAGTGTGCACATGCATGCATGTATATGTGTGTTTGTGTGTGTGGTGAGAACTCTTAAGATCCATCCTTTTACCAAATTTCAAGTCTACAATACAGTATTGTTTAAGTGTAGACACATTGCTGTAGATTAGCTTTCCAGAATCTATTCATCTTGCATAACTGAAACTTTGTCGCCCTTAACCACATTTTCCCATTTTCTGCTACCCCCCAGACCATGGCAACCACCATTCTACTTTCTGCTTTGTGAGTCTGACTATTCAAATCCCATATATAAGTGGGATCGTGCAGTATCTGCCTTTCTGATTTATTTCACTTAGTATAGAATCTCCTCCAGGTCCATTCACGGTATCCCAAATACAAGCCTACCAACCTTACATCCACAGCAAGCCTTTAAGTGGCTTAGGTACAAGCCTGTGGCCTTACTACATGGACACATTTTATTCCGACACAGATATCATAATCTAAATTTGAGATATTTATATTGGAATCAAGCCAACTGTCACCTAAAGCCATGCCTTAAAACTCTCCAAATTGGTGTAATCTAGCCAATAAACAATTTTGCTTCAAGAAAGAAAAAAACGTACAAGTTTAACAATATGTCTTTGTGGCCTAAAGAAACTCCAGTGCTTCTCAATTTCCTAAAATGAGTCTTAATTTGCGAGACTTAAATTTTTTTTTGAGAGATTGATATTTTTTAAAGAAATTTTAATACATAAGACTCTTTATAAAATAGAGAATTTTTAAAAAAGATTTTATTTATTAACTTATGAGAGACACAGAGAGAGAGAGAGTGAGAGAGAGAGAGAGAGAGAGAGAGAGGCAGAGACACAGGCAGAGGGAGAAGCAGGCTCCATGCAGGGAGCCCGACGTGGGACTCGATCCCAGGTCCCCAGGATCATGTCCTGGACTGAAGGCAGTGCTAAACCACTGAGCCACCCGGGCTGCCCTAAAATAGAGAATTTAACCAAGTAAATAGCCAATAGAAATTTTCATCTATTTTTTTAAGGATTTATTTATTTTAAAGAAAGCAAGCAAGCAAGACAGCATGACCGAGGGGAGGGACAGAGGAAGAGGGAGAGAAGCAGACTCCCTGCTGAGTGGGGAGCATGACATGGGGCTTGATCTCAAGACTCTGAGGTCATGACCTGAGCCGAAACCAAGAGTCAGACACTTAACCAACTGAGCCACCCAGGCACCCCGGAAATTTTCATCTATTGTTTCAAGGTTATAAGGCGGTTGCCATTAAAAAATTTGAAAGCAAGGTATGCTAAATTAATATGCTATAAGTAGAATATTTTTACCTTTTTTGCATAAATTCATTAGCAGTTGATATAAGATAATTTTCTAAGCGGTGTCCAGTGAGGTTGTAAATTATTTGAGAAGAATAAGTTCTTCTATGTGGTGGAGAGTAGTTAAATTTAGGACACTCCTGAAAAATAAAGTTAAAAATTAAGTTCTGACTGATGCTTTGCAAATCAAATAGACAATGTCAAGGAGCTTCGGTCTCATGATTTGTCTACTGCTGCAACAGGTAGAGTGTTACAGGACTGTCTTCTGACTCTGAAGAGCATTGAAAAGGAAGGCATCTTCCTATTCCAAGAAATTAGAATAATTATTATTTATATAGAGCATATACATATGCTTAGGACTCATTTGAAGCCAAAAAGAATACAAGTTAACCAATGTGCAATTTTCTTTTTACTGTACTAAACAAGTTTGATATGCATGGAGAATAACGTTAGGATGACTCAAAATTCCCTTAATAATTCACAGGAAAGAAAAAATGTTTACCTGGATTTGTAAAGATAACATTAATGGACATAAAGTTCTCAGGTGACAGCAGTGAAGTTTGTGTTGTATTATTTTTAAGGTACCAAACCTGGGTTTCAGAGCTCATGTTTACGTATATCTAAATCTATATAACTTAATTTTAAATAAATTTAAATCTAATCTTTACACATGCAAATGTAAAGTTATTCCAAAATAAAGTTTATATATATTGTAAAGTTGCTTATATATGTCTATATGCACACACATATATTGCAAATTTAATACTGAGAGTCTCTGTGTACCCTTTACCTAGTTCTCCCCATTGTTAGCATCTTACATTACTGCCATCGTACATTTGTCAAAATTAAATGCGCTGGTACATTACTATTAACCAACCTCACAGCTTGGTTTTAACCACTTATTTTTATGCTCATAAGCTTTCTTTTTTCACTGAAGTTACCCATGCTTCTGTGACATGAGGTTTAGTTGGGAGAATGCTAGTATTTTTCCAGTTTCTCCTTCCATCCTTTCACATGATGCCCCAGAGGCTAAGGCTAGCACCACATGTGTGTACTGAGATCATAAAGTTGCTCTAAAAAACGAATGCTGAATTTCCTCTTACATCGAATCAGATGAACAATTAGATCATACTTAAGAAATGCTACTGGTTCTACAATTAGAGACACTCTTATGAATGTAATTATCTGGCTTTAATCTTTTGTTGAATTAAATATACAGAAGAGCACATATAGGTATGCTGCTTGATACATTTTGACAAACTGAACACACTCATATAACCAGAAACCAGATCAGAAAACATAACAATGCAAGGACCACTCCCAAAGTACCCAGCACAGAATAGTTTAGTCTGTTTCTGTACATTATATAAACAGAATCGTATGGTATATACTCCCTTGTATTTGACTTTTTCCACTCATCATTCCTTTTTTTTTCTACTCATCATTCCTTTGTGAGAATTCTCCATATAATATGTGTAGTTGTAGATCAATCATTCTCATTTTGCTGTATATAGAATTCCAGTGTGAAAATGTATTACATTCGATTTATCCACTCTAATGTTGGTGGGAATCTGAGTGGCTATTACGAACAGTAGTGCTATGAATACCTAGCATATGCCTCTTGATGAACACATTCACGCCTCTGATGGGAATACAATACAAATGGAATTGCTGGCCCTAGGGTATGTACATCTTCAGCATTATTAGGTACTGTCAAATGTTTTATATACATATTTAGTGATTTACTTCTATTTTTTAAAAGTTTTTATTTTAATCCCAGTTAGTTAATATACAATGTTATATTTGTTTCAGGGCTACAATATATTCAACACTTCCATATGTCACCCTGTGCTCATCACAGCAAGTGAGCTCCTTAATCCCATCACCTATTTCATCCATCCCCCCACCCTCTCTCGTAAACATCAATTGTTCTATAATTAAAAAAGTCTCTTTCTTGTTTTGACTCTCTTATTTTTCCCTTTGATTAATGAAATTTATCTAATTCCAATTTATATAAATATATATGTATATATATACGCACACACATATATATTTTTATTTATTTATTTGACAGAGAGAGAGAGAGAGAACAAGCAGGGGTAACAGGAGAGGGAGAAGTAGGCTCCCCACTGAGCAGGAAGCCCAACTGGGGGAGGGGAGGCTCAATCCCAGGACCCTGAGATCATGACCTGAGCTCAAGGCAGATGCTTAACCATTTGACTCTTAGTGTGAACTAAAGAAAATAGATGATGAATTTCAGAAATTAGCTAAATCAGATGAGGGATTAGAACTCTCTGAGTACTAGGTAAGACTGGTATTGAAATTTGCAAGGATTTCTAAAGATGCTTATGCGATCCCAGCTTTTATTGTTAGTAATTATCCTGCATGAGAACACAAAAATAGGTTGCATTTACAGAAAACATTTTCATTCTAAAAGTTTCAATGATACAATGCTATTAAGCAAATATTGCTAGATTCCTCTCTTTTGGGGAAGTAAGTTGACAACAGAGTCCCTCTTAGAAACTAACAGTGACCTCTTCAACAGTCTTTCATTTCCCCAGTGAATTTGGTTTTCTTAAAAGTATGTGGCATTGATAGGTCTAGAAGAGTAAGGTATCTATAAAATACAGATGGCATAAGGGATGGTTGGACAATCTTTTCTGTTTCTATCAGGACATGGATTTTTCTTGCATCCTGGAGGTACACCTTAGAGACAAATGAAGTTCTGTTCTGGACTTGCACATTATTGACTTCATAGCTGACCATCAAATGGGCAGTCTCACTCTGTTTTCAAATGTGACACTTATGGTGGCTTTGTTGTCTGAAACATAGAGCTTTCTGGTTAGAACTGAACTGAGACCAAAAATTCATTTTTAGTTGGTTTCCACAAAGATTGTCATAGAATTACCTGCCTTTGGAAATTTGTTCTGAGATGGATTTAAGACAGTGACCTGAAGTTCAAAGGCAATATTTTTGAGCTGCCCCGCTCCACGTCTCTGAGCTACTAGCTTCCATAAAATGAAATTATACTGACTCTTTGGTAACCTGGATGGATCTTTCAAGTTTCAATATTTATTACTTTCTTTTTCCTACTTCACTGGAATGGAATTCCATCTTACCTGAATATTTTCTGAGCAGGAGCAAACACCAAAATTAGTGACAGGCTCCCCACTGGTGTTCCATTTTCCCAGACTGCCTTTCTTTAAACACCTTCTGCAAATAAAAATGTTATTAAAGTGATGTGTGTGTGTTCTCATGTTTATGTATGAATATATAAGCGAGTATTTGGTATTAAATTCAGGTGTATAGTCTTAGGTACAGTCTACTGGTTTTTCATAACTCAAATATACATTATACTACCATTTTCAAATGATCTGACATTTTACGAGGAATAAGAGAGAGCACTTATTGATCGAACAGTGTTGAACCAAAGCTCACTGAATTGTTTTAATGTGGCCGGATGGGGTTTTTTGATGCCTTTCTTTGCTCTTTCATCCTGTCCTCTGACAGGAAGGTGATACTTTAGCAAAATAGTGCACCAATGTCAGGTTCACATGCACTGTGTACCATATCTTGGAAGTTCAAATAGGCAATACTACACAGAGCAAAGACAGGGATTGGACTCAGAAGACTTGTTCCTTAGTTTTAGCCGATTGACTTACAATCTAGATATTTTTTTTTAGACAAGAATCTCAGTCTGTATAAGTTTCAGTAAAAAATAGGGTTTATAATTCACAGGGTTGCTGTGATTGTAAATGGAAATGGGTACATAAGAGAACTCCACAAGTTATACAGGCCTTCATGTTTATTATTACAGGATAGCATAGGCATGGAATGAGCTAGAGGGGAGAGAGAAAATCTGTTCAATACAGATTTTTCTTAGAGGGGGAGAAATCCCAGCCCCCAACACACACCTATTCATACACACACACACACACACACACACGCCTGTACATGTACACACACAAATTGGAGTGTCAAGAGAAGAAAAAGAAAAAAAAAGAAACCCAAGAACCACTTACGGATCACTGATGTTCAAACACATGTTGTCGATGCCAGGGAAGTTCCACATTGCTGACACCAGGCCTTGTGTGCTTGGGTGAGAATTCCTGTAATATTAAAGGAAAGGAACACATTCTTGATCTCCCACTAGTCTTCTATATTCAAGTCATGCTCATGAATAGTTTGGAAAAATAAAATATGTTGTCTATGGGATAGTCTTCTTAAAAACCTGAGACTCAGTATCAGGAAAAAAAAAATAAGTATCGTGGAAAAAAAATCAGCACAACTCTCTCTTTGGCTGCCTTGTTATTCTCCTAATCATCACATGCATTTAGTGATCACCTATTGTATATATGTAATATTATATTATGCAGAATTCTGACCTTACTATCTAATACTTGTGAGGCTGTTAACAAATTCTTTGCTATATATTACAACAGATTGGGAAGCCACACCTAACCTGGTTTTCTTGATTAAAGTCTAGTCATTAAAGATAAAAACCTGCTATAACTTTACTTTTAGACAAACACATAAACTCTTAAAAAGTTATTTGTTGGCAATAGAAATGTCATATTGCAATAAATCAAACTGTCCATTCCTTTGGTAGAATCAGGAACAGCACCTCACAATTCTTTATCCTCCAGTATTGCAGGCAGTCACGGAGGTGCACTCACGCCTCTGGAGGCTGGGGAGAGGTTTTAAAGGAAAGAAACTTACGCATAGAAGGCTGTCTGCTCAGAGGTACCGTAGAGAGATGGGGAGATCTGGATCTCTGGATAACTGTTGCTGGAGTTTCTCAGTGTGCCAAGGCCCATGGCAGTGGTGACAAAGACGATGGGGAGGATAACCTGAGCAATGATACCTTTCCAGTTCCTGCGTGTGTGGTGGAACCTCTTAATGAGGATAGCCATGATCTTCTTCAGTAACAGATCAAAACCACCCAACCTCTCTCCTCTTGTCAGGATTTTGTCTGATTAAAAAAAAAGGGGGGGGGCATAGGGTTGGAGAGAGAGAGAGAGAGAGAGAGAGAGATTTGATAATATGGTTCTCGGAAACACTGGCAAATCACCTAACAAAGTAACTTCAAAAACCATGGATAGATAGTATAATGTGATATGGCAGGAATAGCTTGTATTTTGAAGGTTCTGATTTGAGGTTCAGTTCTTTCTTTTTTAACATTGGGCCCGAGCCTCTCCATGTCATAGAGCTGTATGTAAAAGTGCTTTGTGAATTATAAACCACTATACACAAAACATTATTAGTTATATACACAGTCGTTTTACACGTCAGAGTGAGAGATCTATAATTTGGCAAATGAATATTGTCCCCAAGCTCCAAAGTCTCAATGCCTGGTTGGTATGTATTGCTAATTACTAATATTCAAGAGATAGCTTCCATTGAGAGACTGAATTCAAATAAGATAAACAGAAACCAACACCTGAAACTAATAGGATGTAAACTAATACAACAAATAACTACAGATTAAAAAAGATAAAAAATAAATAAAATAAAATGTAAAAAACATAAATGGCAACCAAAACATCTGCCTCGTCTAAGAACTTAATCCTACTGTGGGTAACTTAGTGATTATAAGTCTAACTGGCTCTCATTCTACTGGGAGGTCCAATGAATTCATCTTCCACTTGGGAAAAGGGAAATGGTCTCCTCCAAAGTGTGATTCTAGTTCAAACACTCAATCATTACATTCCCTTCAGAAATTTGGACCGATTTCATATGGCATTTCAAAACTCCGTTTTTACCACTATAATCACAAAAGAAACCTCATTGGAAAAAAAACTGTCTATGCTACCCCTACCACCCTGAAATGTTCTTCAGGTGCAGAGAAAAATCCCCTGACTTCTGAGCATGAGTAGCTGTGGAGGCCATAAACGGCTGCTTCCTCAGTGGTACTCTTACAACTGATAATTCCATAGCCCCCTCTAAAAATATAATATTCTTTCCAAGGGCCTGCTGCCAAGCACTCCTCTAATGTGATAAGATGACCGTCAACTCTGTGGATATTTTTAATTCTCTATCACAAATTATGCAGCACAAAAAATCATGATCTTCATTTAGCTGATAAGGAAAAATACAAAGCTGCTTAATTTAAAATGAATTCCAATTAAACAGAGTGAACAAGTTTAAATGCAAACTCATATCTCTGCAAAGGGGAATTGTAGAAGGAGCTGAATATTTTAAGTTAATTAGTATGCTTTTCTGTTTCTTGAGAAATTACATGTGGATGACTTACAGGTGTATCAAATGGAGCAAATGTGCTTTCTAAAAGATAATGTCAATGAGGGAAACATTTTGACTGAAGAATAGTTTCAAATTATGAGACAAATGCAGAGGCAAATACATAACATTTACTTCCTGAGGCAGATGACCACTTTCTAATCAAAGTCCTCAATTCCATGGGCTCAACAATTATATTCCCCAAAAGATGATAAGTGAGGAATATGGCAGAGGACAAATGAGACTCCCAAGTTCCAGAACTATGCAAACATCAGAGATGATCTTTTCTAAGTTTTAGAGCCAGGCAAATGTTTAATTAAAAGTTCTATTCCTAGAGATTTTTTCCAAGTTAAGCAAACTGTTGAAATGACTATTCCATAATTTATACATCATTTTACTATATGCTTCCTTAAGTAAATAGTGTTTCCAAAGGCATAAATTAACTGTCAGAAAGAGAATAAGAGAGGATAAAAGTGAGGTTCAAAGGAGGTCAATTCCTCAAAGTCATATCAAGAAGCACGATTTTTGAAACATATCTTGTCTGAAGAATTGGGGGGAAACTATTATTATAGATTCTTAGCCATGGAGTCCGACTTCATCAAAACTAAGACCCTCCCCCAAAAGCATTTTCTCAGAGTCAGAATTTTCTCAGCACCTGAATTGTTCACAGAAGGGAAAGATTAGACATGTTTTCCAACGAGGCCCCATAAAGAGGGATGACTCTTTTCTTACAACTTTTTTTCGAAGACTTCTTTGCTGAATGTTTAATAAGCAACGAGTCAGCTATCTTGCAAGGTAACTGTCCATTGCTGAACAGCACCAATTACAGGAAAGATTTTAACTTGTTGAACACAAATCTAAAACTGTAGTAAGGGGGATCCCTGGGTGGCGCAGCGGTTTGGCGCCTGCCTTTGGCCCAGGGCGCGATCCTGGAGACCCGGGATCGAATCCCACGTCGGGCTCCCGGTGCGTGGAGCCTGCTTCTCCCTCTGCCTGTGTCCTCTGCCTCTCTCTCTCTCTCTCTCTCTCTGTGACTATCATAAAAAAATAAAAAAATAAATAAAACTGTAGTAAGAAACGTCTTGAAAGTGACTTCTGGTGGGTATCAGGAATATGCACCACGACCCTAACAAGCAAGTTCTTTCACGCTCTTCAATATATTTTTGAAATAGAGAATTTGATTTTGTTTAATAAATACTTGGCATATTAAAAAAAGCTTATTTTTCTTTATTCTTTTTGAATTTAGAAAGAAAATGTGAAGCTGAACTTTGTCCTGTTATTTTTCTCATTTATGTCATTATTGGAATTAAGCAAAATATGCACATTAGATTAATACCATCTCTGTCTGTGAAATTGCTGCTGCTCACAGATAAATCATCAGGAGTTGAGATGCCGTTGGTACTGGGATTTCCAATTTTCTTTTGTGTTAAGTGCTCAAGACTCATACTACTATTTTTTTGTGACTCTTTAGTCAAGTTCAGAAAGACCTAAAAAGAGAAATCAGAACACTTCATTAACACAAAACATGTATGTCCTTTCTAACTTCTAAGCTCAATTTTGATTTTTGAATTTTTATCACATTTACTGAGACAAGTAAGTGTGACTTTAAGTGAATATTTCTAATATTTCTGACAGCGATTTTAAGTGAACATTTTTAACCATACAATGTTATCAAATATTACTGAGTACATTCTCTATGCTGTACCTTTCATCTCTGTGACTTACTTATATCTGGAAGTCTGTAGCTCTTAAGTCCCTTCCCCTGTTTCACTCATCCCCTACCCCCCTAAGTAAGTGTTTTGGTACGTGAAAGGTATGTGTTCTCTAATTGGATAAACATGTTTGTTTAAGAATGGTTTTGAGATAGTTTTAAGATTTTCTGGAAATGTTTATTTATTTCTTTTCTCGTTTTAAAAGAACTGCATATTTATTCTAAGGGAACAACAAGTTATATCAGCTTCAAGAAAAGAAGAAACACACCTCTTCCACAGTGGTATCTGAAATGCCGTAGCACCCGATGTTGAGGTCACCCATGCCATTGTCCAGCGCCCTCAGGAGTGACAGGTATGCCCCAGAAACTTTGGTGCTAAATGGAGGAAGCACATACACAAGCTCTCCCCCGATGTCCTCCTTGAGGTAGGCTTCAGCGAGATGTGATCGGATCATTGCTGTCACAGCCATCGTGTCGCATGTTGTATTTGCACTTAGATTTGGAGTCTAGGGACAAAAATAGAGGTTACCACTCCCTTGTCCCTACACTCTGGTGGCACCCAAGGGCCCTAATCGGGGGATGGAGAGATTCTTTCAAACCACCCAGACCTGAGTCCGATGACACATCCCTCCTCCAATGGCTCCCTGTCCTGCGGGGGTCTCTAGAGCTGTCTACAAGTTACTATTCTATTGGCTTCATTCTCCCGCCTCCCCTGTCCCTTCTCCAGCCGCACTGCCCACTACTCACGGCCCTCATCTGCCCCACTCCAGCCTCAGCAGCCTCTTTGTGTTATCAGCGTGGTGAACTCAGCCACACCCTCCTCGGGCCTTCTCAACTGTGGTCTCTTTGCCCCCAGATAGTGACATGGCTCCTTCTCTCCCAAGCCCCAACTCCTGGCTCAACTGTCATCATCTCAGTCATCATCTCAGAGACCCTTTCTCTTCCACCCTACCTAAATTGGCACCACTCAGCATTCCCTATTCCCCCTCCTTTCCTTATTTCTACCCACAGCATTTACCACCCGCTAATACACTTAATAATACACTTATCAATGGTATTATCTGAATTCTCCACTCTCTATTAGAATATAAACTCCACGAGGGTAGAGATTTTAATATCATCAAGTTCACTGCTATAATCCTAAGGGCCTAGTATAGTGCCCTGGTCACACACAGAAGCGTAATACATACATAATACACACATTTCTTAATGAATTAATGAATATAACAATAAACTACTTTTTATTTGGAAGTCACATCAGGATGTTCAGATGTAGAATAAATCGCTGTAGTCAAAGCCTACCTAATGGCATACACATCTGCACAGTATTGATAATCATATGCTATTTTTAGGTGGAACAGGGGTTCTTATTCAGCACTGCCATTCTTCAAAGATTTCAAAGCATCACTGGCCTGAGTTAGTCTTCACATTGCCACTTGAGAGGTACTGATCCGAAGGTGAATACACAACTGCATATTTTCTTTATTTGCTTTAATGCAAAAAATCTAATTTTTAGCCTTATAGACTGAAATGCTAGGGAAACTAAAAGGCTGATCCTCTATCAGTAATCTGAGGATATAGATCCTTTTGTTAACAGGTTAGCAACCCGCAGCATCAGCATCACCTGGGCCCTTGTTAGAAATGTAGTCAATTCTGGAGCTCCACCCCAGACCTACTGAATCAGAGACTCTTGGGGTGAGGCCAGAAATCTAGGTTTAACAGATACCTCCAGGTGTTCTGATGCTCCCTCAAGTTTGAGAAACATGAGACTAACATATTAATAACGAATTTTAGCAATTAATAAAGTTGGAGAGATCCGGCATCCATTTCACACAAAAATTAATTTATGACCCTATAACTGACTTGCATTTTCTCCCTTACAAACCTTTTTCTTGGTGAGCGTGAGGTGATACCCATCCCCAAATGCTTCCTTGAGGTAAAAAGGTGACCCACAGCAGCGCAGTCCACCCTGCTCCAGGAAGGCGATACGGTCACTCAGCACTTCGGCTTCGTCCAAGTGGTGTGTCGACAGAATGATTGTTCTGGCTTAAAAATACAGAGGACAACAACCGAGGATGAAAAATGAAGACACAGTTTCTGAGATCTACAGAGTTAGCCCAAGTAAATCCCATGATTTATGAGGAGAAGAGGCATGTTTTATGAGCAAACTGAAAGAATGACCAGAAGGAGCTTTCAAAATAAACAAAGAGAAATTCAGAAGGGATATTACTAAATATCCAGGGCTGTTTTCTTCTACGTTGGCAGCGAATAAGCATTTGTCGTGCTGTAGGGCTAAATGTCCATCCTTTGGAGCGTGTGCATTAGTGACTCCTTCCTTAGTTTGCTCCCTTGTCTTCATTTTCAGTTTTCTCTCTGTCTCTCCCCCCCACCCTCTCCTCACTATGAAGAAGCAATAATTTTAAAGACTTTTTGAATATTCTTCTCTGATTAATGCACTCCAGTTTGATTGCTTCTTTGCTTCACATCCTGTTAGCACTTGTTTAGTCTGTTTTCAGTTTATTTTCGTTTGTGTATGTTTGGTATCTCTAATTAGATTCTAAGCTGGAGGCAGAATGTGGGACTTCTATCAGATGTGCATGCTCTCAAAAAGGTCAGTGAAGTGATCAGTTCACAGTGCTCAACTACATGGATATTAACTAACGGACCCAGAAATTTAGTGGTGGGAAGAGAAGACCTGGGAAGGGGAAGACCCTGTCTGAGACTCTTAACAGGGCTTCTAAACAGAAAAGTTGTAAATTGGGTTGTGTGCATCCCAAAGGGCAAATTATGACTTCTGGGTGCAAAGTTATAAGAAAGTACTCATACCAGTTTTGTTCTTGGATATAACATCCCATATACTTCGGCGAGAACATGGATCAACTCCAGTGGATGGTTCATCCAAAATGACCACCCGAGATCCACCAATAAGAGCTATAGATATGGATAACTTCCTCTTCATTCCTCCTGACAATGTTCCAACTCTCTTATGACGATGGCTATATAGTCCAGTATCTTTTAGTGTCCTTCAAAAATAATGTATGGTGGTTATTTTTGACAAAAAATATTTGAATATTGAAAAATACAATAAGCATTTTACATAATAGGTCTTTATTAAGCAACTATTATGTGCTCAGCAAGGTGCAATAAACTGTTGAGGACTCATGATATAGATTTTTTTTATTGTTTATCATCTAGTTGGAGGCACAAAATTATTACCCAGAAAACACAGGGGATATATGACTCATTTTTTATTTGTTTATTTGAAAAAAATTTATGGAGGGCCTATTTTGTGCCAGACCATGTTTTAGCTGCTGGAGAAAAGTAGTGAGAAAATAATATTCCTATTAGGAGATTAGGTCCTAGTATATGTACGTATTAGGACAGATGCAGATAAAATTCAGCCAAGAAACATCTTCCCAAGTAAGTTTATAATTTTCCAGGTGGTGACAAGTGCAATAAAAAAATACATAAAGCAGGGTACATGAGATAAGTTGTAGCTTAGGGCATGCTATTTTAAGCATCTATTTTATATATGGTCATCCCCTCAAAGAAGGTGACATTTGATCAGAGACCAGGAAAGTGGAAGAGTGAGTCAAACTGTGTCTGGAGAAGGCTGCTCTACGTAGAGGAAACAGTGAGAAGTCCTTTGGCTGGAGTGTAAGCCAGCATGTGGCTTGGCCAGTGTTCCTAGAGCATAGTGAATTGGGGGAGAGTAGAAGGAAATGACATCAGAAGTAAGATGGGGACGGGTTACAGTATAGTAGCCATTAGAAACAGAGGATTTAGGGCAATATGGTAGCCTGAGATGAAGAGAGTTAAACAGTTTCAGTGTAATAGCTGGCTGGTGAAGATAGTGATATATGTATACAGTGCCAGAAAAGTAGAAAAACTAAAAATCAGTTGTTTTGTGACCAAACGTTCCTATTGGATTACCGTGGCTTGACCTCATTTTGAGAGGCCTTACCAATGCACTTCCTGGTTGCTCCTATAACTGACCTTTTTACTTCCTCATGCAGCTGCTTTTTAGTCCAGTGAGGAACTTTGATGGAGCCATATAAGAGCAGGTGTTCTTTGGTAGTGAGGTAACTAAACAAGACGTCGTGCTGCATGCAGACACCCATGTTCTTCCGTACAGTGTGTAAGTCTGTTTTGAGATCTTTTCCATAAACAAAGATGGTACCTGCTGAGGCCCCAAAGAGCCCAGTCAACATGGAGCTGAAAGTGAAGAAATAATAAAAGTCTCAACCAAGCATTTAAGTTTGATTTTGAGGCTAAATATATCTCAGTCATTAGCAACCAATATTACAGTATACGTCCTCAGGCAAGATCAAGCTATAAAATAAAATGGTATTAAATGAGAACAAACATTAAATTACTTGTAAGCTTTTAATTATTTAGAGGATTACATAAACACTACCCAGTGACAATGATGGGGATGGGTTGGTGGTAGTAATGAAGGGCATGGTTGTGTGCTTCAATTGCAGGAATGCTCTCTCCTAAAAAAAAAAAAAGAAAGAAAGAAAAGAAAAAAAGAATGCTCTCTCCTTGAGCAAACTCATGCACTTCTCTGGCATCAGACAGTCTCTAGAGGTCGCGAAGTCCCAAATTTATAACTGTAGCCAAGACCTCATCACTCAGTTCCAGGCTTGCACTATACATCCAGCAGACAGTGTCACTTCTCCCTGAGATGTCTTACAGGATCCTCAACATGTTTAAAACTTAACTTAGAATATATTTGCCCTCAAACGCAGGCCCCCACTGGTGTTCCCTTTCACCACACGATGAATCTACATACTAGTTGTACAAGCCTGGGATCCAGAAGTTATGTTTGCATCCTCCTCCTAAATCTGTTTTCTACCTGTGGCCTTATGTCCCATTTTCCCAGCCACACTACAGTACAAGCTCACAATACCACCTGCTCTTGACCACTGTAATCTCTTATTAACCTGCCTTTGTATGTGAACATCAGTCACCTTCAGCCCCTATCTCTACACTGATTATTCTCTATCTTATCAGATGATTGCTCATCATCTTTCAGATGGTTAGTAAACTGGGCAATTATTTAATATTCTCCTTCTTCAGTAAAATGTAAGCTCCATGAGGTCTGGCAAAGGACCTATTTTCTCATCACTCTCTCAGTACCTAACTAGTACCTTGTACCTTGTGTATTATAGACCTTAAATGACCACCATGGATTTGATAGGGAATCAATATTATACGCAATTCTTCCCATAAAAACACATTGAACTACGTACACTATACTTCATTCTTTATATTCAGCAGAATAAAATTGAGACTTCCTCAGCTAAAATTACAGCCTTTTCAAAAGCCTTCTCCATCCCTTTTCTTCATCAGTCTCCTATTGCCTATTAGAAATCATGTTGTTAAGCACTGTATGCTCACTAGAAAGCCAGCTTTGAATTTAAACAGGCCATATAAATAAGAGCAGCTACATGTTCACTCATTCCATGACCTTCCTTTGTCCCCTCTTATTTACAAAAGAAAAATTAATTTGAATATATTTTGGCAGTCACTGAGCTTACTTATGATGATATTAAATAGGATATCCAGCAACTGACATATTTTTTCAAATGAGGGCGAGGGTAGCAACAGCATCTTAGTGTGGACTTCGAGCTAAGCCATGTGGAGCGCTGGCGGTGAGTCACAAAAAAAAATTCAAAAGAATGTCTCTTCAACAACATTTGAGTCTCTTCTCCTTTTAGACACAGGAAAATGTTAGTTAAATGAAGAGTGAGAAAGAACAGCACATATACTGCTCCTAGCCCTTTTGATCTATATCTGATGGCTGGTGATTCTTTTCTTTCTTCATGAATCAAGGCAAGGAACAGCTGGGGCTGAGTGTGTTTATAGCAGAGTGTGTAAACTCAAAATTATACACGGGCCAGAATAGAAATGCAAATAAATGAAACAGACTGGGCATATGAGACAGTGCAGAGTTGGGGGGAACAGGAATAAATCAGAAGGCAGATGTCCCCTTTAAGAGAACAGCCACCAGTAAGCCCCCACCAATTGTCCTCGCTTAGGACTATGTACCCAATGTTGCCTGAACTTCCTATTACCCAAGAAACGTCAAGACTATTTTTTTCTTATTAGGAAATTTCTCCATTTTAAAATATTGTCCCTGGATTAAAAATTTTAAGAAGTACTGAGGCCTGATCTGACCTTTAAGCTCACAGGTTGGTACCTATGATTTGGACTCGATTCTACAGTATACAAAGTGAGCTACCTTAATCCATCTGGGAGACGTCATAATGTGATTCTTTATGAAAGAGGCGAGGAAATGCTAAGTAATATGCTGCAGTGACAGTAACTATTAAACAAGTAACGTACATTGTAGTAGTTTTCCCGGCGCCGTTGGGACCGAGCAATGAAGTAATATGTCCTTCATAAAAGTTCAGATTGAGGTGATCGACAGCAATTTTTGAGCCATAGATCTTTGTGACCCCATGTAGGGCAACCCCAACTGTGAGATCTTTAGGCTCAGGCTCAATGTTGGAGGGAAACATGTACTCAGGACCTGGAGGGAAACCAAGAGAAACATTATAAGCTCACAAAGAAGGAAAATGCAACTAGAGCTAGACCTTTCCTTAATTAAAAATTGAAGACTATAACAATACAGCCCTCTAAATAAAAATAATTCTGGAAACAAATGATCTGTTATCTTTAGTTTCCTTCCCATTTGGTTAAAGAATAAATGAGAGTGAGGAACCAGGTTCTCCCAGGTTGGTATCACCCTTCTCTGTCAGAATAGGTAGTTGTAGAATATGGTATCATAATAATAAATTCTCTTTTATACAACAGATCTCAAATATTCAAAGGATAATCTAAGTCTTATTTCTCTGATCAGAAAAGATAATACCAACTTATGGAAAAACATCTACAAGGTTGATTCTATAGTGAAAGGCCAGCTCAGATCTGTGGTTTACAGAATTCAATTCATCTGATTATTATCTACATGTGTTTCAGGCATCACATGTAGACCATGGATATGGGTCATCCTTACTTTATAAAAATGGCACTACTTACCCAAGTCATGACCTTTCAACTGTTTGTGTCCAGTGTTGATGACGAGTTATGATATATTATCTGTACTTGTAACTTGGTTACTTTTTTTTGACTAGTGACAGATGGCTGGAGTTAGGGGTGTAGACTGTGGCCAAGGAACAAAATTTTTCTCTGTGTGTGTCTAACTGGACCACAAAGGGATCTCCAATCTTGGCCTAATTAGCGCCATATGCTAACCAACCAAGCTAATGAGCCCAGAAAAAGCCACTGTTTAATTGTCGTAAGAGTCTAAACACATATGTGTAGACATTCATCCATGATTAAAAGGATGATAATTTTGCCATTTAGAAAAACATAATTAAAATCACTAGTCATGTAAATTTTATATCACTTCTGTCATAATAATGCTTGTCGTTGACCTACTTGTCTTACTAGCAGATGGATTGGTGTTCTGCATCATGATATTAGTAAACATAAGGCCATTGCTTTTCTCATGCTTCACATCTGTACATCCCAATCGCTCCTTCCAATAGGAAGGAAGGACAGGAAAATACCACGGAGCTGCCATACCATATGTACCTATAACAAAAATACATTAGGAAGAGTAAATATTAGTTGATTATTGACATGAAGTATCAGAAACTAAACAGAACATTATATATGATTCAGAAAGTATTTTCATTTTTTTGATCCATATCAAACTGAAGGGTAATCTCAGTTTCCAAAGTAAAGCAAAAAAGATAAGCTCTCTTTTATTCTTTTTTAAAAACAGCTTCATTGAGGTATAATTATATTTCATAAAATTTACTCATCAGGTGTAGAGATAGATGATTTTTAGTAAATATAAAAAGTTTTGCAACCATCACCACCATGCATGCAATATAGCTTCAAAAAGTATTTTCATGACTATTTACAGATAATCCCTGTTTCTACCCCAAGTTCTAGACAATCACTGATTTGCTTTCTATCTCTACATATTTGTATTTTATAGGAATTTTATAAATGGGACAATATTATTTTATTCATTTAGAACACAAGGAAAATGTACAAATGGAAAAGCTCCCAATCATATTAAAAGTGATGACTACTTGAGACCTGGATGGGGAACCCAATGACTGTTTTCCATTAGAATTTGGTAAATTCTTCTTAGAATTACAAAACCTGGTGTTTGCTTTATCACATCTCAAAAGTGCATTTGGAAAGACTGGATTCCATGCTTCTTAATCCACTCCATCCTTTGTAGGAACATAAGATTATCATCAATAACCAAACTGGAGTCAAATTGTCCATAGACCAATGAATGGATAAGGAAGATGTGGTATATAAACACAATGGGATATTACTCAGCCATCAAAAATAATAAAATCTTGACATTTGCAATGATGTGGATGGAGCCAGAGTCTATTATATTAAATGAAATAAATCAGAGAAAGACAAAGACCATATGATTTCACTCAAATGTGGAATTTAAGAAACAAAACAGTACAACATATGGGAAGGGAGTAAAAAAAAAGAGAGAGGGAAGCAAGACTAAGAGACTCTTAACAATAGAGAAAAAACAGGGTTGATAGAGGGAGGTGGGTGGGGGATGGACTAGATGGATGATGGGTATTTAAGAGAGCAAGTGCTGGGGATGAGCACTGGGTATTGTATGTAAATGCTGAATCACTGAATTCTATTCCTGAAATCAATACTGCACTATATGTTAACTAATTAAAATTTAAATAAAAATAATAAAATAAAAATAAATAAAATAAAATAAAATAAAATAAAAAAGGAAATGAAGGAATTCACCAGTGTATTAGCTCATCCTGGAAAATCATCATTAGTTTTGGGATTTAAGTTGGGTTTTTTGGTATGGTTTTTTGAGACTATATATGGCAAATCAAATACTAGGAAGTATTTATTAGCTGATTTATAATTATGAAAACTATAGAAAAATATCTCTGTAGGAAGCATGTTCATACCTGGGAACACATTCCTGACGTACCACGCGATAATGAAATAAATGAAAGAGTCAGCTAGGATTAGACAGCACAGCCAGCCAAATGAGGTTGTGTCATCCTGAACTGGGGAACTATACATATTTTCCCACTGAAGACCTAAAAAGTGAACATATATATTTATACTTCTGTGAGACATACTGCAGATGCAAATGCTAAAATCTAGTTTTAAAGGAAGTGGGCCTACCAATGCCTTGCTCTTCATATCTTGCAATATACTGACTTGCATAACTGAATGCTGTTGGCGACAGCAGGCTCTGTGAAGAAAACAAACAGCAATGATAGTTCTTATAGATTTTGTACAAGAAATATCTAACCATATTTAAAACTTTGGACATTTATATAGGTAAAATTGACACTAACTTCCTAAGCATATTTAAAAATACAGAAGTCTGTTACCAAGAAGAGAAGAATGAATGAATGAAGAGAAGAGGAACAGCAGAAAACAAAAGAAGCAAAATTACAACTTGGAAAAGATTTGTCAAAAATCCACAATGTATATTCTAAACTTGGTAAATATTGCTTAGCAATTTATCATATAGGTAATTACAGGGTAATGCAATGTTAAGACTAAAATCATATAAACAGGAATCAGAAGATATATATATATATGAAAAGTTTTTTAAAGATTTTTTAGTTTTATTTATTCATAGAGAGAGAGAGAGAGAGAGGCAGAATCACAGGCAGAAGGAGAAGCAGGCTCCATGCAGGGAGCCTGACGTGGGGCTCGATCCCAGGTCTCCAGGATCACACCCTGGGCTGCAGGCAGCGCTAAACCGCTGCGCCACCGGGGCTGCCCCAGAAGATATTTTTATTTCATAAATTGATTACAGGTAACAGATGTATTATGAACGAAAATATACTAAAATATGACTTGATTGAATACTTCTAATGCAACACATTAGAAATCTAATGTCATTTTAACCCAAAGTAGTCAACGTTAAATGAAAGTTATTTAATACTTTCTATTTCCATAAATATCAAAGTTTCAATATGACTCTCAATGAGATTTAGTTTTCTGCCTTTCAAATTCCAAAGTAAGTATTCTTAATGATTTCATTAAATTTCTTAAATTAATTCAGTACTTTTGAATTGAAACAAGCAAAAAAGGACTCAAAATTGATAATATACTGTCAGTGCATTTGTATGTATGCCTATAAGTTTTATTGTATATTAGGAAAAACGTGAAAGTTATTCACATGTGAGAATAACTCCAGTTAAATAAGGGCTTTAAGATATTTAAGGAATTCAACCAGAGAAGAAGTCAGAATTTTTGATGATCTTTAAAATGTTACATATTATAACTATTCTTTCTTCAGAAATTATTTCTTAACAGCATTAAATATTATGATTTTTTAAAGCTGTGGGGGAAAGTTTCCTTTTCATTGTATTATACTGCTTGTACAGTATACAACAATGTAGGAAAAACTATCATCAGGACGTTAAGCTTATTTTGCAATCACAGAACTTTTCAATTAGACAAACGAACTTTCGGTTTAAAGAGTCTAAAAACATAAAAAGAATCAATTCTTATCACCCCCTGGCCATTCAGTTGTGACAGTTGACTCACCATGAATACTTTTATTACATAGCTCAACTCATCCTCAACTGTAATCAGAACAATAAATGGAAAAAAGGCAATGATGTAGATGAGGCTTCCAATCAGGGCTGCAATATTGGTGTTGTTGAAGAAGACACTGATAAGATAACTCATAGAAATAACTGAGAAGCTATAGTCCGAAAAATATAGGAACAAAATGAACCCATTTGTCTTAGGAAGAATATTGCCAAACTTGAGTATAATGATGAGGATGATGATGGTCACCAGTAAAAATCCAACACTCTCTATAAGCCAGGCAAAAAAGTGACTGCAGGAGTTCACACCCATCATCTTCATGTACTGTGAAAAGGAAAAAGCATTAGTCACTTTTGAACTGATATTCTCTCAAATAGCAATTATTTCTGCACCATGCCAAAATGCCCATGAGACTCTTCATATATATGGAACTAAGCATCTTAATAATTTTCATAAGTTGAGGATTTGTCTGTATTTGCTATGTAAAATGAATATGACCATTTATATCGGTCCATTTTAAATTATATGCTTTCAGAGTGCCCCAGTATAATGGATAATTTGGATGATGAGCTTCTTTTTTTTTTCAATTTCATTTTATAACTGGTATCTAACTGATGTATCCAGATTAAATTAGTTTAGAATAGATTATCAAAATTTATGGTATCTCTTGCAGAATTTTACAACACGAATTTGACATTTGTACAGTCATGAATATTTCAAGCTGGTAGGAAAACATGGTTTATTTCAAATGCTGTAGTGACTGAGATAATAAAACTCCATTAAAAAAAAAATGAAACATTAATGGACAACACAATCAGTACTCTTGTTCCTGAGAGAAAGAGAATAAACTTGACCCCTAAGAATTAAAACATGGAAACTTTTAAGGGAGATTTTCTGACTTTTGGTACAGCTTTCCCACCTTTAAGATAACTGGTAGTTTAGGGCAGGTTTGTCATCTTTGTTTTCCAAAAAGACATTCATGCACCCAAAATGAACTCATGTATCTGAGATCATCTATACTTCTCTCTCAACTTACATTCTTTAATAACTCAGTGATATCTCTAGAGGCCACGGCATTCCACCAAGGTGGGAAAACAGATCAACATGATGTGTTTGAGCATTAACTCAAAGGGATTCTGATATTTCTAAATTCCCCTGGATCTTGGTTGTCTTGAATTTGGTGACAAGTTGCCTTCAGCAGAACCTGGATATCCTGGTTTCTAGTTTTAATAATACATGATTAATGCTAAGCTTATGAACCTAACAGTCCATTTTTAAAAAGAAATACTCCACTAACAGCTTATAATAATCCAGTATTTTGCGTGAAATCAAGGATTTTCAGTGTCCTTCTTTAACACTAACTTGTCTAGAAAAAAAAAATTGCCGAATCTTTTGCTCTACACATAAAATAGTGAATTTTACTTTCTGCCTTTGCAAGTTATCACATTTTGATAACTCTGCTGCTCCTCTTGTTGCCATGGAAACAGCTACCTGACTGCCAACAGTCTAAGCTGTGGGCCTTAAGCTAATCACCACTGAGAAAAAGCCTGTGACTTTTCCTCTTAACTTTGCCCTGTTCCTCACCCTCCTCCCAGGCCCTCCTGCCCTTTGCAGTAAAGACTCAACTTATGTTTCCATAGGAATGGAAGTGTGGGTCAAAGTAAAAAAAATCAGCATGGAGCGAAGAGGCACTATGGAAAGGTTTCCTCCAGTCGCTATGCATCTATCATTGAAAATAAAATCACATTTCAATGTGAGAAAATATTTCACAGGTCTTACTTTTGATTTTTTTTCTCTGCTCCCCACCCATTTGAGAAAATTACTGTGTCATATTTGATGACTGCATTTTAGAGACATTCATCTATTCATATATGGTCATGATATGTTAGCTCTTTTTATTTGCCTTTCCTATTTGTGTTTTGAGATTTAACTGAGTTTATAGTTAACTGTGGAGTTAGGAGACTCATATAACTACTCTAAAGCTTATATTCACAACTTAATTTCTTGTGCCTAATACAAAAAATATTTTCTCTCCAATAGCAGTATATATTAGTAGGAGACAATGCTAATATATTTCACAAGGTGGCTTAAAAATATCTAGGACAATATCAACAACATGAAATAAAGCTGACTTGGTGTGTACAAACATGTTTTCCTTCCCCAACACTTGATAGCTATGGTATAAAACCCATATATTTAGAAAATTCTCCATTCACAGCCTTATTAAAAGATATTCTGGCAAAGCTGAAGACCAGACTTAAGGTATATATCACTGTAATTTTGAAATTTTCAAGACTCAAGATCAGATTCCTATTCTTGAGAGTTGGTAAAAGTTCCTGAGAATGATCATTGCTTCTTATTGAAACAGACTAAGATGCTTCCAAAAGTGTTCACTATTTAACATTCTAGTATGAAACTTCAGTGTTAAACTTCAGGATTTTATGCCACGAGGAGAACAGCTGTTATTCATAAAGAGAAAGAGCAATGAGAGCATGTAAGTCATCCATAAATTATCCAGATTCACTGCCAACTTCGTTATAATAAATAAGACCAAACTTGCTGATGGAAGATGGCCCACAGAGAACGTCTGGCTATGCTTTCCTGGATGTCATTAGTTGCTCCTCAGAGTGACATATGTCAGGTGCCAGCTTTGCAATCAAAGAATCACTTGTCTCAAGCCTCCCAAACCTGCCTGAAGCAATTCATCAATATCGGATAACCTGTTGCTCAAGGAAAACCCCTCTACACAGTGGTCAGAGTTTGCTCCAGTTTATGGCAGAAGATAATAAGAAGAGATTGTGTAAGATTTGGGATAAATGTGTTGCCACATTCAAGAAAAGCTTTTGCACGGGGATTGACATTAACGCTTTCGGGAAAAGAAATCACAAATATTCATATATTTACTTGGCAACAAAGTCTTCATTAAATTCAACAAGAATGTCAAGTACTAATTTATAAGGAATAATACCATTTTCTAACTCAGTTAAAATTATTTTCTTAACACCAGATATTTCTACTATTATTTTTTAGTAAGATATAAAGGATATTGGGGTCACTACATGAAATGTTCCAAATTCCCACTAGTATGATGGATAGTGTCTATCAAGAAGACACAAAAATTGTCTAAAGTGAAGCACCAAAGGACTAAAAATCCCTTACATAATTCTTGACACCATCTCTCCAGACCAGAGATATTTTAGATTATTTATCTGAACTGAGAAAGAACTCCAAAATTTTTTCTCAAGCTGAATATAAGCACTGAAATCCCCATAAATGACATATTAGAAGCTAACCCATAAATCAAGAAAATAATGTGAAAAAGTATTTTTCTGTGTGTTGTAAATCAGTTTTGGCTTACCTTTAATATTTTAATGTTAAAAGCAAGAAACACAGAACAAAATCCAACTGAAAGGTATTTCAAAATAGTTTCTTTTTAAACTACAGGCTTAATTTCATCAACTAACTTATTGGGCATTAATATTTGTGCTAATTCTTTTAACAACTTAAAGGAATCCACTGTAGTCATACTATACCAAGGTCAAAGATTAATGGCTTCATCGACATAGCAACTAATTTAGTTTTCCTGCCCAGATTTAAGAACAATTAGAGAAGAAAAAAGGTATTTTTTTAACCTTTCTAAAAAAATTTTTTTTTGAATTAAAACGATGTAGGAAATTAAAAGCTTTAGAACCTAGTGAATATTAAAATGATGGTATTAAAAAGTGATTTTGAGTCTCTGGGAACCTAAAAGATTATCCATCATCATCTTCAAAAGTCTTTAGGGGTCCATGCTATCAAAATAAGATTGTGAGAGGGAAAGTAGCTATGATGTGGAAAAGCATTGGTTGAAAGTCAAGACATTGGAGTTCCAGAACAAGATCTACCACTAACTAGCTCTGCAGTTTTCAGCAAGTCACTTCTCACTTATTGGGCTCAGCTTCCTCACTTCTAAAAAGAAAGAGGAAAGATAAGAACCATGGGCAGTACTGGAAGGCTGAGCAGGAGGCATTGAGAATACTCCACTCATTCCACCCCTACTTCCATCAATTTATATCACAAATAGACTGCATTCCTTTGAATTTAGGATGCTGATTTTAAGACATGCCATTATTTGACATGGCAGCAAGAAAGAAAAATCACCAAATAAGTGATGATACCTTATCAAATGCATCCCAATTTCAGAGGCATTAAGAAGCAAAGAAAAAAAATGTTTGCCTTAGAACTGATAAAAATAGACAACCTTCTTTGTTGTGACAATAGAGCCACATTTTGGAAATGTATTGCTGAATTAAGTCTAGATGGTAACAGCTAGAAAGTTTAATGGATTGAGTCCAAGTGACTATGAACTGGAAGACTCAAAGCCTCATTCTCTGATGCCAAGTTCAGTGATCTTCCACTATCGGACTTTGACCCGCAAGATCAGGTAATTAAATTTTGAAAGTAAATGCATGTAAAACAAAGACACAAAGCTACCAAACAGAAAGTGGTTCATTAAAAATGCATCTTTCATGTCTTCAATTAAGAAAGAACTATTCATTACGCTTCGGTTTTTGTGTGTGTGACATCCATAGATATATTCAAAGAGCATCATCTTCAAACACAAAATAATAGTGTGTATCACATATATATACAATATAATACTTATATTTACTGTGTGTTTCTACCACAAGTACTATTTTTAAAGTAGATATTTATTTTGAAGTAGAAAAGAACTCAGTTTCTATCACAGTTTTCTACTTTAAAGTTTTCCTTTAATCTGTGAAGATTCACTTCTGAGTACAGGAATCTGAAAGAAAAATATAGGTAGGAGCCTGCAACCAAAATTCTGGTTGAGGGCATTGATTCAAGTTTCTAAATTGGAATTAAGAAAGCATTGCACTCCATCTTAAATACAACAGAGCTCAAACCAGTTGATGAGGGGTTTACCAAATTATAACTGAAATTAAAAAAAAAAAATACAGCTGTGAGGATCAACCAGAATTCAAATAGAAAAAGTAAGAAGTATAGGTTCAAACTCCAGGACACCCCTGGAAGCCTGATGCTGAGCTCACAAAAACATGAAGCAGTAATTTGTACCTTGGAAGGAGAAATAATCAATTGCCTGGAAGCACTGGCAAAGTAAGTTTGAAAAGCACAAGTGGACTAACAGGTTACTCTAACCTCATTATTTCAGATTGTCAGCGAGGCTTTGCAATAATTATTGTCCCCCAGTTTTGAAATGTTTCTGCTTTCTCTTCGCTCCATGAGTGAGTGTAAGAATGGACTCATTACAGGATGAGCAGATAAGATAGTTCTTATTCCAATACAGTCCCCAAATCACACAATGCTTTTTCATAAACTCTAAAGAAGAAGATATTTTGGATTTGGAGATAATGATGAGCATGCTCAAGAAGAGATCGTGCTTTACATCGCAGGTCTTGTCTTTCATCATCATATTATTAACCTAGTCAGTAGCAGAACATGAAATTCTTAGTCTATAAATCACCAGTCAATGGAAGATAGGGGAGAAGATAATCGAAGAAGACAAGGCATACTGGAAAGAGAATTTCCTTCTTGAGAGCTGAAACAAGCCATCTGTCTGTCTATGACTGTGTCTGTGTCTGTGTCTACGTCTATATATCTATATCTATTTTCATTTGGACTCATTTAGTTACCATGCCAACAGTTATTACTGTTATTATTTAAACTTCCTGTGTTAGATCCTAAGTCCTATAGGAACTTCTTGGACAAAAATTATTCTTAGGATCATAAATTGTATTCAGATTTTATTCAGAATTATTTATATTTCATTTCTTAGAGGAACTTTTTTTTTTTAAGATTTTATTTATTCATTCATGATAGACAGAGAGGGAGAGAGAGGCAGAGACACAGGCAGAGGGAGAAGCAGGCTCCATGCCGGGAGCCTGATGTGGGATTTGATCCCGGGACTCCAGGGATCGCGCCCTGGGCCAAAGGCAGGCACTAAACCACTGAGCTACCCAGAGATCCCCTCTTAGAGGGACTTATAAAATGACTGCTATGTAACTTTTTGAGAAAACAAAATATTGCCATATCAGTTGCCTTTTTGATTCATAAAGTAGTTTTCTTTTTAATTCATGTACAGGTCAGGCTTTCTGGGTTTGAATAGGCATGATGAAAGTCATAGTAATTATTACACAAATAGATCTTATTCATAAGAGGAGATTCTCGACATACCTCATGAAGCCGGAGATCTTTCTCATAAACAAGCTTTTTTACAAATGCAGCTATAAATACAACCCAGGCAACCATGAGCACAATTGGAAGAGAATAAGAGACACTGGTTAGGAAGCTGTAAAAAAGAACAAAAACAAAAGCAACAAAAAAATTCAGTGACCCAAATGAGTATCATTTGTGCAGACTGTAATATATAAAGAACACATTCCCTCTTACAGTGAAATCATACTCCTGTTTTGAAATTGAGCATAGTTATTAATATTACCCCTTTGTTTTTGAAGTGTGAAGCCGACTTAACAGTAGGGCCATGATTTTCTTGCTGTAATGTTGCAAAAGTAAAAAACAACTCTGGATTGTTAGATGAAATTATCATATTGTTTAGAGTGTGTTTGAGTATGTCCTATCTAGAAAAATAATTATTACATAGATATAATTGCAAAACTCAAAACCCTTCTGTCTAAATTTTTATCTAAAAGGCAGATATAAAATTAGATGATGATTGGTTTATCTAGCTAAAAGCCATATCTTCCCAAATTACTGTATTTATCTACTCTTCAGAAGCTCATACTTATTATTAAACTAAATTTCCCAAAATGAAATAAAATACAACTCAAAGCATTCAATTTAAAATGCAAACAAAGAAGTTCGATTCCTCAAAATAATGCTCTACGAGATGTTTCACATGTAGTATAGCAATGTCTTTTCTGATAATGTGCTGAACTAGGCAGTCACTGGAAGGCTTCATCAGGCGGCAAATATACTCCTAAGTGGCCTGCCCGTCCTGGAAAGTTCCAATGCAGTGTTTCTTTAAGTTAACCATGCATCACACACCTGAAAGGCTTAGTAAAACACAAATTTCTAAGCCTCACTAATAAGCTTCTCATTTATTATATCTAGGGTAAGACAAGGAATTTGCATTTTAGACAACTTCCCAGGTGATGCCGATGTTGCTGGTGCAGGGATCATAATTTGAGAATCATGGTTCTAACACTGGCCACCTTTTTATGGGGTAGGGCAAATGAGTAGTTTTCAAAGAGAGGAACTGTAAGTTGACCTGTTTCCCATAGTAGGCTCCCCTGACATTTTCATGAGGAGATAGGTACCAAGGCCATTTCCTTTTTAATCTGTAAGGCTAAGGTATTACCTTCAAGTTCCTCATGAAAAATGCAAATATTAATGGAACATGACATCACCATCATTCATTATAACTTTAGCCATCAGAAGTGTATCACCATCAAAGATATAAGGGTTATTTGGGCTTTTTTTTGGATGAGGGACGACTGATATTGGGGCCATATCCAATTTTCTTCATTCCTGGGAAACTGTCTGGCATGAGGTAGGCACTTAAACAATATTTGTTGAATGAATTTTCTCTTGGCTCAGGTCCAGCCTTAATGGTATTTCTGGCCCTAGAATTAGGCAAAGGCCCTCATTCATTAATAACATATCCCCTGTAACGTTTCTTCCACGTGATTGTGTATTTTGAGATTGGTTTGGTTTAGGTTTGGTTTAATATAAAGAAGAAAATGCTGGTCTCCTAACTGAAGGACAAGTAACGTACCAGCTGTACTTTGGACATGTTATTTAACCCTTTTGGGGGGTTGGATTTCAGTTTTCTTCATCAGGAAAATACAACTAATGATACCTGCTCCTGCTTATCTTACTGAAGTCATTGTATAGAACAAAGGAAATAATATATGTGGGAGCACCTTGTATGCAATAAAGAATTTATATGTATGTGGAAGATATTAGGATCATTCTGCTCCATGAAGAAGACAGAACAGAGTCACTTTTCTTCTTAAAAAGAAAACCGGGCACCCACAATCTTAGGTACCAAAATTTACAAGGAGAAAAAGATGAGCAGGAAAATAGATGAGAATTTTCTTTTAATTGAACCCACAGGTCTTTACTATTCATGCAGGCCATTGCAGTTCACACACAGTTCAGGCTGCAAAGGACTGACTGGCCTCCACAATAAGCAGCTGACCTTGACAACCCACTGATGGAATCCTCATTCGTCTCCCTGTATCGCTACTGCACAAGGGTTACATAACCTCATTTCATCTATAGCTCTTGAAGCAGCCAAAGGAGACAGATGCATCAATAGAAGGAAAAATGAAAAAAAAAAAAGTCCAGAACAACCATCTGAATTGCATATAAACTGCAGTAACTGGGCTGGATAACAAGTGCAATGTCTTTAAAGTAATATTCAGCCTCCAGCTTTTATGTAGGAGGATGAGACTAACTGTGGTCAAAGTGGAGGAGTCAGTCAGTGCTACCCACCTGGTAGATTTCTTGGCCATTCAAATTCAGTTGTCTAAATCATGGTCTTTATATCTTTTGTTCATTTAGCAAACCATTTTAGATAAAGATTCCTAGCAAGCGGACTAGTAGTGCATAACGTAGTTTCAGATAGCATAATATTTATCCTGGAGAGTTGATCAGTGATATGTTTTATTGAAATTTTTCCTTAAGATTGGCCATATGCTCGTAAATTTTAATGAAATTTGAGAGTTGGAAGAGATGCTAAGATTGACTCATTTAATCCCCTCCTTTAACTAGAGAAAGGGAAGAGCAGTACATAGTGGGTAGTGTCAAAATCATGCAGCAACGCACTCAGGTGTGGAGTCTGATTCTCCTGATTTGAGGGCCAAGGTCCTTGGGAAGCTCAGGGTTATGATCAAGAAAACCTGAATCATTTGAGAAGAACTTTGCCATCATTTTGGTAACAATGAGCAGCTGTTGTAGAGCCATGCCCTGTAGTGTGGACCCTTTCCTGGAAATGAGCATTTGACAACAATTTGGTGGAAGAGATCTTGATCCATGTGAATGGATAAACAGAAATGAGTTATAAAAAAAAAAAAAGGCTATTAAAAAGGGCTACAACCACCCAGACTTACTTGTCTTTCATGTAGCAGGGATATGGAATTGCCTGGACCTGAACCGCTACTTCTTGGGAGTTTCTTCCAGTCTGCAATTCAATGATTGCTCTTTCAATACTATCCTGCAAGTAAACAAAAGCCCTGCCATAGATCTGGTTATGTGATGGAGAATTGTGTGGCCCCGGGGCCCAAATCTTGGTCCTTATGCTTCTTGTGGTCTGTGCAGTCTTGAGACTCATGCGGATGGTATATTTTATGACAGGAGGAAGGGACACATTTTCAGAGTCATAGCGTCTATGTTGGCTTCTGTTAGAAGGAAGCTTAAAAATAACACCTAAAAATAAAATGGCAACAACAGCAGAAAGGTTATTTTATGGTTGACATTATTCACTGTTTGGAGGGTACACTTAGGGGGCAGCCAAACAGGCAATTGAGTTTGTAATGTGACACTAAGTTCAGGCCCCTAATTTACAGAAAAGATGGCTAATTGGAAGTGACAACTTCAGAGATTCAAAGCAGGGGTCTGAGAATATAATTACAAACTAAGTGGCCAGATTAAATATATCACTCCAAGCCACTTACTAAAATTAAAAAAAAACACAATAAAATGAATAATCTTGACTGATTATGGACTCAACTTCACCCTGTAACTATGTAATCCATTTCAGTCTTCGTCTTCATCTTAACCATGCCAACAAAATCACACATATGCAGAAGTCTCGTCAGACGATATAGTGGGTTGACTACATGAAAGGTTTTCATTTCTCAGGACATCAGAGGGCACAGTGACCCCTCCCCCTGCCACTACTTTCCTGAGTTCTGGATGAAAGGGGTGAAGGAAGAATTTGGCCAATTTTAGTACAAAGAGAAGCTCAAACTCTAGTAGAATAACACTTACTTCCAAAGAGTTCATTGCTTTTGTAAAGCCTGTTGGCCTCTCTCTCCATTTCATCTACGTTTTCTGCTGCCTGAATACGGTCATATAATACACAGGAGGAAATATTTACTGTCAGGGAGGATAGTGTGTTAAGATGATCAATGAGGTCAATGCTGTTTTCTAATTTCAGCCTTAGAATATCTAAAAAAGCAAAACAAAACAGACAAAACACATATTATAATGTTGTAATGCTGTTTCTAGTAGTAATGAGACAAAATACCGACTTTTTGTTCAGTGCCTACCACTTAATAGATAACGAATAATAGGAACTTGTAGAATTTATTCTAAAATATCTGGTAATAAAAATATCAAGTAACACCTGGGAAAATGTGTCCAGGTGTGCAGATATTCATTGAAAAGAAAGCTGAGCTAGTACCAACACAGTAGATCCAAGTTCAGAGAGTGATACCCAACTTAAGCCAACTTAAAAGTATATTCTGCTACAATTTAATTAACCAGTGGCTAAAAGTGAATAATTTAAAAAATACATTTACATATAATCAGGAAGAAAACTAGAGACAAAACTTTCGAGTAAAACAGAAATGCTTTCCTTGTTCAGGGAATGTGAATGTGAATGTAAGAATTTAAACAAAGGGAAATTTATGTAGCGTGTGTAGAAAAAATAAACTCTACCATTCAATAATTTGTGCTACAGAATCATTTCTTAGGAGACTGTGAGAATCTATGCCACATAGTGAACAACTTTCTAAAAATGTTTGATTTAAAACCTCATATGAGTTATCTCTATTGATATCTGTATTAATCTAGACAAAATGATCAAGATTTTATTTCAGGTAATTACTCTGGAAGAAAGAGGATTTAATTGCTCTTCAATTTCATGATTCCTTATGAGGAAATCAACCGAGACAAAGGGTAAATATGAAATTGCAAGTTAATAAATCACTTGGCCAATTAAATTTTCACTGACTTGATCGTCGTGAATACCAAGAATGTTGTGAGTATCATAAATCCCTTCTCACAGAACCCAAACATGACTCTTCCATAGTCCAACGTAAGACTTAATTTCTCACAGAGGGCAACTTATTAAATGCATTTCTCATTAGAATTTAAAGTGAAATGGTTTGTTTGATATAGACATTGGTGGGGGAGGGGCAAAACTGTGGTTGAACAGTGGCCTCCAGCGGCCACTGCAAATCAACACACACCAAGGATTCCTTAGAAACGCTGGCAGTTAGGCTCAAAGAGGAGCCATGAGGGTCAGCGCTCCTTTAGTTCCAACTATATAAACTCCTAGATACTGAGTTACATATACAATTATACAAACATCAAGTCTCACTGCTACATTAATTTTAGTCTAATTTTAAATTCTAGAACTCCCCTCCCATATGAGGTTAGGAAGATAAAACTTACATAAGAACTTTGTGTTGTATCTCCAATATTTTGATCAAATGGTTTCTTACCCAAATGATACTTTCAGAGAATAAATCCACTAATATCTTCCTTTAATCAAAATTCAGTCAACTATCATAACGTGCACACAACTATATACAAGACAAATGTAAGCATAATTCCTCCCTACTGGTTTACAACCTGTGTTACTTCTGTTCCAGTAGTACCAGGGACGAGGAGGAGGGGCACCTGCTCCACTGCAGCCAAATTCTGATGCTCTCAATCTCTTCCAAATACTTGTGGTTGCATAGCAACAGTGAATGAGACACAGACTGAATTAGATGTCTTGCATCCCTTAGGTTGAAGGTGGGGATGTGGCAGAGGGAATGCATAAGTTCAGACAGGTTCCTTTGATCCTCTTTGCCTGTTCCTTTTAAATGACCGTGAGAGGAGGATCCAACCTTGAATACTGATTTAAGTTTATTTTCCTCTGAGTCTCTTCATTGCTTTGTTTTGCTGTTGCTAACTCAATAACCTCATCCAGTTACATTCTGGGTTAGTCAAAATGATTCTGAGACTGGTGGAGATAAAATGTGAAATATATCCAGAAATAAACCATTTCATCTTCCTTTGTCCTTAAGGACTTGCTTTTCATCAAGTTATCAAAAAAAAAGGGTCCTATTATTTCTATCAACCTACCAATGATTGTAGGAAACTGCATTTATATGAAGTATATAATCCTGAAACTAACTGCAGATATTGGGCATCCAAATAGTTGTTATTACTTGTAATTATACAATGATCTAGGAAAAAGATATACAGGATTTTACTTTTCTTAGAATAACTAGCTAAAAATCAAATACAGAAGAAAACAAAAAGTTTCCATATGCAACCATGTTTCTCATATTTCTGACATGACTAGTGAACAAAGTTTTGTGAATCTGGACTTACCGAGTTCATCTATCTGTTTCAATAGTTCAACAGCATCGAGTCCCACAGAGAACTTCACAAAAACTTGCACAAAGGGGTTCCTTAGAGTATTCTAACAAATAGTAATAGGGAATCAGTGTCAACAGAAGAAGAAAACATGTCTGTCTAATCACCGTTTCTCTAACAACACCTACAGTGAAATGAAGTAACCACTACTCCACATTATAAATGCATCACCTTGCAGCCCTCACATAAAAATCCTTGAGAAAGAAAAGAGAAGGTATATGGCTGCTAATGACTAGAAAGAAAGAATCACTAGACACAAATTGGTCAGCAAGCTAAAGTAGCCAGCTCTGACCCTAATTATCAACATCAGAAAATTATATTCAACGTTAAAAGTCATTTTTACCCATGTCCACTACATTGTTTTTTGATATATGTTGTATACAATTGTAGTGGTTCATAGTTGAATTTTGTTCAACTGAAATAAACTAAAACAACTCCTCAAAATTGTGATAACACAGTTGATTGTATCCCACTTCTCCTACTTCCTAGCTATGGGCTCTCAGCAAGCACTCAGCTTTTTTCCAGCTTCATGTTACTTTTCTGTAAAGAAAGAATGAATGGCTCATCTTATCAGAACAGTCAAATGTAAATTACTATAATATCATTTTATATTGTAAAAAGCACAATTATGTGAACACAGAAAAATGAGCTGATAATAAAACTTTAAATTACTCTATATCCATGGAAAGGCTGAAAATTTTTTAAAAAGCATAAATGCTTTAACATATAAAGACTTTTATAGCTATCTTCCAAATTAGGAGACACAGCTTTTACTACTGTAGAAGTACAACTAGGTAACACTTACTGAGATCTTATTGTGTACTGGGCACTGTCTAATACACTTTACCTTAATTTTCTTGCACAGTTTTCCCTAACACCTTGAGGTTGCCTACAGACACAAAATTAGTAAGGGCCAAGGGGAAAGTTGAAGGCAGAGAAATCAACTTGATTAAAGAAATGTTTACCTTATGTGTTAATTTATGGCCTACTTTTTATGTGAGCCAGGCTTAAGTTGGTTTTCCCTTTAGAGGACAATTCAGTACCACTTATTATTCTGTCCTTCTTACCAATGTCTTTGGTTTTGTTATCACGGAGGTAAGTGATTAAGAATAATATGTATTAACAGAGCATATACACAATAGAATTAATTCACTAAATCTATAAGTCTAAGAAAAGTTGGCAGCATACAGACCAATGGCTATCACACAGCTACATGATGACCCAAGTCCTTTAACTTCTATTTACCAGGAATTAACTTGTGCATCATGAAAAAACTGAATCAGAGCATTACTAATAAATAAAGCACTGTGTTAGTTGCAGTTCAGAGCTGACCCCCTGATCCATATTGCCATTCTCCTAGTACTTCTTTTTCCAAACAGTCTTATGATATGTAATACTGTTTTTATATACTTCCACACATATGATCCTCACAAATCCATGAAGTGGCTATCAAAATGCTCATTTTAGGGATCCCTGGGTGGCTCAGCGGTTGAGCATCTGCCTTTGGCTCAGGGTGTGATCCCGGTTTGGGGATCGAGTCCCACATCAGGCTTCCTGCAAGGAGCCTGTTTCTCCCTCTCTCTATGTCTCTGCCTCTCTCTCTGTCTTTCATGAATAAATAAATAAAATCTAAAAAAAAAAAAGATTCTAATTTTAGAGATTCATAAACTGTAGATCAAGTGTCTTAATCTTTTGCCTTGGGCTTCACATTGGCAAAGCCAGGTGTTGTCCTAAAAGTTTTAAATTTCAAATTTGTGTACATGTGTAGAAATAAGTTTTTCCTTAATAGCTTAGAATGATGATTTATTCTGGTCTAGCATAGACCAGAAAATTACTTTGATGAGATGATGGGCCTTTTATGGACATGGTCACAGAGTTTCTCCACAGCAAATTACTGCATTTTGGAACTACTAGGCATAGATCATGTCTTTTTTTTTTTTTTTAGATCATGTCTTTTGTTAATTCACTACTTTGGCCAACAAAACTTTCCCTAATGAAATCATATGTGTAGAGTTTTTTTCTGCTCCACAGGAAAAAAGTTTTAGGAAAAAAGGAGCAGTCTTCCATTTAGGAAAATACATATGTCAATAATGTACTACTCAAGTGGTCTTGGTTATATAAGACTCATCAAAAAAAAAAGGCCAATTAAAATGAACATACATAAAATTAGAAAATTAGAACCACACTAAATAGTAAATTGTGGGGAAGATGTTTGATGAAAGTTTACGTTCTTCTATTAATAAAATTATTAAGTATCTTTTTAGAAATGTATTTTATCATTTATCGCACTATAGTATAAATTTTATGTATTATTTACAGTAAAAGCCAGATTGTAATTGTAACTATGAGCTAATTGTTAGTCAAAACAAAGATTGAGAAAAGCATCATTTGGTTGTAATTTTTCTGACAAAGTTGTGTGACACAAATCCTTTATGTTTAGCTTCTTGAGCATGATTATAAGAAGGCCTTTTTGAGGTGGGTGGCAAATATATTTTAGCTCTCCATCAGTTTTCCATGGGCCTCTCTCAATATTCTGATATGGAAGGCATTCTCTCTTCAAGTTCCTAGGTTGCCATCCTTCCTGCCAGTTTTCTCTTCTTTAGTTGGTAACTGGCCTGACTCTGCTGCTCCATCGTTAAGTTGTCAATAGCTCTGTTTGTGATTGGAACATTTCCCTACATGATCTTCATCATCTTCAGAAAGCCTTGAATCTTTTGCAAGAATTGCCAATTACACTTTTGAGCCAGTGTGCATTGTATTTGAGTTGCATTGTCAAATCTTTAACCTAGAGTGTCGTATGTTTCAACCAAAGAATTCCCCAAATTTAACATTCTTCTCCAGAATATTAATATTTTAGGTTCTGGTTCTGTTAAAATAGCTAAAGATAATCTAATGTGGAGGAACCAATAATATCAGCACGTTTAAAGTACTTTTTACAGCATTTTATTTTTGGAAAACAAGATTTAAGTCACTATTTAAGTCAAGTTCGACCTATAAGATGGCTTCTCTCTGAATTACAGAGAGAGGACCCACCACAGGAGATGAAGAGGACTATGAATGGGAGTGACACAGATCTATTATCCTGTCTTAGACTTTTTCTTAGACTCAATTTAATCTACTGAATATGGATTCTGAGTTACTACCTGCCCATTCCCATAATGAAGGTGATTAAAATCTAAAGAATTACAATTCCTATGAAAGAGAAAGACAGAGCCATGTCTTACTTGGAGCATGGGAATCGTCTGGTTTAACAGGTGGAAGGAATTCATGAAAAGTGGCGAGTTATCCATCCACTCTTGAGATTTTTCTCTTAATTCCGACAGCTGCCTCAGAGTCACATTAGACTAAAAGACAAAGAAACAAAAATAGATCCAGCCCATTACTATTTTTCCTATATTTCAAAAAGGCATTTTTAAGGTTGTCATGTTACAGAGCTTTAAGAAACAATTCTAAAAGGTGGAGCTAGTAAAAGCATAGTGTCAGAAATCCCACAATGTCAGAGTTTTTAAGTGGCGACTTTTTATAGGGTCAAGATCACTTGTAAAAATTCTGGAAACTGTAAGGTTTGCTTCACTGTCCACAGTTAATTTAGAGTCAAAATGAAGATGTACCTTCTGGAGTTCTCAGAAATTATTTTTTCCAGTGACACATTTAACTTTACTACTACAGAAACACCCTAGTTCAAGGATATGAGAAAGATGTTTTCACATACCACTGGTGGAAATGAATATGTTACAGCCCTGTTTGGAAAGTAATCTGATAACAGTCATGAAATAAAATACGTTATTCCTCAATCCTTCAATTCTGAACAATCATCTCATTAAAATAAAAATACCACCGTATAAATAATATGCACGAGAGCATTTGTTGTCACATTATTTACATTAGTAAAAAAATTAGAAGGAAACACTCGAAACAAAATGAATGCCCTAAAATTGAGGACTGGCTGAGTAAATTCTATGATATGAAAAAGTTTGCAATTTTCAAAAAGGATGAATTAAACTACACCAACTGAGTTGGAAAAATTTCCACAAGGTATTGTTGTGTGAATAAAGCAATGCGTAGGTAGAAAAGCATTATAACGCAACCCCATTTTAATAATGCAAACAATGACCAAAACTCTGCATATGAATAGATATGTAGCGTAATAACCTATAAAGAATTAGAGAAATGTGCATAAATTACAGGAAAACACATTTTTGAATGCTAAAATTCGTTAGTAACATGAAAGAAAGAGTAAGATCAAGAGGAGAGAAAAAGAGAACCAAACAAAAAGGAAAGACAAAAAAATGACTGCACTTAGGAAATAGGCAGGTGATGACTTCATTTATGCAAAGTTATACAGAGGTATAGCCAATAAAGCAAATAAGATATTAAAATGCAACAATAGGCTCTCTTCCTCTTCGGAGGCGGAGAGCCCGTTTGCGCAAACGTCCAATAAACCCTCTTGCTAATTGCATCTGCCTGTCTGGGGTCTGAGTCTCTGGGGCGTCCGCCGGGACACGTTGGCACCCGTGAGCCAGGGTCCAACATTTGGGGGCTCGTCCGGGATCCGAGACGCCCCAGGCTCAATCCTAAGACCGGTAGGAGGTAAGACCGAGCTCGCTAAATGTCATATCTGTCTCGTCCGTTTGTCTGACTGGCCGGGTCTGTGCCGGGTCTGTATTGTGCCTGCAGGACGCTGTACTCTGTATTTGGACCAGCGGGGGAGGCAGACGTGCCCTGAGACCCCTGGTCCCCCTCCGGAGTCGGACTCCGGAGTGGTCTGGAAGAGGAACGGAGCCCCGGCTCTCCCTCCTCTTCAGGGAGGGTCGTTGTTCGCGACCGCTCCCATCTGAATCTGCCGCGCCAGTCCTGTCATTCGTGTGAGTCTGTTCGTTCCGTGTCTTTCTGGTCCCGCTCCGGAGTCGGACTCTGGAGTGGTCTGGAAGAGGGAGGGAGCCCGGCACTCCCTCCTCTTCGGGGAGGGTCGTTGTTGGCGACCGCTCCCGTCTGAATCCGCCGTGCCGGTCCTGTCATCTGTGTGCGTCTGTCTGTTCTGTGTCTTTCTTCCTGTCCTCCTCCTCCCCGCTCACCTCTTTTCTACACCCGCGGGGCAAACTGTAACCACCCCTTTAAGCCTCGCTCTAGATCACTGGAAAGAAGTCGCCGGCCGAGCACACAACCTGTCGGTCGAAGTCAGAAAACGAAGATGGGTCACCTTCTGCTCCTCAGAGTGGCTGACTCTCAACGTCGGGTGGCCCAGGGACGGAACTTTTAATATTGATATTATCTTGCAGGTGAAGGCCCGGGTCTCTCAGCCAGGACCCCATGGGCACCCTGATCAGCTCCTGCAGACTCTCCTCACCACGGAGGAGAGACCGCGCGTCTACAGAAAAACGTCCCCAGGGCGGATGGGAGGCCGACCCAGCTGCCTAATGAAATCGAGGACGTTTTCCCCTTGGTTCGCCCGACCTGGGACTACGACACTGCTGCTGGGAGGGAGCGGCTCCGTCTCTATCGCCAGGTACTCCTAGTGGGTCTCAAAGGGGCAGGGCGACGCCCCACCAATTTGGCAAAGGTACGTGCTATAGTGCAGGTTTTCTGGAAAGATTAATGGAAGGCTACCGTATGTATACTTAGAGAGAGAGAGGAGAGAGAGAGAGAGAGAGAGAGAGAGAGAGAGACAAAATAAAAGAGATAAAGGAAACGCAATAAAGAACTGACTGGGATACTGGCCACCGTAGTACAGAGCTCAGGGCAGAGTAAGTCAGGACAGAGTAAGGACCTGGGAGACAAGAAGACCACGGGTTGAACGAGACCAGCGTGCCTACTGCAAGGAAAAAGGACATTGGGTTAAAGATTGTCCAAAGAAGGGCCAAACGCAGGGACCTAAGAAGCCCATTCCCGTACTGTCCCTAGAGGATGAAGATTGGGGGTGTCAGGGCCAGGAGCCCCCCCCCCGAGCCTCAGATAACCCTTAAAGTGGGGGGGGGTCAACCAGTGACCTTCCTGGTTGCTACGGGAGCTCAACATTCAGTTTTAACTGAGGCAGAAGGACCCTTGAGCTCTATCTAGAAGATGCATTCTTTTGCCTAAAGTTAAGCTCTCAAAGCCAGCCTATTTTTGCCTTTGAATGGAAAGATCCTGAGACGGGATTCTCAGGACAACTCACTTGGACAAAGCTACCACAGGTATTCAAAAACTCCCCCACCTTGTTCAACGAAGCCTTGCATCAGGACTTGGCAGACTTCCGAGTTGGCCATCCGGACCTCGTTCTCCTGCAGTACGTGGATGATTTGCTCATAGCGGCTAAGACAGAACAGGATTGTGTAAAAGGTACGGGGGCCCTGCTCGAGAGACTGGGAGGACTGGGGTATAGGGCCTCCGCCAAAAAGGCCCAAATAGGCCAGAGACGAGTGACCTATCTGGGATATCTCCTGGAAGGAGGCCAGAGGTGGCTGACAGAGAGCCGCAAAAAGGCTGTAGCCCTGATCCCAGCACCCACTGATGCCAGAGGGCTACGAGAGTTCCTCAGCAGTGCCGGGTTCTGCCGCCTCTGGGTACCCGGGTTTGCAGAGCTGGCGACTCCCCTATATCCTCTCATGAAATCCAACACCCCCTACCACTGGGGAAAGGAGCAACAATTGGCTTTTGACAAAATAAAAAGGGCCTTATTGACCGCCCCTGCCCTGAGCCTCCCAGATGTAACCAAGCCATTTGCGCTATATGCTGATGAACACCAAGGAATACCCAAAGGGGTCCTAACTCAGAAACTGGGACCCTGGAAAAGGCCCGTGGCATACTTTTCAAAAGAAAATTAGACAGAGTGGCTGCAGGATGGCCCCCATGTCTCCGAATAATAGTGGCTGTGGCAGTCCTGGTAAAAGACTCAGATAAGTTGGCCTTCAGCCAACCCCTCACTGTGGTGGCCCCCCCATGCCATAGAGACAGTCATCCGCCAGCCCCCTGATCGATGGCTCTCAAACGCCGGGTCACCCATTATCAGGCCATGTTACTGAATTCTGAGCGGATATGGTTCGGAACGGCTACATCCCTAAACCCGGCCACCTTGCTTCCAGAAGCCGAGTCCCCCTCCCTGCTAATGCATGATTGCCACCAGATCCTAGCCGAGGTCCATGGCACCATAGGGGACTTGATGGACCAGCCTTTGCCAGATGCTGAAGCAACCTGGTACACCGAGGGGAGTAGCTTTCTACGAAATGGTGAACGTAAAGCCGGGGCGGCCGTGGTAGATAATTCACTGTCCTGGGCATCAGCACGGCAACGACCCGGTAGCAGAGGGGAACAGGATGGCCGATGAAACAGCACGAGCCGCTGCACTAGGCCCACAGGAGGATGGACAGAAGCATCCCCCACCAAACGAGAAACTGCCCAGGTGGTTGTCAAGAAAATCCTAGAAGAAATTTTCCCCCGGTTTGGACTGCCCAAGGTAATAGGGTCGGACAACGGCCCCGCCTTCGTCTCCCAGGTAAGTCAGTTGGTGGCCAGATTACTGGGGATAAATTAAAAATTACATTGTGCATACAGACCCCAGAGCTCAGGGCAGGTAGAAAGAATGAATAGAACAATTAAAGAGACCCTAACCAAATTGACATTGGAGACTGGCACTAGAGACTGGGTCCAACTCCTCCCTATGGTTCTGTTCCGAGTCCGGAACACTCCCGCGCGCCATGGGCTAACTCCTTACGAGATTCTCTATGGAGGTCCCCCACCAGTGACGGACTTGCTAGATTCTGCTATTGACCCTCTTGCTAACACTCCCGGTTTACAGGACAGGCTAAAGGCGCTCCAGATTATCCAGCGCCAGATCTGGAAACCCCTTGCAGCTGTCTACCGCCCCGGAGACAACCCGTTCCAGATCGGTGACTCCGTCTACATCAGGAAACATCAGTCCAGGGTGACTGGGATTAGACCCATGGGGAGGATGTGGCACGCCTGACAGAAGGGCCATGCTCAGCACTCTTCCCTTTTATGTCTGTCCTGGGTACCACAGAGATCGCAGGCTAAATCCCACCTGTGGAGGAGGGGAATACTTCTATTGTAAAAATTGGGGGTGCGAGACTACGGGGGACACAGGATGGAGGCCCTCCTCCTCCTGGGATTACATCACTGTCAAGGCTAACTATACTCACCCGGGGTTACCAGGAACTCTGCAATACTACCGCCCCGATTTTAGGGACTGACTCTTACCTGGAGTCCCAGCCGGGAACTTGGTGGGCATGCAACAAAGGCCTCACCCCCTGTGTGTCAGCTAAGGTTCTAAATAGCTCAAACGACTTCTGTGTCATGGTGCAGATCATACCCAGGGTGTTCTATCACCCTGCTGAAACTCTAGAAAATCAGTATAATGAACATCCCACCCGTTTTTGGCGCGAACCTGTCTCCCTAACCCTAGCCGTTATGTTGGGACTAGGGGTCGCTACTGGGGTGGGTACTGGCGCAGCTGCTCTGATCCAGGGCTCACGACGTTATATAGAACTCCAGGCAGCTGTAGATGAGGATCTACGGGCACTAGAGCAGTCCGTTTCTAAGTTAGAACAGTCCCTCACCTCACTTTCAGAAGTAGGACTTCAAAACAGGAGAGGCTTGGATTTACTACTCCTGAAAGAGGGAGGACTGTGTGCGGCCCTGGGAGAGGGATGCTGCTTCTGTGCAGGCCATTCTGGAGTCATCAGAGACTCCATGGCCAAACTCAGGAAAAGGTTAAATAAAAGACAAAGGGACCAGGAGGCCCAGCAGGGCTGGTTTGAAAGCTGGTTTAATCAGTCTCCCTGGTTGACCACCCTAATCTCTACCATTATGGGCCCTCTAGTTATTCTGCTCCTGCTGCTAACTTTCGCCCCTGAGTACTCAACTGGCCGCTCCAGTTCGTCCGAGAAAGATGTCTATTACCCAAGCTCTGGTATTAACTCAGCAATGTCGGGCCCTCCAAACAGAAGAAATAAATGTTCCCTAAGATTTTAAGGTTAAAATCAGCCCAAACAAGAGGAAGGAATGAAGAAACCTCCCCCCTTGTAAGTAGGGCGTGCCCTAATCCAGAGGCAGCCCATCCAGGCGTCTTCCTGAAATTTTAGCAACTAAAAGCATTCTGTTTACAATAAGAAAACCATTTCCCCCCACACCCTGATTGGAATGTCCCTGAATAGGTTCATGTTGACCCTCTGTGAAATCAATAACCTGAATGCTATGCAACTCCCGAGGTTCTTTTGTCTTTAAGCGGTTTTTTTGTTCCTTTTGCCTTTAAAAGATACCTGTAATTGCTAATCAGGGCTCTCTTCCTCTTCGGAGGCGGAGAGCCCGTTTGCGCAAACGTCCAATAAACCCTCTTGCTAATTGCAAAAAAAAAAAAAAAATAAAAAATAAAAAAAAAAAAAAATAAAATGCAACAATAAAAACAAAGAACCTTTTAGAAACTAGTGATGAACTCATGTCCATTTTTATATAGACCTAAACTGATGTCATATTCACTTAAACTATGGTCTAATGACCAAGTAATGGTAAAGCAGAGACTTTTTTTTTTACTTTCACTCTATCATTTTAAAAATAGCACGTTTATAATTCAAATCATGAAAGCTAACTTTAAAAGTTGTAGAGAAATGTAACTATGGTTAAATTAGGTAGATAAGTACAGTTACTATTAATAATGTCTTTCTCGACATCCATCTCTTATATAAACATAACATGTTGAATTGTACAACCTAATATGAAGCCAAAACTTTAAAATGTAGGGATTGTTTTTGCTCAAACTAGCTATATAATGCTTTAATATCATTTTTTTCTAGTGCCATTATTTTTACACACTTTGAAAATTAGACACTGCTTGTAGAAAACTTTTCTGCTTTTGGAGACAGGCTGAAAAATCTGAGGTCTTGCTTCAACTAATCTCATTCTCAAGGGTCTACACAGTTCCTGTCTCTTTAAAGAGCTACCAACCAATCAACATTGTTTACACATATAAAGAGCAGACTTTGAGAATTAAGAGTTTCAGAAAGCCAAGGGTAGCAGTAGGTAAGATATAAAGAAAGCGGAGTCAGCTAAAGTAAATTTGGAAGTTGATTACTTTAAAAATCATCTTAATATTCAAGATAGAAACTTTGAGTTATGATGGTCAAACCTTTTCCATTATTGCCTTTGTGATGGGGTTATATGGTGCATACAAAATTTTTCCCAACAACATAGGTTTTAAGAAGGCCCAAATCACAGGTCCAGCAGGCATATTAATGATGTCTTTATAAAGGGAGAAGCAAAATGGTGCTGGAAAGAAAAAGTGAATAAAACCATTTAGTATATGTATCTAAAATCTATTTCCTTATGGTAAATTGACACAGCTTATTGTTATCACACTCAAAGATACATGTCTTCTACTTCCCTTCTTATTAATGGTTATGAGGCCTCTGGTATCAAAGGAAGAAAGTGTAGTAACAATTTTTTTTTAGGTATGTAAGTTTAACCCATTCAACAACCTTATAATAAGTGATGGCATTTTGCTAAAAAGGAGTTAGAGAGGTTGAACATCACATTTCAGAATATCTCCCAACAGATTCATCTCACTAGTGCTTAATTTAAGAACACATATACAAAAATCTGCTACTAGAATAGTAGTACCAGATACATAAGAGTTGTTCCCTGAATGTTGAATGAATAAAAAGATGAATAAATGAGTCAATCCAATTGGTATACTAAATATCCATATATTATGTGGAAGAGCTCAGTTGATGGAATTTCGCATCTCAAGCATCATGGGGTTGATGTGCCCCTAAATGTTTATAGTTCTGCTGCATTCAGAACTTTTCTAATTCTGGAGGTCAACAAAAATGTTGACCTAAGCAGATTTAAAGCATGGTTTTGTTTTGTTTTTTTTTAAATTATTTACTGGCAAGGATGGTGTAGTTGTGACTGGCAAATTCTCAGTGTGGTAATTAAGACCTTGCAGTAGATCGCTGAGTTCAGATCACAGCTATGACACTTTCAGTTTGGGTGACTGTGGCCAGGTATTTAGTCTATTTGTGTCTCAATTCCCCTTACTAAGATGGAGATGCACACCTCCTAGGTTGTTGTGAAGTGTGAATCAGTTAATACGCAAACATGTTTGATGTGTGGTAAGTGCTGTCAAAGTGTTGGAGAAAATTAATACTTCATTGATTATAAAAAGCTAAGCTATAGTAGACAATGTTGTCAGGAGATGATGTTACTGTGCTGATTTTGAAGCGTACTTACTGGTATGTATGGGAATTCCATATTTGGAAGCAATCTGTTCTTTGCTTAATTTATAAGTCAAAAAATCCTTGGTGTGGTTGCCTTTTCGCCTTTGAGAAGAGGGCAGCATGGCCGTTAAATATTCAGTGGTAATTCCCTGGGAACACAATGCTTGGGAGATGGTGCTAAATGATCCTTGGGGTGTGTTCATCCGGTTGCTTCTATACATTGCCTATGAGATAAAAATCCAAGATTTATTAACATTATAAAGCTATAAATGCTACTGAGAACAATACAGAAGAAAACCTGGTAGTGCTTAGAGTACCCGTACAGCTTCCATAATTCCCTTAAAGTATGTATCCCAAATATAAATGCAGAATGCTGAACTTCACTAACTTAGTGGAGAAAACTTTTGCCAGAGTAGAAGAGTTTTCCTGTAGGTGCTTTTTCCCAACATACTATATTTGTAGCTGAATGTATTATAACCAATCTCAAGTAAAAGTTAATGTGACAAAAGGAATTTCCCAATAAATGTATTACTGGGTGATTTTCCTACCTGTGATAATGGAACACTTCTGGGCAGATGCATTTGTCTCAGGGATGTCATTTTATCTAGCAGCGGATGTGTGCCGGAAGCCATCTGATTGAGAATCTCTTTTAGCCTCATGAAGAGTTCTATCATCTTTTCTACTGGCTTTTGATCTTCCCTAGGGAAAAACACCTAACAGGAACAGAATAAAAATAAATGATATATGTAGAGACATTGGAACCCGCACACACACAGTTGATAAGAATCTTAAAAGGTACAGTCATTTTGGACAAAATTGTGGAAGATTATTAAATAGTTAAACATATGTTTACCATGGAACCCAGCAATTACATTCTTAAGTATTCATCTAAGTGAAATGAAAACATATCTCCACAACCAAGATTTGTATGTGAAGGTCGTCCATAGTGGTATCATTCACAATAGCCATAAAAGTGGAAATGATCCAAATGAACGGGCAAACAAAATATATATCCTTAAACTAGAATACTATTTTGCAATAGAAAGATATAAAATGCTGACACATGTTGCTGCAACATGCCCGAAATTAAAAAACATTATACTGAGTAAAACAAGCCAAACACAAAGACCACGTATTATATAATTCAGTATATATAATGTGCCTAAAAAAGGCAAATCTCGAGAGACAGAAAAATAGATCAGGGGCTGCCTGGGCTAGAGGTCAGAATGAGAAGTAGCTGCATATAGATACAAGGTTTCTAGGACATTGTTGGAAATGTTTGAAAATTAGATTGTGGTAAGAGTTGCACAATTCCATACATTGATTAAAAGAATCATCGAATTGGACACTTCAAACAAGTGAATTTTGTGGTATCTAAATTATACCTTAATAAAGTTGCCAAAAATAAATGATCTTAAAAGTCAGAAAGGCAAATGTCAATTATATAACTCTTCATGTATATACTATCACTCAAAAATCATATAATATGATCCTTAAAATCAGAAAAGCTCTGTCAAGAAGCTCATGTGATTCATCAAGATTAATCATAATCCCACAACACTTTTTGCTGCATGAAGATACACTGGAAATATTTTAAAATTTCAAGTTTTTTCATCCTCTCATTCATTTAATTACCAAACATTAATTGAGTGCCTGCTACGTCCCCAGCATGGGTGAGGTGATAGGTATATGTTGGTACACAAATAGATACCATCCCTTCACTCAAGCCCTTGGTCTAATAGAAGGAACAGATCTCAAACAAATCAATAAACAAAAGATTGAAGAGGTAGAGAGTTTTGCTAAGAATCAAGAAAGATCTTTGCCACATGGCACCCCAGTGGAAAACAAACCAGAGGGATAATAAGCAAAGGAAAGTTTAAGGCAGGGCAGGAAAGATGTGTGAGGTTCATGAGGAGGGAAAGCTCTTGACATGTCCAGGAAAGTCAACAACCATTAGGAGCACAAGATGCCACTGGAATGATACTGTGAAGATACAAAGCTACCTCACTATCACAGCTACTAACTTCAGTCATATTTTTTTCTAAATTACAAATCAGCATTTCCATTTTTCTTCAGTTCTGCAAAAATTCTGGGCATTCCTACACTGATGTGAAATAAATTGACTAGTGATGAGAAATGTTTATTTTTCTTTGCAATACCTAAAAGAAGCAGGATTGGTTTTCTGCTTGTCAAATGCACATATTTATTTACTAGACTCAACACAAAATATTTGGTTTGATTATCTGCTTTGTGGACATACCATAAAATGAGGATTAACATTTTATATGAACAAAATTAATAATTTCACTTCATATGCATTTTAGTTTACAGCTGATGTTAAGTAACCCTTTGTCTAGTTAACAGATATTTGCTGAGTGCCTCTTTGGGCCTGGCACTGTTTCGGCTTTTGAAATATTGACTGGTTTCTTGTAGCAGTCATGGGCCCAAGGAGTCAATGAGTAGGAAAGAAAATTTTAAAGATGGGAGAGGTTTTGCAGATCATGGGGTTCCTGTAGGATCTGGGGGGTTTACTTGAACAGAATAAGAAACACTGGAAGGTACTGAGCACAGGGTCGGCACAATGTGACATAAGTTTTAAAAGGATCACTCTGGCTGCTTTGGGATGGTGGGGCAGGGTGGTGGTGGTGGGGAGTTGCAAGGATGGAGACAGGGAGGCCAGTTAAGAGGCCACTGCAGAAATACAGGTGTGAGAAAATGATGACCCAGAATAGGATTTTTGATAACTAGTCCTAAACCATTTTCACCCTTTTTGTTGTAACAATGTAAGTCAGCCATGTTGCTTCTGGTTCTTTTTTATTTTAAAGGGAAAAACATTTTTTTCAGTGTTTGCAATAACATGTAAATATTTTTGATCTAGTATAGATATGGGTGAAATAGGTGTTTAATTCTTTTGTGCTTACATTTTTCTTTCAGTTTTGTGTTACACAAGTACTTATGAAGCACGTACTTATTGTAAGATGAGGTCATTTCTGTCTTTCTTTTTTTTGGATTTTATTTATTTATTCATGAAAGACACAGAGGAGAGAGAGAGGCAGAGACACAGGCAGAGGGAGAAGCAGGGAGCCTGATGTGGGACTCGATCCCGGGACTCCAGGATGACACCCTGGGTTGAAGGCAGGCTCACTGCTGACTTTTAAGCTCTGATAATGACCTGTTGTTTTGTTGTTTTGCCTAAGTAACAGTAGCCTCTTTCTTTCTATCTTGAGGCAAAACACACACACACATTTTTAACACCAAAAAACCTCCTACTTTTTTTTACAAAAAAAAAACCAAAAAACTTTGCTCTAATCTTTATTATCCTACCAAATTAATGCTGATTCACTGTAAAATATATATATACACACAGACGTACACACACACATAACATCTATATTTCATACTTTAGTATGTATATATTGAATTTAATATGTGGTCTTGGATATACAAACTGAGAGTTAATAAGGCAATAATATTAATTTCCTCATCTATAAAATGTGCAAATTTGCAGTATATGATCACTAAGGTCCTATTTAGCTCTAAAATAAAGCTATAATTCTAAAAGCTATAAATGGATCTCATTCATTACAGTATCAGGGAGCATCCTCATGTAATCAAATATTTTTATACTAAATTGTGAATATAAAATATTTCACTAACAGTAACTTGCCTTGTATGTGAAGTTGTAAATGTCCAAGTAGTGCAAAAGGGTGAGTCCAATGAGGTAAGACTGCCGGGATCTTTCTGTAAGAGGCAGGTTGCAGAATTCCTTCATCTCATCTTCCATGTTGGAATAGGTCATATTAGCATCACAAGAATACAACCAGAACACCCGAGAAATAATCTGCAGGTTGGAGAAAGAAAAAGATTTTAGGTGTCAATCCTTTGACAGGTATCTCTCAAAAGAAAGGTTTATCTTTACCCTTAGATTTCCTTTAATAATATGATAAATTATGCTCCAAGTCAATTTTTTTTTTCATTTAAAGCACTAATCACTGGACACCTGGGTGGCTCAGTTGGTTAAGTGTCCAACTCCTGGTTTCAGCTCAGGTCATGATCTCAGAGTCATGAGATCAAGTCCCATGTCAGGCTCCATGCTCAGTGTGCAGTCCACTTGAGATTCTCTCTTTCTCTCTCTCTGTCTGCCCCCATTATGTTCTCTCTCTCTCTCTCTTTCTCTTTCTCTTGCGCACGCACCCTAATACTAATGTCATTAATCCTATTTATTGGATCAACCAATCTACTAGGCCTCCCTCTCTCTCAAATAAATAATTAAATAAATCTTTAAAACAATAATAAAGCCTTCATTACTATCAATAAACTATAGAGAGCCCAGAGTTCACTGGAAAACTTAGGAAACAAGAGGGAGAAAAAGAGACAAAGAAATATATGTAATGATCTGAGATTTCTTGTTTGAATGATGGTACCAAGAAAGGATTGACTGGAATTAAGTTTGGAAAAAATACTTGCTTAAGACTCTTTTTCCCTTTGAAATTTTAGTTTATGTAAATTATATTTCATTTTTAAATCATTTGAAGTTATAATCTTTTTTTTTGAAGTTATAATAATCCTATGCAAGATCCTCTAGATATCTCTATCAAGAGATAGGGCAGCCCGGGTGGCTCAGTGGCTTAGTGCCCCTTCAGCCCATGGCGGGATTCTAGAGACCCAGAATCGAGTCCCATGTTAGGCTCCCTGTGTGGAGCCTACTTCTCCCTCTGCCTGTGTCTCTGCCTCTCCCTCTGTGTGTGTCTCTCATGAATAAATAAATAAAATCTTAAAAAAAAAGATAAAGGGCAAATAAGAAAAAGACCAGAATTACATAATAATATGAATTAACCATCCTGGACAGTAATGTGCCATGTGAAAAGTAGGGTATGCATATGAGAAGAAGAGGTCTCTATTGCCATTGAGTTGAAATCAAGAGAAAAGTTTATGAAATCAAGGTTGCTGAAACTTTTCTCTCTTTCCTTTTGAAAGTAATAATGTACACTCTCCATATATATGCTTTTATTTACTACAAATGAATCTGTTCACCAGAAGTCACACACTTGATTGCTGAAATTAGATATTAGGAAAAAATGAGTAAAAGGTGAGATCCAGGGGAAAAGGTCAATGATTAGCATTTGCGGGAACAAGAGGAAAAAAACAGAAGGGAAAGCAGTTTTACTTTTTTTGTATGAGGGAACCAATGAACAGGACGCAAGTACACCTAAATATTTCCCAAAGGCAGTCTTAAAGGCTTTCAAAAAACTTTATCCGATATTGGAGAATAGCTGTGCTGTGCTTAGAAATGACACACCCTGTCACACGTAAGTTTTGAAAGGATGAGGTCTTAAGCCCTGCAGTTCTTTTGGAAAATCTCTATGACGTTTCCAGACAATGGATTTGGAAAATGGATAAAAGAAGAGACATTTCAATGGAAAACCCTATTATCAGCCTATGAGGAAATGACATTATTCATTTTCTCACCAAAACATATTCCCTGGATCCTATCTATTTTATATACTATGTCTTGTCTTGGGACTTTTAAAAAGCAAAACTGAGTAAGTATTCATTTGAACAAATTGTAAATGGTCAGATGTTTTCTTTTCCCCCAATTAGGTTACTGAAATCTGACTCTGATGTCATCATGACAGACTGGCAAATTTATCTCAGAAGTAGAAGGAAAGGAAATGATAGTGATAATCATCTTGCTTCAGGATTTTTCTTCTAAGGCCACTAGGAATTCAGCTGCTAATTTTATCATTTGCATGGAAAATTCACCAGATCTGTGGTATGACTTCTCAGTGTTTTACTGAAAGTGTTCAACAAATACTAAACATTACTTAAACTTTTTTAAAGATCTGGCTGTCAGTACGAATATATGACACCTCACCTCAGCTCTGTTATCAGGGATAGGAGTGGCCAGCAGACTGTCAATACTCCTAGGGGACATGCCTGTTGTTCTCCTCAGTTCTTCTTTCAGCTCTTCAACATTTTTAAACATTTCTATTAACCGACCTGAAGGTAAAACAAACAAAACTCATGTTGGTTGCAATGTAATTCTTTTTCAGTTGTTGTACTAACATTAGAGAAGCCTTCTAGACTAAAATAGACACTCAACACACATGTCTTGTGTCAGGAGCAGAGGTCTCTCCGTTTTGGCAAACTGCATCTTTAGGATCTGTTTCTATCTGATTTAAACTTGTTTCTATTATGATATCATTGATCCAAGGTAACAGATTGCTCTGGGTCATAAATTTTCCTTAAATGTCTACAATATGAAGTTGATTTAAAGAAATGGGGTTTCCTCACAGACTCTGATCATATAATGCACTAAATATATATATCCCCCTGTTTGATTTAAAACATCACACAAATTCAAAATGCTTTTCAACCATGGATCATATAGTATTGTCAACTTAGGACAAGGTTTGCTAAGTCTGCACCATAATTCTGCAGAGCATTTTTCCTTAAGTCTGCCCAGCACATTATAGTTTATAAAGGATTTTCAATAGTCATTACCTCACTTTTAAATAGAATGTGTTTAACTTCAAACTTTTTTAGGATAGTGATTATAATTACTTCATATCTGGGTCATTTAATGCATAACAAATAATATTTTGATTTTATTTTAGCAGATTATAATCTTCATTCTGCAAAAATCTTTCAATTTCTTTATGAAGTATCCCTTATGCAAATATACTCTCTTTATTTCTGGACTTAGTGCCCTTTGAATTTTGCAGCTGCCTGTTGTCCAAGATTCTGATGCCTGAATGCCTTTCTTTTCAGTATTGAGGTATTATGCAAAGAAGAAACGTATTGCATGGGGCATCACGCTCAGAATATAAATAAGAGGTTCTGAATTGCGATTTCTATAGACAGCAGCGCATCTTTTTTATTTTTTAAATCAGATTATTTTCATGGAAGTAAATAAATTCCATCCTGGCTAATGCGCTTTAATATATCAGTGAAATAAAAGGTGAATGGTCTAACTAGTTAAAATTTTGAAGATCTTTTTGCTGTGAAATCAAATTTCCCTATTTCATCCTCTCCTGGCTTTCTGTGTGTTTGTTTTAGACAAGTAACCATATTTGAAAGCTTCAGGTTTCTCATGTGTAAGGGCAGATACAAAGCAGGTTTGGTTGGGAACTTCAAAAAATCCTTTCTTAAGCTGCAGCATGAGAATCACACACATTCTTATTAAGACAGCACTTAAAATATGGATGGGGAAACACCTGGCTTTTCAGAAGTGTCTGCGCTGTTATTGACATGCAGCATGGCCTCTATGGTTGGCATTAACTGTGTGATATTTTCCAAGTAATTCATTTGCAGTGCCTGTTCTAGAAACCTGGAACAAAACAGAAGAGAAGAAGAAACTGAACTAAGCATATCCATAATTATTTGAGAAGGGATTTTGCCAAGGAAAAAGGCAATGGAGATACTTACCAATCCATATTTAAATTAATTTTGCTTGGATCCCCAGTAAGCAAATCCCTCAGTTTTTTAGATATAATATCGTCATGGTACAGTAAGTTGGCTGCTATTTCGGTGCCAAGCTCGGCAGCTTCGAGGAGCTGCACATGAAATGCACTTTCTTCACATAGGTTCCTAAAGTTCACGTCAGAGAGCTGGCACATTCTCTGTATTGAATCGAAAGTTTCAGATTCGCAAAGAAGTTCGGTCACGTTTCGAAGTTGAGACAGCTTTCCAGAAGGGGGAAGGAGTGGGAAATAGATTAGTTACATTACTATAAATATTTGGTAGTTGATAATAAGCAACCAAAAATTATTTACTTCAAAAAAACCACGTGCATATGTGTTTAGTTAGTTGGCATTTGGCAAGTTTTTAACACAAAGCATTATTTTCTGTCATTTGGGTTAATTGTTTTCTAAGAATTTTATAAGACTTCTAGACCTATTAGACCTATATTTCCCAACTGGACCTAGATTTTGTAGATTCAAAGGTTAAAAAAGATGTAGTTTTGTTTTCTCTCATTTAAATCACAAGTACATCAACTAATTTATATTTTAGTTTATGTGTTAAATCACGCAGAAAGGCAGAAAGCAAAATGAGTTGGGCATGAAACTTCAAAAAAGTCTTTCTTCCTCATACCCATTAGAACAGCTATAGTAAATAAAAAATAAAAATAAAAAAAGAAAGAAAGAAAGAAAGAAAGAAAGAAAGAAAGAAAGAAAGAAAGAAACAAACAGACAAGTGCTGGAAAAGATGTGGAGAGATTGGAACCCTTGTGCACTGCTGGTGGGGATGGAAAATGATGCAGCCACTATGGAAAACAGTATGGAGTTTTCCTCAGAAATAAAAACAGAATTACCCTTTGATCCAGCCATCCACTTCTGTGTATATACCCAAAAGTACTGAAAGCTGAGTTTTAAATAAATATTTGTGGGATGCCTGGGTGACTCAGTTGTTGGGCGTCTGCCTTCGGCTCAGGGGTGATCCCCAGACTGGGGATTGAGTCCCACATTCGCTCCCTGCGGGGAGCCTGCTTCTCCCTCTCCCTGTCTCTTCCTTTCTCTCTCTGTGTCTCTCATGAATATAAATAAAATATTTTTAAAAAATTTAAAAAATTAAAAAATAAATATTTGTGCCCCCAGGCCCATGGCAACATTATTCACAATAACTAAGAGGCAAAAGCAACCCAAGTGTCCACTGACAGATGAATGGGTAAACACAGGGTAGTATGTATACACACAATGGGATATTATTCTGCCTTAAAAAGGAAAGAAATTGTGACACATGCTACAACACGGATGAATCTGGAGGATCTTGTGCTATGTGAAATAAGCCAGTGACAAAAAAAAATAAATACTGGATGATTTCACTTAAATGAGGTATGTAGACTAGTCAAATTCATAGTGACAGAAAGGAGAATTGGGGGATCCCTGGGTGGCGCAGCGGTTTGGCACCTGCCTTTGGCCCGGGGCACCATCCTGGAGACCCGGGATCAAATCCCACATCGGGCTCCCGGTGCATGGAGCCTGCTTTTCCCTCTGCCTATGTCTCTGCCTCTCTCTCTCTCTCTCTCTGTGTTTATTTTTTAAATAAATTTTTAAAAAAAGGAGAATTGTGGTTGCCAGGGGCTGGGGAAGAGAGGAATGGGAATTATTGTAATGGGCATAGGGAAGAGGTTTGCAAGATTAAAAGAGTTCTGGAGATTGGTTGCACAACAGTGTGGATATATTTAACAAGATCGAACCGTGCAGTTAGAAATGCTTCAGGTAGAAAATTTTGTTATGTGTATTTTACCACAATTTTTAAAACTGCATTGAAAAGAAAAAAAGCTTTTTATTTTAAAATGCAGCATGTGAATCACATACATTTTAATAAGATTGTATTTAAAATATGGATGGGAATACACTTGAATTTTCAGAAGTGTCTGCGCTGTTTTGGACATTATCTTCCACCCTCTTATGTACTGAGGGAAACGGGGTGCCTTTGTTCTATGGAAGTGCTTAAAAGTTCTGTTGTGCATGGGGGTATTCCTTCTAAGAAATCAAATAATTTGAGATGCCTGGGTGGCTCAGTCAGTTAAGCATCTGACTCTTGATTTCAGCACAGGTCATGATCTCAGGGTCATACGATTGAGCCCCACACTGGGCTCCATGCTGAGTGTGTGGAGCCTGCTTAAGATTCTCTCTCCCTCAAAAAAAAAAAAAAAAAAGATTCTCTCTCCCTCTCCCTCTGCTCCTCCCCCTCCTCTCTGTCTCTAAAAGAAAACAAAAGAGAAGTCCAATCATTTGTAGTGATATCTAAAGAAGCAAATGTATGTGTCATTCATTGCAACTTCAATTTCAACCAGAAGTTGCATTTTGATAGAAATGAAATATTTTATGATACAAACAAATGTTTAGGGATGTTTCTTTCCATATATCAAATGGGGAAGGCACAATTATGTGTCTTAGATGAGAGATTTATAGTAACTACATGTAGGCAGTAGCAAATTAGTAAATATCACTGGTCTGTTTTTTACTGTATTTAATATTCTAATTGACTTCTGGCTTTGAACTATCTAAAATAGCTTCGTGCATATGAAAATTCTACTCACTAGTCTTACTGCGATGAGAAAATTTCCATTATAGGTCCAATTGTTTTACCAGCTGTAACTATTTTTTTGACACTCTATTTCTTCCTTTGATTTCCCAAATATCACGATTAAACTTTTAATGAATGGAGCCAAGCCCCCCTGCCACATCCTCCAGGGACTTTTAGTGGTTTCTTAAAATAAAAGGATAAATACTGGTAGCCCAATGAATTTGTTTTCATCAAGCTTTGAGGGTATAGTAAATATAAAACTTTTACTCAATAGAGACCTATATATATGTTTTTTGACCCAAATATATTTTTTAATTGCAAGTTTGACATACATATATGAGAAACCAGTAGAAGCCCATAAAATATAATCTTGGCTTGATTAAAGGTATTGAAGGAGAAACTGGAAATCTAGCCATGCTACTGAAGTAGAATTGGTTCTCTGAAATAAGGGTTTCATTCAGGGTCAATAATGTGGAATGCATCGTGGGACACATTCACTGAGGATCAACTTGATGATCATTTAGTATTTGTCATTATTTTCTAGTTTCTTCTAAAAGCAATACAAGCATTAAATTTTTAGAAGTTTCATGGATCATTAATAATCAATCATAAATTCAGAGAACTAAAATTCTCTCTTCAAACTTAGTGTCAAATCCAGATTGTAGGTTTGTCAGAGTCTCATATACAGTCCTCCTCTCCTCTATCATGGCCCTGGTCCACATAATGAATAAGGCAGGCTCAGGTCAAACTTGAACAATAACCCATAAACTAACACCATGTTCAGCTGTGACTAAATTCCCCAGTGTCCGTGGTCCCTGAATGCATCTGAATCAGAAATTTAAGTTATATTTAAGTAAGAACTCAAAATATCAGGGTCGTTCAGTTGGCTGAGTGTCCAAGTCTTGATTTCGGCTCAGTTCATGATCTCAGGGTCATGGGATCGAACCCTGCATTGGGCTCACGCTGGTTATGAAGCCTGCCTAAGATTCTCTACCTCTCCTTCTGCCCCCACCTGTGTCCCTCCCCAAAATCTCTCAAAATGTCATAAAAGTGATAGAACAGCAATGTTCCTGGGCTCTTGCCAAGTAAATGCAAGCGAAAGGCACCTATTTAAAAATTTAAAGGTATTATAATAAAAACATTGTGTTACCCATATTTCTGCCCAATATGGGGAATATCCACTTTATGAGTAGTTCCCCAATCAGGAAGCTATCCTTCTCACAACGAAGGGAGGAGAAAACACAAAAACTCAGGAAGAATACAATGTCAGGACTATAAAAGAAGGGTAGGAACAGAAGGAGAAGTCATCTTTGAATGGCAAGCATTTGACATTTTGGAGGGTCTAAACCTTCTTAGAAATACCACAGGTAAAGTTTTCGAATGCATAGGCCCTAACTGACTGTCACAATTAAGATACTAATTACCAGAGAAGGCAAAGCAAGCAAGTTAAATCATCTCTTGTTGTAAAGCTGTAGGAAATTGTCTTCCTTCTTTCAGTGATATGTATTGAATATTTTCCATGGGTCAGACTATATACTCGGTGCTGAGAGTACAACAGTAGAGAGATGGACTTAACAACGTTCCTCGCAGAGCTTACAGTCTCGGAATGCAGGGGCTGTGTCAGTTGCAGACAGCAGCCATGCCTGTTGTAAATGACAATGGATTTTCTGCCCAAGGGACAAGATTGTAGTGTATTTCCACTTTGTGGCTTCTAGGACTTTTTTCATAAGGTAACCCTCAAGTGGAGCAGTATATTCAAAATGTGGATGCTTACATCTATTTCCCATTCCATTAGTGTAAATGACTGAGGATTATTGTTTTAGTTTCCCTGGTATATATTTTGTGCTGCCCGGTTATTTCACAAGTTGAGAACTACAATGAATAATTGTCCAGGTAGTGCAATTACATCACCAGGGCTCTTTACATCACCAGGTCTTTATTTTAACACCCTCATTTGTACACATATCCGTGAGTTGTCTTAAGCTCCTACTATGTGCTAGATATGGGGCTTTAGGGATACAGAAGGCTAAATGTTATGAGTTTATATTCTAGTGTGGGAAACAGACCTCACTCATACAACAAGTTACGATAATGCTAAGTAACAAGTTCCAAGAGCCAGAAGTCTCATTGGTATCAGACTCCTCTTCTTTATGGCTGCTGTGTTGTATCATCTGACTTCCTATGCCACTCTTGAAATGGTCTCTTCCTTCTTTCTCTGCCATTGACATAATGCAGGGCTCACTTTTGCTTAGTTTACCACAAAAATCACCTGCTTGACTTTTCTCCAATCAGTCCTCCATAACTCTCCCACAGAGATCTCTTTCTAAAATGCAAATTTTACTTTCTTCAAATGCACAACTTTCCAGATCAGATTCAAACTCCTTGACTAAGTAGAAAGAGGACTCTGGGATCTGGGCCCCATCTCTGTGCAGTCCCATTTCCTGCCTCTCCTATAGGGACCTTCTGCTCCAGAGGGGCACATGACTCCAGGTAACCTATATCTGTCCTTCAGGATCACACCTCTGTCTTAACAAATGCAGGTCTCCATGTCTGCGATGTAGGACTGTAACCCAATCCTACTCTGCCTGTATGAGCAAGCATGATCTCCTCCATGAAATTTCTTTCCACCTTCATCCCTCACAATCAGAGTTAAATATTCCACCTCCATACACAGAATCCTGCCCGTCCACATACCACAACACTTATCTCACTGTGTTCTAATTACTGGTCTGCTTTTCCATCTGCTACAGTGGATTGCTATAAGGACTTTGGGGTTAGAGATTATGTCTTTAAACAAATAGATTAGTGTTATGGGACCACAGATGATGAACTGAATGAATGAATGGATAAATATTATGTGCACACAATGCCATTATCCTGGCTGGGAAACAGGGAGAAAGGCAATGCTCTAATATTACAGAAGTGACATTTAAACTTGTCCTTGAAGGATGAGTAGGGATTTTCCAGATGAATGCATAACTTTCTTTTCATTTACACAAACAAATTAAGATAGTGCTAAATTAGGTGCATTAGAAATTTTGATTTGTGTAGAAGACCAGGACAAAATGTAGGTAATCTCACTAGCATACCTACTTATAATACACAAGGACATATGTTTTGGATGCCTGCTTAATTGGACCACGTTGACTATACAGAAAGTCATCTTGCTTGCCCTGAATAAACCAGTTCTAATTTTGCTTTATCCCTGCCTACATAAATTCAATTAAACTGCTGTTCTTACTAGGAAAGCTGCTTTCAAATTTTAATAGGGTTATTTAAGAAATAAAATGAATATCATGATAACCTGTATACTATATGCATGAGCTAAACAAAGAATAAATAAGTGTGAATCAATTCAAACTAGAGTTTAAGATTTTTTTCTGTTGCTTTCTCTCCTTTTTTTAATATCATATACCTTAAAATGATTTATAGTTTCTGCTTCTGATGACAATAAAATAAGGTTAGTCGACTTCTGAGATCTTTGCACACAGTGTGAAGTCTAAACACGAGCTTTTAAAATCAACTTTTAGAGTTTTAAAAACTGAAGACATATTAAATTAGAAATCATATTATGAATATTTTTGAAATTATGAAGTTTAATGAGATAACTATATTACTAGCCATTCCTTTATGTATGTGAATGCTGTAATTAGGCTTTTATGGGTCATTTCATATAAAGATATCCACTGATTAAGAACAAAGTGCCATTTTATAGCACAGGAACCCTTTCCCCCCCTTTTCTGGCATTAATCTAGTCAAAATAGGACCAATATTTAGGAAGATACAGATTAAAACTTAAACCAAAATTACATCTTGCCAGAGTATTACAGAAAATGTTGAAGATTTGTTTATTTTTTCCTTTCATGGCTTACTTTTGATTTCAGGACTTCAGGAACTGAAGAAAAGTAATCCTCATAAAAACCATTTTGAAGAAAAGATTTTTTAAATGAAATTATGGACTGCAGGAGTCTTAAATTTTCTGTAAAGGAAGAGAGAAGAGTTACCTTATGTGAACTGCAAGGTCATTTAGGAAATCCATTTGAAAGACACCTTTATCCTAATTTATTGCTAAGTTTTTCCTAAAATAATGGCCTAGTTCAATCTAAATATACGACAAGTGAAAATTTAACCTTTCCTTGAACCATGGAGACTACAGAGTTCATTATTTTTAAAATATTCATAGATATTCTGCTTAGAGACAAAAATATTTCTAGCAAAGGTGCTACGCACTTTTGGCTCTTTGTGAACTGAATCTGCTTTTATTTCTGACTTTTGGATATACTGTTAAGTTGAAGCATTAGGGGGAAATTGATTATATAATCACTGTGACACAGATACGCCCTTCCAGCCTTGATTAATTCATGCCTAGTAAACAGAGACCACGCTTAAATACTTGTTGTGCTATTTGCTTGCCATTAAGTCTCAAGGAACTCTTTGGTGTGGGAGAAAAAGTGAATGTAGATCTTTCGAAAAAAGTGAGAAAAACCGATATTTCTCTTTAAAAAGGAGAAGAAATGTTTGATTAAATGCCGTCTTCATGGTTGTCCATGCAGGCAAAAAACTGAAAACAAGGTGTATAAGGGTGGGAAGTAAAAATAGTCTACCACACAAAAATCCTTTGTTTATATAATTTATACCTGCTTCGGGAAGTCTACATTATCATTCTTCATTATTTTTTGATAACTAAAATTATTAAGAGCACACAAAATGTCATGAAGGGTTATATGAACTACTAATAATTCCAGAAACTTGGCAAGTTTGTCTGGGTGGTCATTATCATATTCTCTGTTACATGGCTCTCATATATTAAGGTTTGTCCAGGTGGCCAGAGGGTATTAGCAGCAGGAACAGAAGTAATAATGTAATAATACGATTAGATATTCCCTTCATACATCAAACTACCAAACTGAAACTTGAGCATATGGTAACTAAGATCTTTTAAAAACCTTTTTATTTTTTAAGCAAATGTCTTAAAAAACTTAGAACAGAATTCAAACCCTAAGCAGCATTTTGACTACTAAAAAGAGTATTACCTTGTGATCCTCTGGCCAAACTGTCCGTGACATTTCTCACACAGGCCAGGTAAGGAATATAAGGACTATCTGCTGATATATTTAAGAGAGCATCTTCAAAGTTTTCCAGTATTAGGAGCCTATAGAATTAGAAAAGAATACATAAATTAAGTTGTATAAAATGAGAATAAAGCTATGTTGTTGAGATCACTTAAGTCCCCAGGTGTTTGGCATTGGTTGACTTGAGCATTGAAACTTTAAGTAGAACATCTTCCACCTGGACTAAGTGTGTACTGGTTCTGCATCCTCTGAGTGCTTACTTCTCTGTGGGCCTTATCTTTACATTTACTTATTATCTTTACATTTAGTTATTTTAAATCCAGTCATAAGTGATCTTAAGATTATTTCTAGGCACATGAAAGAAAAAAAAAATGGGGCTAGGACTGCCAGATGAAATACAGGACTTCTCAGTTAAATCTGAATTTCAGATAAACAATGCATAATTTTTCTTTTCTTTTTTTTAACAATGAATTTTTTCCAATGTAAGTGCAACCTACAGGTCTTGGATGTTTTTCTTTTCTATTCTTTTTTTCTCTCCTCTAAATCTGGCAAATGCCCTCTGGATCTCAGTTTCTTCCCTTGTCAAATGAGATGTAGGGGGCTGATGATCTGCTAATCCCATCCACCTATAACAATCTTCAAATAAATTTAAATTCATTTAATTGTGATTTTAAAAAATAGTGGAATCTAATTGAAAATACAAGTTCTTTTCTTTTCTTTAAGCAACCAATTCAGTTTTTCAAATTAACCACTTTCAGCTCTCCTTTCAACCTGGCTGGCATAGAATATAGCCTAAGGTTTTTGTGGCATCAGTATAAGTGAATATGTGTGTGTGTCCTGAATGCTCTGTCACTTCAACTATGAGGCTTCATTTCTTCATTTTGTGACATCTTTCCTTAGTGTCTATGATTGAATTTTAGGTACAGGAGAGAGAAAATAAATGTCAATAGCTGATTTGGGGACCATATACTTTGAATCAAACAACACAATACACAAATTAACTAGTTCTGTCAGATGTTTAACTTAGATTTTGTTCAAATACTAAGGGAAGAGACTCATCCTGGCAATAGCTAGTAAAGATGTAGGAAAATGTTTGCATTAACATTAAAGCCCTCATAAGGTATTTAGATATTTAGATGTGGGTTAATACCACTGGATGCTTGAAGAACTTTAAAGAGAAAAAAAAATCTACATCAAGACAAGTCTCTAATTTGGTAGACAGAGCACAGGTAATTGGTTAGATAGCTAACTTTCCTTTAAATAATTGATAGAGGTGCCTGGGTGGCTCAGTTAAGTGTCTGCCATCAGCTCATCTTGTGATCTCAGGGTCCTGGGATGGAGCCCTGCATCCGGATCCCTGCTCAGCGGGGAAGCTGCTTCTTCCTTTCCCTCTGTCCCTCCCCCCACTAGTATGTGTGTGTGTGTGGGGGGGGGGCATGCTCTCTCTCACCCTGCTCTCTCTCTAGCAAATGAATAAAATCTTTAAAAATATAAAGATAAATAACTACAATTGATAGCCTCCACATAAAAAATGGTAACCATTTCCATGTGTTGTAGTATTATAGCATAGAGCCATTTGCATCCTGGTACAGTGCTCAATAGCAAAATATTGGTCTAACCTTCTACATGAAATGATACAAGGAATTCTCACGGTGAATTTTCAAGCTTAAAATAGAAGAAGTAGAAGAATGTTGCACTAAAAGTGACCTTGAAATATCCAAGCCATTCTTCTTAGTTTCAGGAAAAACATGTGACTGCCAAGATTTTGACGATTGCGTTTAATGTACTCTGAAAATTAAGATTCCACATCTACATGCCACTTCTTTAGTATAAACATCTAATAATTCTTTTAAACCATTTATGTATCTTTGTATATAATCCTACTTTTTTCCAAAAATGTTTGCAATGAAGGATGAGCTTATGTGTGTACATATGCATGTGCGCGCGCGCACACACATACACACACACACACAGAATAATACAAATAATAACCTTAGGGCAAAAATAATAAAGAGGGAGAAAAGCAATGAGGGAAAAATATTTTTGAGCAGCCTTCTTTAGAAAACTCTGGACTAAAAAAAAACCTTTTATCTTATGCCAAATATTGCCACTCTGTGATTATTTTAAAATGGTAATGTAAAGGAAGTTCAAAGATAAGAAATTCCTTAATTTCACCAATCTTAACAAGAACCATCTTAAAAGTACTGAATTCTTCCTAATACTGCCAGCTAGCTGCAGAATCTGTGGTCTAAAGTGCTAGTATTATCAATGCTATGGATCCTCAAGGCTCTGAGAAAGGTACTGGTTTCAACAATAAGCCTGGTCTCAATACAAAGTTGTGTTTTTTTTTTAAATATTTTTGATGGCTATATAAGGAATGTGTTTAAAAGACCTGACTATTTGGAATATGGCATCCTAGCCGGGGTGCAAGGCCACTTGATTGCTCTGGAAAGAGAACCTGCTTCAGCCATCTTAGAGGTGGGAGTAGACATAGGAGGTGGTTGTTTATGGAAAGAATTTACCTAGAATTTACCCAGAGCTGGAGAACTTCTCATTAAATAATAAAAAGATTATAAACAACTGCATAAATCCTATTTCAGAAAAAAATAATGGCTAAAAATAAATCCTACTATTTTATTTTATTTGTGCAAATTTCCATTAGCACAGAAATATATCCTTTGGGACGAAAGTCAAAAAAATTCAATAGTATAATTTATCAGGCCAAAACAACGTTTACATAACAGGCCATCTAGTCTCTAAATTTGCCTTGAGCTATAGGAATTTACTTCAATCAGCTTCTACAGGCAACTGCATGCATTCCCTACCATGATTATTACAGTTCCTTCAGAGAACTGCTTACATTAATGGTCTTTAGAGGCCAAGACTGCTGTTGTCATTTCCATTGCTTATTTCTGGGACAATATATTCACATGCCCCAATAAGAGTCCAAAATTAAATGATCTACAAACAGTTTTACCCACGCATATGCTACAGAAGCAAACAGATGTTGTATTACCTTGACTGGTGTAAGAAATATCATGATTTTTAAAAACTAAAATAAGTCATAATGGGATCCCTGGGTGGCTCACCGGTTTAGAGCCCGCCTTCAGCCCAGGGCCTGATCCTGGAGACCCAGGATCAAGTCCCATATCGGGCTTCCTGCATGGAGCCTGCTTCTTCCTCTGCCTGTGTCCCTGCCTCTCTCTCTGTATCTCTCATGAATAAATAAATAAAATCTTAAAAAAAATAAAATAATAAAATAAAATAAGTCATAATGTGAAAAATCAGATGCTTATATATCTTTCATAATGAAAGACCTTAAAAAGTTGGAAATTGGACCTCCACCTAGATTTTCCTCAGAGACGTAAGGTAATCAAACCAGACAGGACACACTGGATCTAGTTATATACAATGACACAACTGAAAAAGAGATGCTCATGTTGCATTCTCCAAAAGTGTC